>NW_022436942.1:60309127-60472069 GCF_009761245.1 Sapajus apella
AAGAAAGAAAGAAAGAAAGAAAGAAAGAAAGAAAGAAGGAAAGAAAGAAAGAAAGAAGGAAAGAAAGAAAAAGAAAGAAAGAAAGGAAAAGATAACAGTATCTTAGGGCCCCAAGCCAGGCTCAGTAAATCCGAATCTGCATTTTAACAAGATGCCTAGGTGATCGGAGTGAATGTCAATTTTTGAAGTCCTCCTCTATGGGACCACACTAGTTGAAGAACTTGATTTAGATCCCCAGGAGTGGTCATGCCTGGCAAGAGACTTGGAGGAGATGGAGTTTGCTAAATGAAGGCGAGGTGGGAAAAGGCACATGTCCTGGAGGGATTGGCATGTGCTTTGGCATGCAGGCAAAAGAGGATGTGCTGTTTGGGGGAAGTTACAAGTTGTTCCCTATTTTGGGAACACAGATTGCTGATGGTGGCCTCATTTAACTCAGAGATGCTGTCAATTCAAGGAAAAAGTTTGATCAAATTTGATACCTCCATCTCTTCTTTGAACCGATCCTGAAACAGTGATTAAGAATGAGTACTTTGATTCACAAAGACAAGAAACAGAACAGAGGTTACCCAGGGCTGGGGACAGGGGGAGATGGGGAGTTATGGCTTAATGGTGAAGAGTTTCTGTTTGGGATGGTGAAAACGTCCTGGAAATGGGTAGTTGTACAACATTATGAATGCCACAAAATTGTAAATACTTTAAAATAATTAAAATGGTAAATTATATATATACATTTTTTTACCATAATTTTTTAAAAATAATAAGTACTTTGGAGTCAAGATCTAAT
The DNA here is from genome assembly GCF_009761245.1 of Sapajus apella. NCBI lineage: Eukaryota > Metazoa > Chordata > Mammalia > Primates > Cebidae > Sapajus > Sapajus apella. The sequence continues at coordinate 60,309,912 of NW_022436942.1, forward strand.
TTTCAAGACCTACCATTTCCTTTCTGTCTTGCCTCAGTCAAGTCAGACAACATCTTGGTGCCTCGGTATTCTTATCTGGGAAGTGGGAATAATGCTGGCACCTGCCTTGTAGACTTGTTATGAAGATTCCTTGAAGCGATGCCTGTAAAGCACCTGGAAGCTTGGTGGTGATCCTTATGCCCATTAAAGCCTGAAATGCCCTGCCTTAGCACATTGCCTGGCACAACCAGAGATGCGTATGGCAGTTGCTGTTATATCCCTTCCACCTCCTGTTTGACTGCATACCCTCAACTGTCTTCTCCCTGAAGAGCAGCAATTTTCCACTCTGGCTGCCCATTAGAATCACCTGGAGAGCTTTTTAAAACCCTGTTGCCTGGAGCAATTAAAACAATTTCAGGAGGTCATATGGAAGCATTATTATTGCAGGTGATTTCAATGTGCAGCCAACGCTGAGAAACGCGGCTCTGTAATAGGGGCTTGCAAACATCAGTGTGCATCAAAATCACGTGGAGGGCTTGTTAAAACTCAGTGTATGGTACCTGCCGGAGAGTTTCTAATTTCGTGGATACAAAACAACTCTCCTTCATTCCACCATCTGTGTGGCTGCCCCTTCCTTTTATTTGCCATTTGCATCTTTTTAACCTCTTCCAGACCCATTACTGAAATCTTTCTTGAAAAGATTTGCCAGTAGGTGTCTTTATGCCAGTGGTGTTGATATTCTCAAACCTGTTCCAGCTTTAGTCACAGTGCACCATGTCTCAAAATTCTCCTCCTTTGAGTTCAGAGCTGCCACTCTTGGAGTTGTCCTCATTTCTCTTTCCTTCTCCCTCCTCTGCTTGGAACTCGTGACTCCCATGACCATTCTTTGGGTTCCTATATTTATCCCTTAAAAAGAGCACAGTCTTAAGTGTGAGACAGATGTGGGTTTATGTCTTGTACTTGGGCAATTCAAACTCTGAGCCTCATTATTCTCACTGGTAAGTCATGGGTGATGATAACAGTATCCCTATAAATAATACGTCCCTGACACATAACACTCAACTATTAGCTATTACAATGTTTCACTTTTAAGAACATTGCAAAATCTTGACCTCAGAGAGAATTCCAGAGGTAGTGGGACTGGCCCAAGGGATGCAAAGGGCAGAGCTGGGAATACAGAAAGCACCACATGGAAGAACAACGCCAGGATTTACCAAAAGCAAGAAGGAAAGAGCCCGAAGAATTTTCCAGGAGACCTGGGGAGACGGCGAAGTGACTGATGGGATGTGATAAGAGGAACTGACCGATCCCTATGACGGCATTAAAACGTGGGCCTTGCGAGCACAGGGGGGGTGTTATTAACGGCACTAGGATGGGCTATGGAATGGCCCCAGAGGAAACCCACAAGGGGATTTCAACCCCATAAGTGTGGAACTCAGAACTCAGTCACTTTGGCAGGAAACAAAGTGATAAGGAACCTGTACAGTTTGCACCATCTATTAAAGTCCATGCAAAACATGACCGCGGGGTGTTACGCAGCGCTCTCATTACAAGATAAGGTCTCTGCGTGCTGTTTCCCGTCGATGATGTTATTCAGCAGGATGGCTCACATGTTGAAACTTGAAACTCCTTGGGTGAAAAAGAATCCCTCTGCAGGCTATACCAGATGTTACTTGTTGTAGCTCCCCAAGCCCAAAAAAATGAGTTAATCCTTGAAGGAAATTATTTTGAACTTGCATCAAACTCAGAGGCTCTTATCCAACAGGCCATGGCAATTAAAAACAAGGCTATCAGAAGAGCTGTGGGTGGTAGTCCTGTCTCTGAGAAAGGAACAGGGCCACTGGCTGACGGCTGCATTCCAGAACGCCTCCAGATGCAGAGGGCCTCACTTAGTGTGATGTTGTGAAAATACTGCTCTTTAAACACATGTAGTCATAAACAAAGCTTCCTCGCCCTTTAAAGACCTCACAGAAGTATCACTGCAAGACACTTCTCTTCTGAATGCTCCAGGCCTTGCTGACCTCAGTTACCTTGAAGTTTCTCTTACCCTCATCACCCACAGCACACAGTTTACCACTTAATATTCTTCAAATACATAGGCTCCTTTCTCCAGTTATATGGTGAGTTCCTAGACATCCTAAACCCGTTACATTTGATATTCCTCTGTCTCTCTGAGTGCCTAGCACTCTAAGAGGCACATAATTTAAAAAGCATCATGTTCTTCTTTGCACCCCTGAAATCTAGCACAGCACCTGGCATGTCTCAGATGCTCAATAAGCAAATAGGTGGTTATTAAATGAGTGAAATTGTTGATTGATAGCCTAGTTGAGTCAGCATGAAAAGGTAGATAAAGGGAAGCTTCAGCAGGCATCTCTTACATTGTTTACCCAGCACCTCACTCCTCTCCTTCCAGAAGTTTCCCTTACCCAACCCCATCTTTGTGGCTGCCACAGGAGCTGATGCAAACTGCTTCAGTGAGTTCTTTTTTGGGACTTTTTGACTTGGAACCAGAAACAATGTTAAGATAGTGTCTTTCTAGTGACCAAAGCTATGTGGATGCACTAGTAGATTTAGGAGCTATTGGCCCCCATGTTTTCACTACACAGAGAAGGCTCATCTCTAGCTGGAGTGAAGAATGAAGCTAATTCTGCAAACAAAGTTTTCAAAACTCCTCATCCTCATTGGTGGTTTTAATAAGCACCCTTTTTCCTCCCCTCCCAGAGCTGGTGTAGTACCAGATACCGAGGAGGCATGTAGCGTACCTGGATGCCAGTTTCTGGTAGCTTGGGTCTTTGCTTTTCATTTTCAACAAATTTTTTTCATATGTGCATTTGTTGAGAAGCTCAGATGCCTGGGACTGCAATGCCATCTGTGTATAATGAAAAACGTTTATGAAGACTTTCCAAAGCGCACAAAGGGTACTGGGCTCTCTGAACAGCAGCCATGGACTTCACACCAAAATAAGGTCTCTGTGAGCAAGGGCAATGGGAAACAGCCTTTGCACAGTTCTGTGATAGAGAAGATGGTTGTAGAGACCGAATGGTGTTCACGTTTTCTGGACCTCAAACCAGGGCACATAGCGTATGAGGGAATTTATGGAAACAATAGGACAGCTTGTTTGATGTTGAGCAACCAGCTTGGCATGGCTGGTTACCATATTAATAGAGCTAATCTTTAGCATCAAGACCTACTCTAGACAGCCTCGTTTATTTACTGCCACTCAAATAGCCCATACTGGTTTTATCCTTGGCATATGCTGCAAAGTTCCGAGTGTCAAATAGTTCTTCCTCCCTTTTTATGTTTTCCATTCACGTCCTACACATCCTCCAGGTCCAACTTCTTACCTCCTCCAGAAACGACTGTTCCATCTAATCCGCCACACCTGGCATTTCATGATTCGTTCTAAGAATGGCAAAGACATGTCATATAACCACATACCCACACTCCACACATCCGTGACAGACATCACTAATTGATGTTGGGGCTCTTTCCTTCTGTAGCTGGCAAAACCCTCAGAATTCTTCCCGACACAGCTCTGGAGGCAACCACTAAAGGCTGACTGGAGTTCTGTGAAACCTAGTTGCTGTCTCTCATCCATTCCCTTATATTGCTACTGAACGTTTCTGAGCGTTTGTCTTCTTTCTCTAGCTGAGCTGAGTCCCTGAGGACGGTGACCATGCCTCAATAACCCGAACAACAACAATAGCAGTGGCGAATATTTATTGAGTACTTATATGTGCCGGCACTGTGCTGGCCATTTAACATGTATTATCTAATGGAATCCTCAGCCCATTCCTCTGGAGAAGGTATTATTATCCCCACTTTATAGATGGGGAGTCTAGATCTTAGAAGATAATAAGCAACTTGTCCAATTGTACAGTCAGAATGTAGCAGAACCAGAACTTGACCCCCAAATATTCGCTCTTATCCCAAGTGGTGCATTATCTTGACCTCCTTTGTGTATGTGCATAGTAGGTGCTTAATGCAAATTTGTTGAATAGGAGATTTTTAGAAAGCAATGAAGTTCTTCACAAGAGAAAGAAAGAAATGGAATGGAAAATACCGGAAGCAAATTCTCCTCCCCAAGGAGTGAGAGCATTCTTGAACTTTCCCAATATCCTTGGCTAAAGGCAACATCATTCCCCATTCCACAAGTAAACACGCTTTATGAATACAGAAATACTAAAGGTCAACTCCAATGAATGGGAGGGATGCTGGTGAGGAAGTGGCCTGGGAGCCTCCTGACAGGGGCCCTGCAATGTCTACTACCTCCCAGTCACTGGCACCTCCCTGGGACTCAGTTTCCAGTCTTGTGGAACAATTCATTTGGACTTGATTAGCACTTCCCAAGTGTGTTCCCTGGAATATTGGCCCTGCAAGAAATTCATGTAAAAAGTAGTTCTGTTGTCAAGCATGATTGGGAAATTGCATTTCCCTTGGGAGATACATAGTCCATATTAAATGCTCTGAGAAGGCCAGCAGGAAAGAAGCTCCTTATTTAATGTTACTTAATTCTTATTTAACCCAGCATTTCCTAACCCTCTTTGGTTTCACAGAATAACAGCAAATATCTCTCATAACTAATCCCATACTTGGTAAAGCAAAACAGAACAAAACACAGAATTGGCTGAATATATTCTAAGGACCCTCCCTCACATTCGGTAAGTTTATGAGATAATAATATAGGTTTACTATAAACGGCCCCTCAGTGAGTTACAGGTGGAATCACAATTTTGAATTTTTGAGATGTATCCAAAAAGTGTAAAGGGTTTTAAGATAAGGAACTAAGCCTAGCAGTTCATGCTGCCTGGTTAGTTTCCCAATATGAACGACAGGGGGCACTAGGGGACTGTAGTAATGGCCACCCCTCCACAAACTCCGCTAGAAAGGGCAAACCAAAGTTGTAGCAAACGGAGGGAGGGATTTCAGCAATTCCTTTTCCAGCTGAATGGAAAGCTACTGAGAGCAAACTCCTTTCCCTTTTGTGTTTCTGTCTGTCTTTCTGCTGGAGGAATACAATGAGATAGAATCAGGATAGGTAACATCTTTCTTGTGCTGCTCTGTTTATAGATAGAAAATCACATAAAGCAACTCTTTTCAACAACCGCTTGTCAATGGCTTGTTTTCACCTTGGGGCAACTAACTACATTCCACTGTGGAAGTTCTTATTGAAGAAACATAGAGCCTATGAGTTGAGAAATGAATTCTTTCCTTCAGCAGCTTTCTCGTTTTAGAGGGGGAAAATAAATAAACATGTGAGGAAAAGAACAAAATTCTTTAGGACATAAGTTTTTTGTAATTTAGTTTCTTTTTTCTCTAGACTTTGGCGTCAAGACTTATACAGTAAGACTCTTTTTAATGATGTGGTGGGCTATAAAAGGATTCGGGGTAATGGGATATGTCACACAACTTTTTCTCACTTGTCATGTCTTTGGTGTTCTCCTGTGAAGTAGAACAAAACAGGCGGGCCTCCCTGTCCAAGCCAAGCACAAGAGACTTAAGGTAGTTATCAGCAGTAAAAGCTCAAGTGGGTTATTTTTTTCTTTAAATCTTCCCTTGTTATTACCGGCCAATGTTACCACTACACAGCGCCTCTCACGTAGGAGAGAAGACTTTACATATACTTTTAAAATGTTTTCCTTGAGAGAAGAGGTGTAAACAAGATCCAGGAGAGAAACTCTGAGCTTGGAGAGTCTTCTGCATTCATCTAATTCTGTCCTTGCACCGTGTACACGAGGGGACCAGGGAGTCATGCAGAGAGGTACCAGCCCGGCCAGTCCCTGAGCTTCTAGGCAATTGTTCTCCAAAGCAATGCCCTTTCCACCACCCTGTGCTGGACCCCAACCTCAAGCCCTTAAGCGACTTCAGGCGCTTATTTCTGCAGGCAGCAAAGTGCAGGAGCAATAGCCACATTCTGCCCTAATTCTATACACTGCAGCGTGCGACTTGTTTGTGACAATCCCTTTCTTGTCCCAGTGAGAACAGTGGAGAAAATAGCACGTGAGGGGATATTGCTGGATCAGCAAACAAAGCACAATTTATCTGATTTCTGATCCATCTCTACCATGCACCTCTCAAAGAAATGCTGGGAAGAGCTTGGAAGCTCGCAGTTAAGCAGTTTAAATTCTTTGGAAAGTTTCTAGTGCCTTAGAATTCCAGGAAGTGCTGAATCACATAGTCGCAGAATAGGAAAAGATTTGTAAGACAAGAATAAAACGAATATTTGTTGAACACCTCCCATATTATTGGATATATTTTGTCTCAACCTCACAGTCTTAGAGGCAGGTCTGCTGTGATCTCCTGTTAGAGAAGGAAACTGAGGGTCAGAGTGGTTAACTGGAACTGGTAAACTAAGATGTGAACTTAGGTCTACTTGGACTGAAGAAAAAAATACTCAGAAGTATTACGTGATTACTTTCTTTGTTCTCATCTCCTGTTTCCCACTGGAGAATGCTCAGTTCATATCCTCTAACTATGAAAGATTTAAATTTCCTATACTATCCTCAGATTATCTTCTTACAGATAGAAACATTCTACAACCACATTTATATTTGCCTTTCACAACCATTCTAGTGAACAAGCTCTTCCTAGCATCTAACTTAAGTGCCCCCAATGTACTGAGAGCCAACAGCCCTTCCCTCAGGGAACATGGAACCTGGTTACAACATTCCAGTTAGCAGCAGATTCCCAGTCTGGGTTCCAAACTGCTTCTGTTAAAAGAATTGCCAATTCACAACACATGCACTGTCATGAAGCCTCGCCCCGGTCCAGATGCTCAACTCCTTGGGCCCCTTTCAGGGTGAACATGAATATCACTCAGGATCAGGCTCTGTGATCCAGATTGCCACCAAGAGGGATCAGGGCTTTTCGTCTATCTGCATTCCCGAGTACATTCTAGGACTATCATTTTGTGTGAGCAAATAAAGGGCCTATTTGTATTTAAGCTGTGTCAGGGATGAGAAAACAAAATTCTTCCACTGAGAATTTGGGCACCTTCTATAATTCTATGATTCTTTTTTTTTTTTTTTTTTTTTTTTGAGACAGAGTCTTGCTTTGTCACCGAGCTTGGAGTGCAATGGTATGATCTCAGCTAACTGCAACCTCTGCCTCCCAGGTTCAAATGATTCTCATGGTTCAGCCTCCCAAGTAGCTGGGATTACAGGCATGTGTCACCACATCCAGCTAATTTTTTTTTTTTTTTTTGTATTTTTAGCAGAGATGGGGTTTCACCATGTTGGCCAGGCTGGAGCATTTTGATTTTACAATTAAGGCCAAACAAGGGAAGCAAATTACCTAAGGCTGCGAGGTAATAAGTGACTGAACCTAGACATCTAATTACAGAATACATGCTCCTGAGAACTACATTAGTATTCATTTTGGCTGTGGGTAACGAAACTCAAAATGATAGTGGTTTAAATTAAATGGAACTTTATTTCTCTTATGCAAAACTCCAGAGGTTAGTCCAAACTAGATAGTCCGAAACTAGACTGGAAGCTCGAATCCACACAGTGCTCAGGGCTCCAGGCTCCTTCTCTATCCCAGGACTCCTAATGTGTAGTTTCATCCCTAACATTCAAAATAGATGCTAGAACTTAAGCCATCCCATCTGTATTCCAAGCAGCAAGATGAAAGATGTGACAGCATAGAAAAGGGATGAAACGCATGCCAGTTGTTTGCTATGGACTGTTCCTGGATGCAGCCATGTGACATTTCTGCTTACATGCCACTGATCATAGTAGCAAGAGGACAGGGGGTAGTCATTAGTCTGGGTGGTTTTGTGACTGGTTATAAATTAGAGGATTTCATTACTGAAAGGAGGAGAGGAGTAATCAGAGGCTAGATGTGTATACAGAAGGATAGAGGGAGATGAAGCTGGAGAAGGGACAGAGCCTGGGTGATGAGAACTTACCAGGACTCTACATTTCCCCACTCTAATCTTTGGGTTCATTTCCCATTCCAGCAGGTACCAAAGGAAGACAGGGCCATCCCTTGAAAACCATCAGTGATGGCCAGTGACCGACCTCCTGAAGCTTTGTAATCAGCACTCCTAGAACTCAACTCAGGCGCCCACTTACTTAGGTGATGAACTTTAGGCAGGTTCCAGCCTGGAACCACCAGTTCATTAGGTTCAAATGGATGTGGGTGGCTTCTGATTGGTGTCTCCAGAAAGCCCAGAAAGGGAAGAAGGTGTGGGGGGAATGACACTGTATTGGGCCACAGCCTCAGAGTGGCCCTTACCTCTGAACCTCCAGAGCAAGCCTGGATGCCAGCCATGAGAGAGGAACTTCATGGTTTCCAAAGCTCTTTTGCATGTGCTATTACCCCTGCAACACACAAGATTGTGGTAGGGCTTGCTCTGCTCCCTGTTTTGCCAGTGAGGGAAAAGGAGTCAGAATCCCCCTGTGATTTTCAGTAGGATGAGGTGAGGTCTTAGAATCTGTCTGTTCAAAGGAGTGTCAGGGGAGTCTTATTTTAAATAACTTTGGAACCCCCAAGCTCAGGGTGGCAAGTGATATCGGAGGGTCACATCTCAGAGGGCAGAGAAATCACAAGACCGTAGACTCTGTGATTAATAAAATGCTCTAATTTATTATTTTATTTTATTTTTTTATTTATTTTTGAGACAGGGTCTCACTCTGTCACCCAGGCTGGAGTAAAATGGCACTATCTCAGCTCACTACAACTTCCGCCTCCTGGGTTCAAGCGATTCTCCTGCCTCAGCCTCCTCAGTAGCTGGGATTACAGGTGCCTGTCACCCACCCAGCTAATTTTTATATTTTTAGTAGAGACAAGGTTTCATCATGTTGGCCAGGCTGGTGTTGAACTCCTAACCTCGTGATCTGCCCACCTTGGCCTCCCAAAGTGCTGGGATTACAGGCGTGAGCCACCGTGCCCAGCCAAAATGCTCCAGTTTATAACCAGACACAAAGCCATATAGAATAGCAACTAGCCCAGCCCTCTTGCTACTACGATCAGTGGGATGTAAGGAGAAATGCCACATGGCTGCATCCAGGAACAGTGCACAGTAAACAACTGGCATGTGTTTCATCCCTTTTCTATCCTGTCCCTTTGAGTTATGCCTGTCGTCATCACTGCTGTGTCTCTGTTCCTGGCACATTGTAGATACGCAATACATATTTGTTGAAAGGATGAATAAAGAAAAGCTTAGACATTCAGACTTTTAGATCCTAATTCCTCTAGTACCATGGAAAAATCCTAGAAGGAGTTCACATTACATTATGCTTACCACCCACAAGATGAGAGAGAAGTACTATTAAAACTCGTTTTACAGATGTTAAACACTGGGTTTAAATGACTTCCCCAAGGTTACACAAACAGTACGTGTTACAACCAGGATTCAAACTCATGCTCTTCCATATGCTGCTCTTTTGTTTCTTTGATATGGAATTGCTATTTATTCCATTGCAATAGATTTGTCATAGCTCAAATCTTTCCCTGGGAAACAGAGAGTCTATCCTCCAGATTTTTCACATAATAAGTAACCTAATACACAGATGTGAGCCCTGTCACTTGACACCGCCCATGTTATAGAAAAGTTCCACTCTGCTTCAGAGACTATTTGCTCACATTGAGGTGCCAAACTACGTTGGTGGAGAGGAGCGTATATTGACCTTGAATGTTTATGCTCGTGAGCACACATCTGTTTTTGTTTATGGGGATGGGGGCAATGAGAGTGAGGACTCCTCAGCAGACATTCTTGACAGTAGTGGATTTCTGTCCTAGCCTGTGAAGTTTTATCATCTCTGAGGCTGGAAAGTAGGCTGTCAGTTTAGACTGTGCCCTTTTGAAACCAGAGGCTTCTGGGCTCTCCCATTCTTTCCAAAGAGTCATTATTTCTTCAGGGCTGAACTGAACCTTAAGGAGATTTGAGATTTTGTGGCGGAGTAACTATATCCAAGGGACCTCGAGTAGACCTGGGAGAGTGAGATGGCTTTAAAAACCCCTCTCTTACCTGGTGATAAAAGTGTACTTTGAAAGTACAGGAGCTGAGTCCTAACCTGATCTGCGTTCCTAGGGGCACTAATTCCTCTGCCCTTTTGCAACCCCTGCCCTTTTGCATCCTCTGCCCCAGCTCTTGCACATGTGGAGGAGGGGAGGGTGCCCACACTGGGAATCATTTCTGTTTCCTTCCTCTGTTGACATACCTTCAGAGAAGACATAACGCACACAGATCGCGTTGGCACATGTTGCCTCATAATGTGTTTAGTATTAGTAGCCTTCAGGTGGTTTCTGGCTAGTTCTTTCTCTGTGTTAGACACAGACTGGCCCCTGCACTGTCTAACGCAGGGGCAGGTTCAGATATTTGGTAGTGGGTTTCATGAGGACTTTGCTCTTTCACTCAGCTGCTTTTACTGAAAGAAGAGTTAAAAGCAGGACTTTATGTTCCTTGGGTGCAAGCAGCTATGACTATGTTTTTGCATCTGTCCCATCACCCCAAGTGATGAGACCAGTAGGCAGTTCATTGGCTGGCAGAGGTGGATCCTGTGACACTGTTTGGAAGTAACCTTCTGCAAAGAGCAGGGTATGAAAAAATAGTGGCTATGGGAGGCAGGAATACAGAGGGGCTTAGTAGTGTGTCCATGAAGTGCTGTTCAGTCTGACTTTGTATGTATAGTCTAGCTCAATAAAAATGATGCGACTGTTTTCTTGGTTACAAAGGAAATAATATGGCTCAGGGTTGATACTTCCACATCTGATTTCTTAGACCTTTGACATTTAAATTGCACTTCCAACAGTTAAAACTTATCTTCTGCTCATTCCACTGGGAAAAGCATTTTGGAAAACACGTAACTTTCAGTGACCCCAGCCACCTCCCTTTACCTCCCCACATCCCGCAATGCATGCTTACTTATTTAATTTTTTTTTTTTTTTTGAGACGAAGTTTCACTCTTGTTGCCCAGGCTAGAGTGCAATGGCACGATATTGGCTCACTGCAACCTCCACCGCCCAGGTTCAAGGGATACTTCTGCTTCAACCTCCTGAGTAGCTGGGATTACAGGCACCCACCACCCTGCCCAGATAATTTTTTAATATTTTTGGTAGAGATGAAGCTTCACCATGTTGACCAGGCTGGTCTTGAACTCCTGACCTCAGGCGATCCACCTGCCTCAACCTCCCAAAGTGTTGGGATTACAGGCGTGAGCCATCGCACCCAGTCGATTTATTTAATTTTATAACCAGCAACAAGACTAGCATGCCAGACTTAAGTGTTCTCAAACTATAACTCTGCCAAGTAATGGGAACAAGAGGTTTTCTTCCTGTGGTACTGACAGGAGGTGATATTGGGTAAGCAATAGGTGGTTAAAGATTTGAGCAGGAAGGGGCCCTGTGCCCATTCCAGTTTCTTTGAGGGAGATATAAAGTGTGAGAGCCGGCCACTGCATTCAATGCTGTGGGAACTCAGGTTTCCCCTTTAGAATGCTTACACATTTTCATTAGATACATAAATTGGTACAATCCTTTTGGCACTTAATTTGATAAATACTAACAGCCTTACATTTCTAACTAGTGATTCTTTTTCCACCAGTCTATTATTTAGTGGAAATTGTTATTATTATGAAATAATCAGAAACTTGGATAAAAATTTATACACAAAGCTGTTTATGGGAGTTTTATTTATAGTTGTAATAAATGTGATGTTACACATTTGGTAAAAGTGTGATTTGAATAATGAAAAGTATTTAAATAAATGATGGCGCATCAGTAAAATTTAATGCTGAGGTAGACATTAAGGTTCTGCAAAACTATTATGGCTCCCTCCCAGATTAAGTTAGAAATAAACATGTGTATAAGCCAGCTCTTGCCGCATAACAAACCACCCCAAAATTCAGTGACTTAAGACGCTGTCAAATCCATGGTTTGCTGGATGAATCTTTTGGTCAGAGCTAGCTAAGCTGGAGCTGGTTGTATGTATGGGACAGCTGGGACAGCTCGGCCAATCTCTCCATGTGGTCTTTCATCCTCTGAGTCAATCTTAGATTATTCTAAAAGCATGAAGAGAGCATGTGTCAAGTTTCTGCTTATGCTACATTTGCTTATATATATATATCGGCCGGGCATGGTGGCTGATGCCTGTAATCCCAGCACTTTGGGAGACCAAGGTGGGCAGATCACTTGAGGCCAGGAGTTTAAGACCAGCCTGGCCAACATGGTAAAACCCTGTCTCTACTAAAAATACAAAAATTAGTCAGATGTGTGGCACATGCCTGTAATCCCAGCTACTTGGGAGGCTGAGGCATGAGAATTGTTTGAACCCGGGAAGCCGAGGTTGCAATGAGACAAGATTGCACCACTGCACTCTAGCCTGGGCGACAGAGAAAGACTGTATAAAAAAGAAAAAAAAAGAAAAGAAAGAATTAAAATTACAAAAGAAAATATGAATATATATAAATATATTTATTTAACACCACGTAACTTGCTTTGGCTAATAAAATGTGTATGCTTTTCAATATTCTCCTTTCCTCTTGCTTGATGATCAGATACATCTGAAATAGCAGCTGCGCTGTCTGGCTCTGTTTCAAAGTGATCAAAATGCTGTCCTGCACTGGACGTGAAACTTGAATTGGAAACAAACCTTTGCCGTATGAAGTCATATAGCCACATGGAGAATTTTTTGTTATTGCTACAAAACCTAGTTTGTCTAAACTAATACAAAAATTATGCAGGCACTAAAATGATATTTTAAGAAAATAATTATGTGGGAAAGAATTCAATAATATAACTCTATATAAACAAGCAGCCTATAAAGCGGGTACGTACTTGTATATGTTATATAATTCCAAATTTACATTTGTATTTGCAAACACACACACACACATATGTACTGAAAGGAAATATATCAAAATGTTAACTGTGGGCTACGGGTAATTATTTTCTTTTTTCTTCTCCATAGTTTCTGAATTTTCAATATTGAGTTCGTATCATCATGGTAAATTATGTATTTTTTTCAATTTCTCCCTAGTCTGTCCCTATAAGAGTATTACTCAGCCGGACGCGGTAGCTCACGCCTGTAATCCCAGAACGTTAGGAGGCTGAGGCGGGTAGATCATTTGAGGTCAGAAGTTCAAGATCAGCCTGGTGAACATGGTGAAACCCTGTCTCTACTAACAATAGAAAAATTAGCCAGGCATGGTGGCATGTGCCTGTAATCTCAGCTACTTGAGAGGCTGAGGTTGGAGAATTACTTGGACCTGGGAGGCGGCGGTTGCACTGAGCTGAGATTGCACCACTGCACTCCAGCCTGGGCAACAGAGCAAGATTCTGTCTCAAGAAATTAAAAAAAAAAAAAGAGTATTACTCATCCCTGTCCATCATCATGTGGTTTACTATCCTTCCTGTGGGGAAATTTTATGTCTCCACCTCACTGGACTGGGGCTTGGCCATGTAACACACTTTGGCCAATGAAATGTGAGTAAATATGGAATCTGTTATGTTGGATGTTTAAGATGCATTGTGAGTTTTGGCCAGCTTTCTTGCTTTTTCCCAGGTATGCCCCATGAAGGGATTACTCTCTCAGCCTGGCTCATGGAATGAGACAGAAGTACAGAGAGGTACAAAAAAGTTTTGCTCTGAGTTGTTGAGATTTGGAGGGGTTTTGTTAACACAGCAAACCTCACAAAGAAAATGTATTTTTTACTTTAAAAAACACACCTAAAAATATGGCCATCAGTGACTCATAAGCCACCAAATTCTACGTCCTGTCCATAAAGGACACTACTTTCTTTTTTATCCCACACCATTTTTTTCTGTCTCTTTCCCTTTCAACTTCAAGTGGAATACTACAAAATCAGGTTGTCCTGAAGTAAACCAGTTCACAGATACAAGCTCTACTCCCGTCCTCTTATAACGGAGTGGGTCATGTAATCCCAGCACTTTGGGAGGCCGAGGCGGGCGGATCACAAGGTCAAGAGATCGAGACCATCCTGGCCAACATGGTGAAACCCTCTCTCTACTAAAATACAAAAAAATTAGCTGAGTGTGGTGGCACGCACCTGTATTCCCAGCTACTCAGGAGGCTGAGGCAGGAGAATTGCTTGAACCCGAGAGGCGGAGGTTGCAGTGAGCCGAGGTCACGCCACTGTACTCCAGCCTGGTGCCTGGTGGGGGAGTGAGTCTGTCTCGAGAACTTAAAGTATAAAAAAAAAAAGAAAAAGAAAAAGGAGTAGGTCATAACCCCGCTTTCTGGAGATGTACCAGGAGCTGTCACTTCTTTGGACCTGAGGACAGGTTAACAAAAAGGAGCTCATCTCTTATTCTGCTGAATATTATAGAGCAGGTGTGTCCAGTCTTTTGGATTCCCTGACTCACATTCAAAGAAGAAGAATTAGGCCACCAATTTTTTAATGTGTAGTCTTCGGCCACACATAAAATACACTAATGATAGCCGATGCTCTAAAAAAAAATCACAAAAAAACTCATAATGTTTTAAGAAAGTTTACAAATTTGTGTTGGGCCGCATTCAAAGTCATCCTGGTTGCCTGCAGCCATGCACTGCGGGTTGGACAGGGTTATTTTAGAGAATATTTTAACACTGGCAGGGAGTATGGCATCATTCAGAAGTCATTAACCAGCATGGAACCCTTATTCTGAATTAGAATAGACTTGTTTCTTTCAAAACCTGGCCAGGGATTTCTTAAAACATACAGAAGGTTGATCCTTTATACATAAAATGTTCATTTATTCAAAGAAAATGAAGCTTCTTCATATATATATAAATCACCTAATCCTCCATCCCAGTAACAAGGAAACTTAGATTTAACTATCTCAGTGTCCCCTCTGTCTTCTGCTCCAAGTGGCTTGTTGGGGTTTGCTGGTTGTGTTGCTGTGGTAGTGGGTGGTTGGATTGCCAATCTTTGTGCTGGTCTCATGCCAGATCTTCACCAGTTTTGAAGAAATGATTTCCCCATCTACTCTGTCACTCCTCACTCTACTGCCACCTCCTGCAAACAACTGTGGCTAGAATGATACTCTCGGTATGCTGTCTCTTAGCTCAGCAAGGGTTTGGGGCCCTCCTGGTTAACTTGCCTCATCTCAGCTCTCTGAGGTTGTGTATTTCCTTAAAGTTGTGGGGATTCCCATTTGGTCACCAGCCCAGGTGGTATGCCCCACAAGCTCCCACTTTGGTAACCCTCTGCTAAACTTGCCAGCATACCATCTACCTTCTTTATCCTTCACTGGGCCCTTGAAGGACTTCAGGACATTCTCCATACCACATGAGAGCCAAGGACAGTTGGGCTTAGCAGCCCAGATTGGTAGAGGGGGACTCTATCTTGTTCCAATTGCTTCCCCTAGGCAGAAGAAGAATTTTCTGCCTTGCTGGAAGGATGTGAGCTAGACTTCCTGTCCTTGGCTTTGGGTGAAGGTCACAGAAGGAAGATAGACTCTATTATCCCAGTGGTTGCAAGTGAGGTCTCTGCAGGCTCTTCAGTTCTAAATGAGATTCTCTCCTGCTTCTCTGAGAGCCATTCTCTAGCCGTGTTTGGGAGCATATTTCCCATCTGCTTTTCATTTCCCCGGCACAGAACATGGGAAGTCAGGATCACACAACATCCTTCTCGTTCTCAGGATGCCTGTGAACCCCCATCCTTGAATGCTTTGCTCAGATTCATGCTTTCTTGAATGGTCCCCAGCACACCCCATGTTACTTCCTACTTCTGCGCCTTGACCCGTGCTGTTTTCTCTGCCCAGACTGCCCTTCTAACATCCACTGCCCTTGGAAAACTTCTGCTCATCCCCTAAGACACCGCCTAGGACTCTTTCTCTGAGGTGTTCACTTCACTCTGGGCACTTTGCATAATGAACTTCACCAAAAAGACCTTCTGTGTCTGTCTTCATCATGAGAATAGAAGGTCCTAAGGGGCTAGGGTTTCTTCTAAAACATCTTTGTTTTTCTAATGCTCAACAAATGTTGGTTTACAAAAATAAACTTTGGGTAAAGGATGTATGGGATCTTTCTGTATTACCTCTTACAACTGCATATGAATTTACAGTGGTCAACAATAAAAAGTTTAATAATAATTTTTTAAAATCCCGAAATGAACAGAGCCCACCATTTTCTAAAGCTCTCTGGTTACCCCCTGGTAGAAGATCAGAGTCCAAAGTAAGTGAGGCTTTTAAGAAGATGCCATTTCCAAGTGAAGGGTGGATGCTTGAAATTATTAGAGTTAGATCCCCCACTTGCCCTCAAAACCATCGAGTTCAGAAAGCTTTGAGGGAAGTTAGGGTACCTGTTAGCACATTCAAATTACACTGATTATAAAAATGAGAGCCTCTGGGCAGATGAATTAGAAAAACAAGGGCTTCTCTAGGCTTGGTGGGTGGTAGAATCTTTGTGTGAAATAAAAGCATTGTTCCCCTTTCACTGGGTGCTTCAGCCACACAAGCTAAGAGAGGAGTCAATTTCAGCCTTTCTTCCCCTCAGCCCCTCTCTCTTGTGTAAGGCATAACCTGAATGTGGCAGCCCAGGCCTGAGTATTTTCCTAGGTTTGCCATCTCACTTCAAAGGGCCAACTGCTATGTTTTCATCCCCACTGGAGTGCCTGCTATGTGGAAACATTATTTGGGGGTGTAGCAAAAACTTAGCATTTTCTGTTAAATTTCTTAAATGAGTCAATGCAAGTAAAGAATTAATGCCAGGTGCAATGGCTCACACCTGTAATCCCAGCACTTTGGGAGCCAAGGCACGGGGATCACCTGAGGTCAGGTGTTCGAGACCAGTCTGGCCAACATGGCAAAACCACGACTGGCTAAAAATACAAAAATTAGCCAGTTGTGGTGGCGCATGCCTGTAATCCCCAGCTACTCAGGAGGCTGAGGCAGGAGAATCACTTGAACCCAGGAGGCAGAGGTTGCATTGAGCTGAGGTTGTGCCACTGCACTCCAGCCTGGGCAACAGAATAAGACTCTGTCTCAAAAATAAAACAAGAGCAACAACAAAAAGAGTATACTTGAGTTAGTGGCCCATTCTCCATCAAAATTAGCTCCCTTTTAGTGAAGATCCCCTCTGTCTTAGTCCATTCAAGCTCTAGTGACAGTATATCATAAATTGGGTGCTTAGAAACAGCAGAAACTTATTTCTCATAGTTCTAGAGGCTGGGAAGTTCAAATCAAGATCTGGCAGATTCAGTGTCTAGTGAAAGCCTACTTCCTGATTCACAGGTGGCACCATCTGCTGTAACTCACATGCTGGAAAGGACAAGGGAACTCTTTCAGGTCTCTTTTATGAGGGCACTAATCCCATCCTCATGACTTCATCACCTCCCAAAGGACTCACCACCATCACCTTGGGGGTTAAGATTTCAAAATGCGAATTTTGGGGGGACACAAACATTCAGACCATAGCATCCTCCTTTGGGGTTTCTTCCCAGTGGAAGTTCTTGTTAGGATAAAGTTTTCTGTCGGGTTTTTGTTTGTTTGTTTTAATACCTGGAGAGCAAAAGTGAGGGTCCAGGAACCAGTTCTGGTCTTTTTATGTTTTTCAAAGGAGTGGTCCTACAGGACTTTGCTAAGCTGGCAGAAATATGCATCTTAGGTAAGATTACAATCACTGTACATAGCGTATTTGTTGTATGGAGTAGGGGTAGAGTAATAGCCTGTTAAAGTCAGTTTTTAAAATAAGAAATGTCTATACATGTATTTGCATCTATTATTGTCTTTGATTTCTTTTCCACAAGACTGTGAATTCTTTATGCATGAGGACCTTGAGTTCACACTTGCATTTCTTTTTTTAAAAACTGACTTTAACAGGCTAGCTCTTTTTACCCAGGCTGGAGTGCAATGGCGCTATCTGGGCTCACCGCAACCTCCGCCTCCTGGGTTCAGGCAATTCTCCTGCCTCAACCTCCTGAGTAGCTGGGATTGCAGGCACGCGCCACTATGCCCAGCTAATTTTTTGTATTTTTAGTAGAGAACGGGTTTCACCATGTTGACCAGGATGGTCTCGATCTCTTGACCTCGTGATCCACCCGCCTCGGCCTCCCAAAGTGCTGGGATTACAGGCTTGAGCCACCGCGCCTGGCCCTCACACTTGCATTTCTAATCTGCTGGGATCTGATGTTGTCATGCCAAGGTGACATAGATACACACCTGACAACTCACAAGTAGCAGAAAGTGAAATATGGTTTACCGGGGATGCCTCTACGTGGAGTGGCAGCAGAATGCATAGCACTCTCATTATAATCATCAACAGAAAGCTGTGTACTTGGTCAGCCAGAGCTGGATACTGGCTTCCTGGCAGGGGCTCCTGGGAAAGGACCCTGCCCCTTACTGCTCTATGTATTTATGAGAAACGATGGCAGAGGACATCTAGCACACTGCAGATAGTAGGAACTTCTTGGTTGAGGAAGCAGCCTTGTTAGAAGAGAGCTTCTAGAGTTCAGCCCCTGGCATCAGCCTGTTTTTCCCTTGAACTAATACAGACCTGCTTAGCCAGTTTCTTGCTAAACTACCAAGAAGTCTGCTGGGATATATCTGTCTTCTGGCACCAAGTAAGTAACTGGGCACTCAGTAAGTGTTGAATGAATAGAGCTATTATTGTTAGGAGGAAACTCATGATTCTTTCATTTAGATTTACTCTCCTCTCACAAGCTGGCTATAGTAAGATCTCTTAGGAATGCATGGGCTAGGCAGGGTCAGGGGGGATATTTTCTTCCTGCCCACTTCATAGAGAAGGGAGGGGGCAGATTAGCTACCATGAGGTGTTTTGTTTGTTTTGCACCTGGATTCTTAGAATAAAAACCGAGAGAGCTTCTCTGTCCTGCTGAATAGAAGAGGTAGCCACTAGAGAGACTAGGTACAGAGGAACCAGGCAAGGCAGAGCTATATGCCCCAAATCACAGTTTGGGCAATAGCCCAATCATACTCCATTGTGCCAAGGAGAACCTCGAGACCATTCTTGGGAGGGGTCTGAGTAGGTATAATGGTCATGTTGTTTCAGCCCAAACCTCAGGGCAGCCACGTGGCAGCTGTTGAGTGCTCTTTCCGAGGTAAATGTTTGAAACCAGGACTGTCCCAAGGGGGAAAAAAAGCCCAGGATTCATCATTGAGATGGGTTTCTCGTGGTCCCTGAAGGCTCCAGCATCAGCGGAGTTCCAGATCTGCTGCTTCAGGGATCCACATGGAGCAGGATCATGCTTCTGCTGAAACTGAAGGGACAGGGCAGTGGGAAGAGTCTCCATCCCAGGACAGCAGGCTTCCACAGCCACAGCAACTCATGACGGGCCTCAGGGGGGATGAGCAGAGCTGCATCCTTTGGAGCCAGAGACATCAGGGCTCAGGTAGTGTGGAGGATCCTCTCTGTGGAATGGCCAGCCACTAAACTGGGTTGGGCAGTGAAGAACCAAGAAGCTGGATTCCTTCCATGGGCAAGAGGAGGCACTGCAAGAGGAGGCAGAAGATGGGTTTCTGAGCATTAGGCGAGCCTTTTTTTTTTCTCTCCCTCAAATGCAAAAGAATCCCAGGGCAGGATGGATCTGTGACCTTCTGGGGACAGGTGGACCCATGAACTTGAAATACCAAGGATAAGGAAACAGCCTATTCTACTGAAGGTTCACATGGCCCAGTCGTCCCCAACCTTTTTGGCACCCAGGGACCAGTTTCATGGAAGACAATTTTTCCAGGGACCAGTGTGGGGGGCAGGGTGATTTCAGGATGATTCAAGCACGTTACATTTATTGTGCGCTTTATTTGCGTTATTATTACATTATAATATATAATGAAATAATTATAGAACGCACCATAATGTGGAATCAGTGGGAGCCCTCAGCTTGTTTTCCTGCAGTTAGATGGTCCATCCCATCTGGGGCTAAAGGGAGACAGCGACAGATCATCAAGCGTTAGAGTCTCATAAGGAGTGCACAACCTAGATCCCTCCTATGTCCAGTTCGCAATAGGGTCCGTGCTTCTGTGAGAATGTCATGCTGCTACTGGTCTGACAGGAGGCAGAGCTCAGGCAGTGATGTGAATGATGGAGACTGGCTATGAACACAGATGAAGCTTCTCTCACTCGCCTGCCACTCACCTTCTGCTGTGCGGCACAGTTCCTAACAGGCCATGGACCGGTAACCAGTATTGGTCTGTGACCTGGGGTATGGGGACCCCAGATATGGCCCATCTACTACTACTACTATTACTACTGCTACTACTATTACTGGCTAATGAGGCACTTTGCTAAAAGCTGTACAAGCATTTTTCCAATTAATCCTAGAAATAACCTTATGAGGTAAGTACTGCAATTTACGAATCTGAAACTAAGCAAGGCTATGTAAGTTGCTCAAGATAAAATAGCTTGGAGTGGTCTAGTCTGGAACAGAACACAGTTACGTTGGACTCCAGAGTCCACAAACTTCAACATGACTCTGTTTTGTATGTGTCTCAAATGTCTTAGTAAGTAATTGACGCAGCCAAGATAGCTTCCCTCGGTGAGTGCCATGTGGCAGGAATTGTGTTTACTCTCTTCTCCACTGTGGTCCCAGTGCTCAGCACGGTGCATGGCTCCCAATAGGTATTAGATATGTATTTGTGGAATAAAAACAGGGACGTGTGTGTAGCAGAAAACCATCAGTTTTTACTGAGCTGCTTTCCTGAAGAGAGTTATGGATCATATTCCCATCCCAGGTCAAGGGATGGAGAACGTGATCATCAGGCTGTTTGTGCTTTTAACATTTCAGATTCAAAAACAAGCACTGTTTTATGATCAAGATGAATTATCCTGACATTCTATCACATCTTATCAGACCCTGCTTAATTCAAAATGCTGTTGGTACTATTGCTTAATGTAACTGGAGCAAGCAATAAATTCCACTGGTCTGCAGAGACTGTGGTTGGGATCCCAGTACCAAAATGATTTGATTATTGAGTTGGCATATACCCCTAAACATTCCTAAATCAGTGGTTGGCAGCAGCAATATTCTGAAAGAAAGAGTAAGAAAAAACAGCGTGTGCACACACATACACACATGCGCACACACACACAGCAGCTTCGAAGCCTCTTACGCATTAATGGATTCCTCATGGATTACATGGCTGTAATTGTGAAAGAGGACAAATAACCAGAGGGAATCTTATTTCTTTAAACAAAAACATTTTTAAAAAGACGTTTCTTTTGAAAAGTCTTTTTTTTTTTTTTCTGAAGAGAGTAGAAAAAGAAAGCTCCAACATAATGGAACTCTTAAAAATGTGTCAGCAACACAATAGAAAACCAGAATAAATGTAGGCAAGGCAACCACATGAGGCCAGTCACAGAGTGAGTTCATTTGTACTCTTAACAGCAGACAGGGATGCAGAAAACAACCAGCAGGAGAGAGAGTAGTGAGAAGTGCCAGCTCATAGTAAGGGGCCAGTAGGCAGGGGGGTTGGTGAGCCGTATGGGGAGGGACATTCTGGAATTCAAAACAACAGACTATTCATATCATATTCCTAAAATTCGTATAATGAAACCTGTTTATATTATCTTCAAATTAATTGTTCAGTGTTTGAATGTCCGTGTCCCAGCCAATGATCCACCAACAATTTCCTTGGTCGTAACATTTTCTTTCCTTGGTCTTTCGAAAAAAATAACGAATGAGTTTCTCTGAAATGTCTTCTTACATCATGGAGGATGGGAGTTCATCTTGGGACACTGGATATGATGGTGGGGGGGCCCTTGGCTGGGACCAGGAGGTTTGTGATTGTGAGGCAACTTTTGATCCCATTAGCTGATGGTTGACTGACATTTTGGAACAAGATTTTGCAAGAGACTGGGGAAAGGAAAAGAAGGAGCATGGGAGGGAGGCACTTAAAAGATTGAGAAGGCAGGAATAAGCTGAGTGCTCCCAGATTTGAGGAGGTTTTCATTATTGGACACAGGTCTCTGGTGAGCTTGCAGCCAGGATGTTGGAGGCCTGGTATGCGGGACCTAGTTTAGGTTTTCTTGTCAGCTTTGTACTGACCTTACCAAGCAAACTGGCTCTATGAGAAAAGGTACATTACTTCTTATTTATAAACTAAGTAGCAATGTATACAGGCATGAGGGGGACAGCCTTTCCTGGAGGGTTTAAGGTAATATTTTAGGGAAAATAAAAGGAAACACCACTTTAGATGCCTGGAAATTGCTTCCCAGAGAAGTGGCATAAGCTAAAAGTAACTAGTTCATGAAAGATTTATCTAGATTCTTTGTTACTAGATTTGTAAATTCTTTTCTTCTTGGAAGTGAAATGCTTTGGAGAATGTTTTTAAGTTTTCCTTAGTATTCATGTCAGAAGCAGAATATTGGTTGGGTTGCATAGGATCTGACTGATTATGTAATTTCTTGCTGAAAAGAGTTATCACACTTTGGAAGATTTCAGGAAGCCCCTCTATCCAAAGTGTGTGGAAAAGTAGAAAAAAGGAATGAGCTTTGCAGTGAGACAGCCAGGAGTTTGAAGCCTACTTGCACTACCTGCTGGCTGTAAGACCTTGGGTAAACCACTTAACCTCTCTGAATCTCAGCTCAATGCTGAGGACAAAAACATGTGCCTAACAAGGTTTTTGTGAAAAACAAGAGAGATCATGTACGTGAAAATGTAGCATAGGGCCTGTGGCACATAGCAGCAGTATTAGAAGTATTAGGTTGATGCAAAGGTAACTGTGGTTTTTGCCTTTTAAAAGTAATGGTAGGCCAGGTGCATTGGCTTATGCCTGTAATCCCAACACTTTGGGAGGCCCAGGCAGGTGGATCACATGATACAAGCTTGTAATCATTTAACTAGAAATAACATAGGTCTGCACCTGGCCATCTTGGCCCACAGTCAGGAGTTCAAGATCAGTCTGGCCAACATGATAAAACCCTGTCTCTACTAAAAATACAAAAATTTGCCAGACTCAGTGGCATGTGCCTATAATCACAGCTACTCAGGAGGCTGAGGCAGGAGAATCACTTGAACCCAGAAGGTAGAGGTTGTGGTGAGCCGAGATTATGCCACTGCACTCCGGCCTGGGTGATGGAGTTAGACTCTGTCTCAAATAAAATAAAATGAAATAAAATAATATAAAATAAAATAAAATAAAATAAAAATAAAAGTAATGGCAAAAACTACAATTACTTTTGCACCAACCTACTAGCTGTCCAATAAATGTTTGCTCCACCCATTTTCTTTCTCATGTAAATAAGTAACATACTAGCCCTAAGCACTTACCATACAAATAACTTCATTTATCCTTACAACAATTCTATGAGAGAGGTACCATTATTGACCCAATTTTACAGAGGAAGAAACCAAATATTAGTGAGTTTAAATACTGTTTAAGATGGAAGTTATCTATGCTGTAAATAAACAACCCCCAGAACTTAGTGGCTTGAAACAACCACCATTTTATGATGTCCAGGATTCTGTGAGTTGACTAGGCTCGGCTGGGTGGTTCTTCTACCCTACATGCTGATGTCTGGGGCTGCATTTATTTAAAGGCTCAACTGGTTTGGAACATGTAAGATGACTCCCATGTACGGCTGGCGGTCGATGCTGATTGTCAGCTGGGAGCACAGCTGGGACTGTCCACAAGGGCACATACCCATGCTTGTTTCTCCATGTACCTTTCATAGCATGGCAGCTGTGTTCCAAAAGGAGGCATTCCAAGAGGAAAGACATGTAAACTTCTAGTACTTTTAAGAATTTAGCTCAGAAATCTCAGAATGTCTCTTCTGCCACTATCTAGTGATCAAAGCAGTTACAGGCTCACCAAGATTTGAGGGAAGGAGAAACAAATTTTACCTTCCAGTGGAGAAGTGGTGTGAATGTATGGGAGGGAAGAAGTTGATGACAGCCATGATTGGAGACTATCTACCACAAAAGCTTTGCTAAAATCACAGAACTAGTCAAGTGTCAGAGTTAAGATTCCAACCACACAAATCAAAATACATATTCTCAGACACTAGACCATACACATACACATGACAATATGCAATTACATGCTCATATCTGTGAAAAACACAAGTAAAATACAACTTCAGAGGAAAGATCAACAAAATTAAGAACTCTAAAGGCCAGAAACAAAAAAAATATATACTTTTTTTGTGTGCTTTATCCCCATACCATGCAGAATAAATGTTACTTCTTGAACACATACTTATACTCATTTGCCCTTTTGGGTAACCCATGCTTGTGTGGCAGATGTCAAGAGAGCCCTGTAGTTGTTAAGGGAAGCTTCCAGGGAGAAGCAGAATTTAGCCTGGCTCTGAAGTCTAATTAGGATTTGAACAAAAGAACGAGATGAAGAAAGGGGAGGAAGAGAAAATATTAATAAGAATGAGCAGCAAGTAGCAGATAAGGGATGGAGGAATGGTAGGACTGATTAATAACTCAACGGATGATTAAAACTAAATTGGTTCCCCGTCTTTTTTTTTTTTTTTTTTGAGATAGGATCTCACTCTGTCACTCAGGCTGGAGTACAGTGGCGTGATCTCAGCTCACTTCAACCTCTGCCTCCTTGGCTCCAGTGATCCTCTTCTCTCCTACTTCAGCCTTCCGAGTAGCTGGGACCAGAGGTACATGCTACCACACCCACCTATTTTCATATTTTTTGTAGAGATAGTATTTCACCATATTTCCCCAGTTGGTCTCAAACTCCTGAGCTAAAGTGATCCACCCACCTTGGCCTCCCAAAGTGCTGGGATTACAAGCATCAGCCACGGCACCTGGCTGGTTCCTCATCTTTTTAAGTAACCCAGTGTAGCACTGGGAACCTGATTAAAAAGAATGAAGATCCTCATGACACCAGCCCAACTGTGCAAACTCTGTTTCAAGATTGCTGAAGGTGGATGCTGGAGAGCCTTTTCAGGGGCTACATGGGGAGGATGCTGCTTGAGGATCACCCTGATGGCAGGTCTACGCAGGGCCAGGTTCATACCACTGTCTTTCTAGTTTAATTTGGAAATGGATTGATGAGTATATGACAAACTTAGTCATTATAACTCTTATTATAGAATGCTCTAGAGAGTTCATTAACCTGAATCTCTCTTATATTTCCCCTCTACCAGTACTGCCTGATAAAGGGAAGGGCTTGGGGATTTTTTTGAGCCATTCTGAGCAAACACCATCTTTAGAATATTTTCCCATGAAGGTGGCTTCTATCATTCTCATTTGCAAAACCTTTGCTCTTTCTTCACATTTGAAAGAAACCCAGCCTGACTGTTGTAATTTTTTCATGTAAACTACAAATATTTAGAATCCCTGTCAAAAGAGTAAAAAAAAAGCAGATGGTTTCTTTTATGTTGGCCCCAATAATACCACATTAGAAAATAGAGAGTATTTTCAAGAGTTGTTAAAAGATATTTCAAGGAAATAAACATTTGTTGAATGCAAACAAGAACAAATATGGCATTTTAAAATATTAATTTAGAGCTAAGAAGTCTGAGGCTCAGAGATGATAAGTGGTGTGTATAAGGTCACAGAGTGAATTTGCAGCCATGTCAGAATCTGACCCCAGTTCTCTCAAGTCCCAATCTGATGTACTTTCTGTACTTTAGAAAGAACTACTCCAGATTTATTGCAAAGATGGCCATATTCCTTTGGGCCTCCCCATATCCACATCCTTCGCAATATGACTTTGCAGTTCCTTCATCTCAAGGTAGACTATTTCCCCACTTCTTGAATCTGGGCTGGTCTCGTGATTTGCTTTGGCCAATGAAATGTGGTGGAAATGATGGTACACCACTTCTGAGCATAGGCCTCAAGAGACCTGTGAACTTCTGCTTGCCCTACTGTAAACTTACTACCACTATATGGACAAGTCTAGGTTCTTAGTTTGTTTCTTCTGCTATGGAAAATACCTGAGACTGGGTAATTTATAAATAATAGAAATTTATTCTTCACAGTTCTGGAGGTTGGGAAGTCCAAGTCCAAGGTGTAAGCTGGTTTGGTGTCTGGTGATGGGCCAGTCTCTGCTTCCAGGATGGTGCCTTGAACACTGCTTCCTCTAAATGGGATGAATTCTGTGTCCTCACATGGTGAAACAGATGGAGGCAGAAAAGGGGCAAATAGCTCCCTTGCACTTCTTTTATAAGATAATTAATCCCATTCATGAGGGCTTTGCCTTTATGACTTAATCACCTCCTAAAGATTCCACCTCTTAATACTAACACATTGGTGATTAAGTTTCAACATATGGACTTTTGGAGGACACATTCATGACATAGCACTAGGCTATACTTAGAAGATAAAAATTCATGGAGAAGATCCCAGTGGTTCCAGTCAAAGCCATCCTAAACTAGCCAACAACCAGTCAACCACCACAGATGAGAGAGCTTACCCCACATTGCCAGAGCTTACAGATGATCATGAGTGAGGCTTGAGTGAGCACAGCTGAGACTAGAAAAGGCCAGCTGACTCTTGAGCAGTCACAAATACTCATGGTTTTTAGCAGAACTGAGCAAACCTTTACTTTTAAAGGACCCTATAGTACATAATATACGTGCATGCAGCATAGGCTCTGTTGTAACTCTCCCCTGCCGCTGTAGTGCCAAAAAATAGCCATAGGTGATACGTAAATGAGCAGACAGGTGGTGTCCAAAGAAAATGTATTAAAAAAAAACTGGCATCTGGACCACAGGCTATAGTTTTCCAACCCCTGATTTTAAGGCATTGAGTTTTGGGTGATTTGTTATACAACAGGAACTAACTGATACACCACTTGATTCTGAGTTGATATCCCAAATAAAGAAAAACATCAGAGTTAATACCAAGTAATGTATTTGCAAAGATAAAAGGAAGTAGCAAGAGGAAGATATATCCATTTGCTTGAAGTTTACACCTTAGCTGCCTTTACAACATTCTGTTTGCAGACTGGGTATATTGTCGTAGAACTGCTATTTCAATCTTTACAGATAATATTTCATGAGGCTAGCCGCACTTCTAGCAGAAAACAAGTTATTCTGGTTGCAAACTCAGTTTACAAGCTTCTGAATTCAGATTTCAATTCCATTGAAACAGATTTCAAAGATTGCTGGAAAGCTTTTAAAGCCAAATTCATCAGCCTCTGCTTAGTTCTCCTCATTCTCACGATCTCCATCACAGTTAGTGCTTCTGACCTCAGCCTCCTTGAAACTCCCTTCTCTTTTGGCTTGTGTACTGCTTCTAGTTCATTTCTTTCGTCTCTGGTCTACCAGCAGGAGCTCAGTATTCAGAGCTGCTCTCCTCCTTGCATATTTCAGTCCTGAGCCACTTTTTCTAGTGGGTCTTGGTCAGACATATATATCAGAAGCCTCTATGCAATTTATTTAAAACTTGGAAGCATAATAGCTATTATTGGCAAAATCTCTTCAGGTGATTTTGAAGAACACTTCTGTAGCAGAGAGTAGTTTTCAAATATGACTCCAAAATATCTTCTATCCCACATGCCCTTCTGCAATGTGACTGTGCCACTCCCATATCAAGAGAGAGATAAAATCCAGTCCGGCCAGGCTGCCCTTGCTCTGCACCACATGCTCACTGTGGTGGGCCATGTGCCAGGGCAGTGGCTGCAGCAGCTGGCAGCACTAGTCCTGGTCCCGGTGCTAGCCTGGGGGGCTGATCCACTATGGCAGGAGGAGGATCGGCCCACGTCTTTGGCAGTGAAGGGAGTGGGGCTTGATGTCACCTCTAGAAAGGAGTTTTATGGACAAAGAGCCACCTACAATGCCTTGACCAGGAAAGACTCCACTAGAGGGATAGCCAAGATGTCCTTGGATCATGTAGACCTCACCTGTGACACAACACAGGTCTCATAGCCAAGAAGTTGGATTTTGTGGATGATGTCTTCACCAGTGTGTACAAAGCCAAATACCCCATTGTTAGCTACAGGGCTCTGACAATTCTCAGTGAGTTTGGTAGCCCTAACCTGGACTTCAAGCCTGAAGACAGCCCTGTTTTGACAACAAGGAAGGGTTCTGAGTTCCATCTGCAGGAGCAGGTTCTTGGGAGTATGAGGCAGGAAGACACTCCAGCACTAAATGTCCTGCAAAACAGGCTGCCTAAAGCTTCTGAGTTACCTAGGTTTGAATAAAACAGATGCTTAATCTGGAAAAAAAAAAAAGAGAGATAAAGTCAATTTCTCAACCTCTTGAATATGGTTGAGCCCTGTGACATCTTTGGCCAATAGAATGTGATAGAAATGACTGTGCTAGTTCTAGACATAGCCCTTCATTGGTCTGGTAGCTTTCACCTCCTACCTCTTGTAAGGAGTGTGATTATCTTGAGACAACCATGGTATGAGAAAGCCAGGCCATATGAAGCAGCTGCTAAGGATGAGATCCCATGTGTCAGTGGAAAATCCATCTGGGAAGTGGATCCTTCAGGCCCAGCCACTATCATGTGGAACAAAACTACCTAGCTACACCCTTTTCAAATGCCTGACCCACAAAATCATCAACAAGATAAATGGCTGTGCTATGTCATTAAGCTCTGGGGTAGTTTATTACTCAATAATAGGTAAACTAGAGCAACCCTGAAGAACCTGGCCAGGTACAGTGGCTCAGGTCTGTAATCCCACCACTTTGGGAGGCTGAGGAAGGTGGATCACCTGAGGTCAGGAGTTCGAGACCAGCCTGGCCAACATGGTGAAACATTGTCTCTATTAAAAATACAAAATTAGCTAGGTGTGGTGTCCTGTGCCTGTAATCCCAGCTACTCTGGAGGCTGAGGCAAAAGAATCACTTGAACCTGGGAGGTGGAGGTTGCAGTGAGCCTAGATTGCACCACTGCACTCCAGCCTGGGTGACAGAGCAAGACTCCATCTCAAAATATATATATATATATATATATAGATTTTGAGATGCACGTGCACACACTCTTCCAGACTGCGTACCACTGAAGAGCCTGTATTTTCTACCTGGCCCTACCCTGTTAAGAGCCAGTAACATCCTATACTGCTGCCCACCTGGCCTATATGGATTAAGCCACCCTCCATGAGCTGACACTTCCGAAATCTTAATCTTTCCTTTTATGAGTTCTACACCAGGTATTTTTATAGACGTCCTGCTGGTACCTCAAATGCAATACATCTGTTGCTAAACTGAACACATCAGCTCCCTTTTTAAAAAAAGCCCTGTCCCCTTTTGCAATTAATTGTCCCATTGTCTACCAAGTTACCCTTGGAATAATTTTTCATTCCCCTCTTTCACCTGGAGCAACCAATTAAGTCACAAAGTTCTATTTGTCTTTTTCTTTCTATCCTTTTTGTCATCTTAATTATGACCTTATCATGTCTCAGCTACATTATGGCAGCGGTCTCTCTGCCTTTTATTCTTTAGTGCATCTTCCACACAATGGCCAGAATGAGCTTTCTTACATTATTTCCCTCCTTCAAAAGTAGCAATAGTTCCTGAATGGTTACCAAGAACATCTCGCACTTAGTGTGGCAGGCAATGTCCTCCATTATTGAGTGGTAAAGTAACTTCTCTACCTATCATCCATTACCTCCTTATCACAACATAACTCTCAGCTACCTGGTCTACTAGCTGCCTTTCCCTGACTCTGGGCTTCTATATAGACTCTTTCCTCAGTCTGAAATGCCTCTGCATTCTTTCTTCACGTGTAGATTTTTTTTGATTATCTCAAAGCCCAGTTCAATTTTAATGTTTTTCTGGATGTGTTTTCTGATTGCTCTTTTCCTTAGGGCTGCCACACATACCTGTGCAGGTGTGTACCACACAACTCTAAAGCCATTCATAATTACAATGTAAGTTGCACCTCGTAGAGTTGTACAACGTACAACTTATAACAAGCTCCAGTCACAAGTAATTATTTTGTTCTCTGTACACCTTCAATATAGTTCTTTATTTTGTTCCCAAAAAATACATTTATAACACTCACTATATGCCAGGCAGTGACAAAAGATCACAGACACAAATATGAATATTATCAGGTATTGTCCTCGAGAGGCTTAAAGTTAGAGCAATACACATATAATCTGTATGTTACATATATACATACACATGTATGCTACATATATACATACATACATATAATGTATATTATAAAAATCTTTCACCTTTATTTTGTCCTTACCTTTGTCTTCTCTATATCAGTGTTGGTTCAGAGCTCTATTTTAGAGCAAAAAAATTTTTTTTTTTTTTTGAGGCTGAGTCTCACTCTGTTGCCCAGGCTAGAGGGCAGTGGTGTGATCTTGGCTCACTGCAACCTCCTCCTCCTGGGTTCAGGTGATTCTCGTGTGTGTGTGTGTGTGTTTGTGTGTGTGTGTGTATGATAAGCATGCTACATACATGAAGGATAAATTATAAAAATTGTTCATATGTTCAGGAACAAAGGACATATTTTCTAAAATTGTAGAGATCCAGAGTCAGAAGAGGAACTCTCAACCCAAATGAATCATTTCACAATTGAAGTGACAGACTCAAAGAGATGAAATGACTTGTCAAAGGCAAACAACTAGGAAATAGTTGAGCCAGGACTTAAATCTTAATCTGGATTTCCAGTCCAATGCTTTTACCAACTTCTTACTAGTCAAGAAAGGAGCTATTTCATGATGTGATTGAATAGGGCTTCTTGGAGGTCTTAGTTCCATTTTACAGGTGATAAAAATGAGGCCCAGAGAATGATAATGATGGCTTCCATCTATCAACCACCTACCTCGTGCCAGGCATAGTTCAAAGCACTCTCTTCTATAATCTTCACCATAGCCCTATGAGATTGGAAATGAGGAACAGGAAGCTAAGTGACTGGTTCAAGATCCCATATGTAGTAAGCAGCAGAGCAAGAATTGACACCAAGGCTGCCCGGCATCAATGCACATGATCTTCATTACTGCATTATACTAGCAGATTGGATTCCTGCTCTTATTCTTTTTGTTAAAATATGATGCACATTGGCTGAGCACGGTGGCTCATGCCTGTGATCCCAACACTTTGCGGGAGCCAAGGCAGGTGGATCACTTGAGGTCAGGAGTTCGAGACCAGCCTGGCCAACATGATGAAACCTCATCTCTATTAAAAATACAAAAATTATCTGGGTGTGGTGGCACGATCTCAGCTCACTGCAACTTCCATCTCTTGGGTTCAACCGATGCTCCTGCCTCAGCCTCCTGAGTAGAGACGGGTTTCACCATGTTTGGCCAGGCTGGTCTCAAACTCCTGACCTCAGGTAAATGTAAATTGGTACAGCTTCTATGGAGAACAGTATAACATTTTAAAAAACAAAAATAATACTACCATATGACCCAAAATTCCCACTGCTGTGTATATATCCAAAAGAAAGAAAATCAGTATCTCAAAGAGATTTCTGTACTCTTAGCACTACTCACAAGAGCCAAGTTATAAAATCAACCAAAGTGTACGTCAATGGATTAATGGATAAAGAAAATGTGATCCTTATACACTATGGAATATTACTCAGCCATAATAAAGTAAGTGTAAGTTTTATACTCTGTAGGTTTATTGCCGAGTTAAAAACGAGGAAACTGAGGCCAGCACAAGAAAATTAGATGCCAATTTATTCAGCTCCCAGGTGAGGTTCTGTGGTCCCCGGGAGAGTGGCCAGGGAAGTCGTGACTGACTCCTCTCAGGAGTGGGGTTTTATAGGGAGTGAAGGCATTCGATTGGATTTGGAGAAACAGGATGTGGATGGGGGCGAGCTGCTATTGGTAGGTAGGTGGGATTTCCGGTGAGCAGGCTAAGTGCTGAGTGCAGAGGGGATTTCCAAGGGAGGGGTTGGGGATTTCCAAGGGCTGGCTAGGTGCCAAGTGCAGAGGGGATTTCCAAGGCGGAGCTAGATGATGGGCATATTCTGATAATGTAATTTTCAAGCGGGGAGGGAGATGGGCGTGTCCAAACTCCCGGCGAGGCAAACAGCCTTACAGTAAGATTCTGTCATTTGCAACAACATGGATGGAACTAGAGGAAATTATGTTAAGTGAAATAAGCCAGGCACAGAAAAACAAATATTGCATGTGGGAGCTAAAAATAAAAAAAGCAACTTATGGAGGTAGAGAGTAGAAGGATGGTTATCAGAGGCTGGGAAGGGTAGCAGGGAGGGGTGAATAAAGTGGAACTTCTTAATAAATACAGAAATATACTTAGATAAAATGAATAAGAGCACAAATGAATTCAGTAGCACAATAGGGTGACTATAGTTAACAATAATTTATTGTATATTTTAAAATAAAGAGCGGAATTGAAATGTTCCTAACACAAACGTTCCTAACATAAATGATAAATAGTTGAGGTGATGGATGCCCCAATTACCTGATTTGATCGTTACACATTGCATGCTGGTATCAAAACATCTCACGTACCCATAAATACATACATCAATTATGTACTCATGAAAATAAATAAATTAGCTTAAAATGCTAGCTTTTAATGGATCTTCAATATAGTAAAATGGTAAGCAGTAGGAATAAATAAGTAATGCTAGAAAGAACTAAGAAACTTTTAAGGAGTGGGGCTGCTGGTAGCAATATTTCTTGACCTGTATTTAGACAAAAATGTTGTGTTTTTGCAAGGCTGGTTTGCTTTATTTAAATATAAACAGCAATTATCTACATAAAATTTCACATACCTGTTAGAAAGAGGACAATTTTTGCAGAATTATCTATCTGTCAAAAAAGTTATTGTGTAATATAATTTACCTGTCTGTTTAAGCCATCCCATTGCAAAGCATGGACACAGTCCTTGTGAATAAAAAGCAGACTAAAACAATTTTCACTTTCAAGTCAATTCTTTTAAAAAGGAATAAAACAGTCATTAGAGTGAATCGGCAACCAACAGAATGGGAAAAAATTTTTGCAGTTTACCCTTCTGACAAAGGGCTGATATCCAGAATTTACAAAGAACTAAAACAGATTTACAAGAAAAAAAAAAAAAAAACAAGCCCATTCAAAAGTGGGCAAAGGATATGAACAGATACTTTACAAAAGAAGACATACATGAGGCCAACAAACATATGAAAAAATGCTCATCATCACTGGTCATCAGAGAAATGCAAATCAAAACTACACTGAGATACCATCTCACGCCAGTTAGAATGGCGATCATTAAAAAATCTAGAGACAACAGATGCTAGAGAGGGTGTGGAGAAATAGGAACACTTTTACACTGTTGGTGGGAGTGTAAATTGGTTCAACCATTGTGGAAGACAGTGTGGTGATTCCTCAAGGACCTAGAAATAGAAATTCCATTTGACCCAGCAATCCCATTACTGGGTATATATCCAAAGGATTATAAATCGTTCTACTATAAGGACACATGCGCACGAGTGTTCATTGCAGCACTGTTTACAATAGCAAAGACCTGGAACCAACCCAAATGCCCATCAATGATAGACTGGACAGGGAAAATGTGGCACATATACACCATGGAATATTATGCTGCCATCAAAAACGATGAGTTTGCGTCCTTTGTAGGGACATGGATGAACCTGGAAACCATCATTCTCAGCAAATTCACAGAAGAGCAGAAGATCAAACACCGCATGTTCTCACTCATAGGTGGGGGTTGAACAATGAGAACACATGGACACAGGGAGGGGAGCACTACACACTGGGGTCTGTTGGGAGGAAACAGGGGAGGGTCAGTGGGGGGTGGGGAGTAGGGGAGAGATAGCATGGGGAGAAATGCCAAATATAGGTGATGGGGAGGAAGGCAGCAAATCACACTGCCATGTGTGTACCTATGCAACAATCTTGCATGTTCTTCACGTGTACCCCAAAACCTAAAATGCAATAAAATAAATAAGTAAATAAAAAAGGAATAAAACAGTGAAATCACAAAGTTTCTTTATTCTCTTCCACCATATGGGTCTCTTTGAGGTTTAGTAATATTATAAATAAAGCAGCTCTGAGATGAAATATGAAACAGTGAACAATTTAGAAACATTTTGAAGGAGCAAGTATTATATCCTAGTGTTGCCAGGCTTTCAGCATAAGTAAGATAGAAAACAGAGTGAGAACTCTCATTTGTTCTATCAAGGAAGCATAAATATTGGGTTCTTATTAAGACAATCTCTTGCAGCTGTACACCAGCTCTCAACTATTAAAAAGATTCTTAAATTCCCAGGGAAAAAAAATTAGTTTCAATCATATAAACTTATTGTGTTTATATATATATATATATATATATATATATGAACTTATTGTGCTTTATTCCAAATATTTTCTCATCAAGGAGTTTGGAACAAAAATTTTTAGTAAGAGAGTCAGTTCACCTATCACACCATTATAAATATTTGAATGACCTCCAGCAACTTTGCTTAGAAAATTTCATCATCTGTATAACATGCCAGTGACAGCACAGCATTAGTGTCAATACATTTCATTATTTGGCAACATAAGCACTCATAGCAATAGATTGAAATTCTGATTGTCATTTTCACATATTTCAGTTTCACCACAGCACATTGGATGGTTGTTCTTGCCTTTTCTTTCCCTCTTGGCAAGATACTCATTTGTCAGATTATATTAAAAATTTGTTTTATCTGTTAAAGCTTAGAGAGTGAGCTAAGTGATACTGTTTTAATCCCAAATCAATATGGGTAGTCAGGTCTTGAAATAATTCCAATCACTGTAGCCCTTGTTCATATTTTAGATGGATAATAATGCTATTGTGTTGTTTTCCTTGGAACTCATTTTATGTATTCAATTTGTAGGAATTATAGTGACAATTGATCACATAGCCTAAACAAGGAAATGGATGTGATATTCATTTTCTGAGTTTTACAAGAATCTCCACTGGCAAAGAGAAACATTGTATATATATATTTGCTTAAGTTTGGAGAAATAGAGGTGTACTTCTCAAATTTCAGTGTGCTTTAGAATCTCCTGGAGAGGTGATTAAAATAGACTTGTAGGTCTCACAGCCAGAGATTCTGATTCAGTAGGCCTGGGTAGAATTTGGGACTTTGGGACAAATTCTCAGTTGATGCTGATGTTGCCAATTCAAGATCATCCTTTGAAAAACAATAAAATAAAATGGAGTGGTCAATAGCAACGGCTTTGCCATTAAACGATCTTGGGTTTAAATCCTGCTTTCTTGTTTAAAGATTTATTAATTTGAGGTAATTTATTTAAACTATTTTTAAGCCTTTGTTTCTCATTTGCTCAATAGGGGTTTTGTATGTATTAGATAAAATAATGTCTGTCCAGCACTTCATATAGTGCTGGACAGATACCTGATAATATATGATAGCCACAGTTATTAAAAATGAGATAATCACTTTTACTGGGATCTGTCTGGTTGACCATGCAGTGCTTCTGTTCCATATCTGGGTGCCTTTGACAAATTATTTGTCAGTTATACCTAGATAGGAGTTATCTGATTAGTGCGTTAGCAACTATTCAAGACTTGAATTGCTCAGGTGGGCCCCAAAACACTTAAATATTTTTATCTTTGGGCCCTCCTTAAACAGGAACCCCAACTAAATCCCATATTAAAATTTTGTTTGGTTCTGTCCTTTAAATTATTTTCCATGTAAATTTATAGTTCCACAGTCTTATGTCTTCTTATAAATGATTTTTTAAAATGAACATCGGTTTATTTTCAAAATCAAACTCGAGTCTTTGGAGACTAATACCCTTTCTCTCCATATTTTGTTATTAAGGGGCTTGGTGTTCTGCCAAGGAAACATATTAATAAATTTAAGCTTGAGATTTTCATTGTCATGTGAATGTTGAAATTGGCCCTCAATTATACAAAGCAGCCAATTCAACAGGATACGTGAATTGGATTTATAACGAACACGTTTGTGAATAATTACTTTTAAATCCCTGATTTTGTGGTTTACTTCTAATTCATTCAAAAAGCATGATCCAGCAGTCAAAAAAATCTCAGCCAATTCAGACCAAGTTTATTTTGAGAAATACATGATTTTACTTTAGTCAAGTGTTATTAAATAAATTTGTTTTACATTCAATCACTTATCCAGTTGTTCATCTAATACTAAATCCCATCTCGCTGGTAGGCACTGGGCTAGACACTAAGGAAAACACCTCATCCTCCCCGAGCCTATAGTCTTGTGAAAAAGGTAAAAGTACAGTTATTAGAATCTCATTTTAACAGGCTGATAAATCTCCAGTCCTTATCAGTTGTCAAGTGTTGGAAAAATGTTTGTGTTCATACCCAATTACCCACGAATCTATTAACCATCACGAAAAACTTCACATACTTCATGAGGTGGTACCTTCTAGATGTGGTATCCTCCAGGGTATCTAGCCAAAGGAGGACTTTACATTTCCTATTGTTGTGTTTGTAAAATGGACATAGAGATGGCAAATCAAGTCAGTTCTGTTGCTTGCAATTAGCTGTCACTTAAACTCTCTAGCAAAATGATGTGATTGAAGAAAATAGCATATCTGTACATCAAACTTGATTTTGGGGGATTTTCATACAATGCAGGAATTTACATTCACATGATCTGTTATGAAATGAATGTTTGTGTTCTCTAAAAATGTATATATTGAAGCCTTAACTCCTAATGTGATGGTATTTGGCAATGGGGCCTTTGGTAGGTAATTAGGGCTAGACAAAATCATAAGGGTTGGGGCCCTTGTGATGGGATTAGTGCCTTTTTAAGAAGAAACACCAGAGCTTGCTCTGTCTTGCTCCACCATGTGAGGACATGGTGAGAAGGCTGCCGTCTACAAATCAGGAAGAGAGACCTCATCAGACGCTGACTTGGTTGGCATCTTGATCTTGGACTTTCCAGCCTCCAGAATGGTGAGAAATAAATGTCTGAAGTTTAAGCCACACAGTCTATGGATTTTGTTATGGCAGCCCTAGCCAACTAAGACATGATCTCAGAAAGACCACAGGGATTTGTACAAAATTATGGAAACACCTAAACTTATATTATACCCAAATGGGGCCCATTAGCCCTAGTCTGCCAGGGCAGCTCTTTACTATTCCCCGAATACAATTTGCTCTTTCTTGCTTCTGCTATATACTCCTCCTGTGCTGTTTTATTTGCCCAAAATGCCCTCCCCAAATCTTCCACTTCTGGCTGAGAGGCTCATCTTTAAGAAATCTTTTTTGATTAGCCCTAGTCCTTTCCTAAACAATCCTTCATTACAAACTTCATGTTTCACCATGCATTCACATGTATCTAACTCTATTTTGTCTTTATGTTGGTTCAAGGCTGTAGGTCTTATCTCTTCAAGTAGACCCTGAGCATTCACAAAACAAGCCTAGTATCTAGAATTTTTAAATCTTTTGTGTCGTCCATTGGCTCTTTTAGAGCATTGTGCAAATAAAATGGGAATCAAACTGATTGAATGAAAATTGAACTGGATGCCAAGAGCCAATGAATGTTTTAAGGCAAATAAATCAAGTAATATAGGGAAGAATAATAAAACCCTGACTCCAGAGGGTGCAGGTGTGGGGTGGGATGAGAGTTGTTCTGGATAAGTGAGTTTAATGGATGGCTGAGGATTTATCTTTTTGCTTTTACTTTTAATTGTCTTGGATGGAAACATTTCCAATATAGCAATCTTAGCTGTCTTCTCAAATAGTGCATTATGAACATGACCCAGCCAGAGGACTTGGGGTTGTCATTAAAGGCTATAACCCTGAGAAGCCCTCAGGCCCCACTGAGGTCTGCAGAACTGTTTGTCCCTAGTCTAAATGGCTGCAGATTGCTGTGATTTTACTGTTGTTTTGTTTTTTTGGCTCTTCTGAGTCCTCCCTTGCCGCTGTCCATCTCACTGATGTCCGTGTGAGTGTGCCATTTCTATTCCCTGATCCTAATTTGCTGCTTCTCATCTAAAATGAGTTTGGAAATCAGATGTCCAAGCTCACGGTGGTTATTGTCATGATTATTATTGTTAGAAATGTGTGTAAACTGAGAGAAAGGGCTCTCTGTGTGAGGGCTTGCCAGAGTCTCCATGGCCATGGCCAAACTGGGCAAGAGTCCAACACATCTATGTTGTGAACGCCTAGTTTGGCTCCTCTGAAGCCTTTTAAATTTATTTTCTATTCTTACTTTTATGTTCTGAAAATAAAACTTCCTAGATATATACTTTTCAGATAAATTCAGTCAGGTATTCAACAAATAATCATTGAGTGCTTACAAAGTGCAAGATACATGCTAGGCACTGTATCATGACCCTCTAAAATGAATATTCTTTATCTTTCTCACTATTTTCTATATTGCATTAGCACATCATGAATACTCAATAAATATTTGTTGAACAAATGAAATGAGCTTTATAGTTTGAGCAGTGATGAGATACACACCACACACACAAACAAGCTTACAATGTAACTACAGAGCAAGTCGTCATAGAGATACAACTAAATTACATACAAAGACCAAAAGATTATTTTCTGCTGAAAAATCCAGAAGGACTGGCTGGAAGAGACAGTAGCTTTGACTGGGACTTGAAGGATGGCATCATATTTCAACCAGCGAGAAGTTAGGGAAGTAAGAAAGAACGAGAACAGTACAGACAAGACCCAGATACTAGAATGGGTAGGATGTATTTGGAAGTTGATTAGTACATTTTGGCTAGAGTGCCTGTAGGCAAGTAGGAGAAGATCACATTATAATATTATATTGGGGTCAGAGCATGGATGGGCCTTGACTACCAGGCTAAAGAATTTGGACTATGTTTATTAGGTGATGGGAAAAAGCTGGGGGTTTTTGAGCTGGGAGGCAACATGCTTAGATCTGGGCTTTAGAAACATCACATTGGTAGAAGTTGAAATTTAGGAGTTGAAGAGAAACAGGGCTAGAGGTGATTCCAAGGGTATAGGTGAGAAGTGATATGAGCGTGAACTAGAATGCTAGCAGTGGTAACAGAAAGGAGGAGCAATTGCCAATGATGCCGCAGAGGTAGACTAAGAAAACTTGACAATGTATTTGTTGCCAGGAGTGACACACAGGGGCACATTGAATGTAACTCCAAGTAATGTCCTTTTGATAGAGAGTCCACAAGAACAGGCTTTAGAGAGATGGTGATGCGTTTGATCTGGAATATGCTTAGGTATGAGAATGAACTGTTGATAGCTCTGCTGTAAAAACATGAACGAAGGAAGGGCACGGTGGCTCAGGCCTGTAATTCCAGCACTTTGGGAGGCTGAGGCAAGCAGATCACTTGAGGTCAGGAGTTCAAGGCCAGCCTGGCCAACATGGCGTAACCCAGTCTCTACTAAAAATAAAAAAATTAGCTGGGTTTGGTGGCGCATGCCTGTAATTGCAGCTATTCAGGAGGCTGAGACTTGAGAATTGCTTGAACTGGGGAGGTGGAGGTTGCAGTGAGCTGAGATCACATCATTGCACTCCAGCCTGGGTGACAAGAGTGAGACTCTGTCTTAAAAAATTAAATAAATGAAATGAAATAGGCTGGGCACACACCTGGCTCACACCTGTAATCCCAACATTTTGGGGGGCCAAGGTGGGTGGATCACTTGAGGTCAGGAGTTCGAGACCAGCCTGGCCAACATGGTGAAACTCCATCTCTACAAAAAATACAAAAATTAGCTGCTCATGATGGTGGATGCCTATAATCCCAGCTACTCAGGAAGCTGAGGTAGGAGAATCGCTTGAGTCTAGAAGGCAGAGGCTGCAGTGAGTTGAGATTGTGCCACTGCACTCCATCTCAAAAACAGACAAAAATAAAATAAATTAAATAATAAAAACATGAATGGAAAACGACATTGAAAA
Source organism: Sapajus apella (assembly GCF_009761245.1). NCBI lineage: Eukaryota > Metazoa > Chordata > Mammalia > Primates > Cebidae > Sapajus > Sapajus apella. The sequence continues at coordinate 60,349,508 of NW_022436942.1, forward strand.
ATACTAAAGAGAGAATTAATACTCACAAAATGAGTGCTTATGTGGATTCAGGCTACAAAAAGGGTTAGAAGATCCAAGTCTCATTCTTAGTCCATTTTTGATATGACTATGCTAAAAAGTATTAATTATTCAATTTGCTTCCAAGTGAACCTTTAAAATAAAGCTTTTACTTGTTTTTCTGAGTGACTACTCTTGATAAGACCAAAACACTAGTGCTCTTCAAAGTCTGAGCATTTTTGGACTTGCTCATGGAAGTAGTAGTAGATCCTTTTGTCAGAAACAAAAGTGTTTTTGGATTAGCAAGGAAACTCACCATGGAGTAAGTAGGGAAGTTAAGACACTGCACTAGATTTCTATTTTTTCTAGAAGCATATTTTTCAAAGTAAAAAGAAAGATTTACTTTATTTTAATAATATATTTTATTTAACCCAATATATCTGAAATTTTATTCAACATGTAGCTCGTATAAAAAGAATGGATGTGTAGGATTTTGACATGTAAATAAGAGGAAAAAGTTTATTCTAGACAAAGGAGACTGGGTATATAAACCTGGTGTGATAAGAATGGTAAGGCATGGTCAGAGACGGGCAAGAAGCAATTTCCATGTGGCTGGAGCACCTGCAGAGAGAGTATGGGGAGATGCCATACAATTAGGGAACTAGAGGGATCCTACACTGCTGATGTGCTGCTGAAAGCAAATAAGGCTATGAATGAAGCTACTGACCAGCTTATAATGGCATTGAATGTGTGCTCATTGATAGGCTGTTCATGTTGACAACAGCTTTTGGCCCATCAGAATTGGATGAGCCTCCTCTTAGGTTCAAATCAGCTTCAGCAGTAGGTTGCTAGAACAGAGGCCTTGAAGTGGGAAAGATTCTAGAAGATTAATACTACAGCCAGCAACCAAGATTCGCTTTTGGATTGGGACACAATTTTAATATAGAAGACAAAGGGAAGCAAAATGCCATCTTGCAACATGCATAGCACCCTAAGACATAATCATTCTGGACAGGAACATGTCAGGTCCTTGGGGGTCAGTGAGTGGGGATAATATAGTTTCTAAGCAACACCAAGGGGAAAACAGCAAGGGCTGTACATCAAAGAGACTCTAGTTCTTTTTTAAATGCAATAAATATGTTGAGCAATTCTATCTTATAGAATTGCTATAGAATTGCTCTGTCCAACATGGTAGCCACAAGCCACATGGAGCTATTGAGCATCTGAAATATGACTAGTCTGAATTCAGATTTGCTATGAGTGTCAAACACAGTCTACCATATTTCAAAGACTTCATATGAGAAAAAAATATAAAATGTTTCATTACTGCTTTTTGAATAATAAAAACATTCTACATGTTGAATAATATTTTAGATATATTGGGTTAAATAAAATATTTTATTATAAGAAAGTAAATGTTTCTTTTACTTTGAAAAATATGGTTTCTAGAAAAAAATTAAAATAACTTATATGGCCTATTATACTATTGGACGGAACTTCTATGGAAAGTTCATATTGGAATCATAAAATTGTTCTATCTCCTCTGATGTTTCTGAACTTTTTTCCTCATAGGGAACTTGCCAACATGTGTACTAGGAAGAAATTCAAACTGTAATAAACAGCTTAATGCATTCTTATCTATTTTCTAGGATTATTTATCTGCATTTTAATGTTTCTATGGAGATTAGTGCAACTGCAGGCTTGTTTTAATAGCCACGGTGTTCCGTACAGTTTGCATATTATAAAAATTATTTAAACAAAAAAATTTGAACTGGTTCATTATTTGGGGACCTTAAAAAGCAAAAAAGTCAAGGAGGGGAAAAGGTCTCATAATAATAACTTTCATGTCAGGCAAGTTGTGGTCTGACATGTTCACATAGAGACCTTTTTAAAGAAGAAGTTATTGCAAAATATTCCTCCCTTCAAAGAGCTTGGAGCCAATATCTCTATTAGGACATCACATAACAATAGCAAATTCTCAAGAAGCAGTACTTGAAGGATCATTTTGCTTTCACATTGGTAAACAGCAAGCAACTGTTCAGAGAAGGCATTCCTGGATTCAACTACAGGGCTTCCAATTATTATTATTTTCCTGTGGGCTAGTGAAAATTGTAATGTTTGATCATAATACAGACATTTAGCTTAATTTGTCTTAATTTCGTAATCATTCCTGCTTCATACCAGCAAACCTCATGATTCTACAAATTTGGTGTGTGTTAGCATTGAACAGAATGTGAAATAGGCTCCAGGAGTCTCCACCAAATGGAACTCACTTATACAATGAAAATAAACTTAAGCAAGGGTCTGAGATATCCTGTAAAGTATTTTACCACATTTTGCAAGGCTCTTGGCATTTGGGAGATAAGTTAGTTTTTAAATAGAAGTGGTCTCTTTAAAAAAGCAAAGCATTATTCACTTTCTGAAGTGTAAGCAAGCAAAAAAAAAAAAATTCAAATGTTAAATAATGACTAACCCAACTCGAAGGAGAGAGTTACAACCTGAGGCATGCCTACCACACAGAAAGTCTACGGTACTTTAAAGGAGTTGGGAGCAGTTTACGTATATGGACAGTCTGATAGTACTTGGTAGACAGTGAACCTTTTGGAAGAACAGGCAGTTCCTAAATACCTGTCACCAGGGTTATATTGCAGAGTGAGATGGGACCGAAAGATTCTCAGGTCAAGCCTTTAATATCAGCACAACAAAAATGACTTCATCTCTGCAATTCATGAACAAGCTGTTCCCACTCGTGTAATAACTCCAGAAGGGGAAACTTATTTTGACTTTGATTTGTCCCGGTTTTCCTCTGCACTGAATGTTGTAACCTTGTCAACTAAAATCTGTTGGCCTTATAATTACAGTCAACATTGAAAAGCTCTGCCCTTAAATTACTAGTACAAATAAAAGGAGGGAAAAATAAATTAAACTTGGCCCTTATATCCCCATGTGATGGATGACATCCACCTGCACCTTGGAAGTTTTGTGCTCAAAATGTTTCAGCACTTTTTCATCTGGAAAATCAAACTAAGTTTCTGCTAATAAATTAAATTTACAGAGTTTTGTTTTGCTACTACTACCATTGTTTTACTAGCCTGTTTGGGGAGTATAGTTTACAAAGTTGAAGAATAATTACATTCTTTTACTTAAAGGAAAGAAACTCTAAGAGATCCCTTTGTTTTCCATTCAGTTTCAACTGTTTAAAGTGAGATAGCTTCCAGAAATGTATGGGTAATACGAGACCAATGTATAATAAAAACTAAATTGTGACTTGAGCATCTCATTTAGAAGAAAACTTTCAGTTATTAACATGCCATGTCTCAGAAAAATTTTTTAAAAAGATGGTGTGTTTTAACTTTGACTCAACAGTAAGCCCAAATAAGCAGACTTATTGCTCTTCTCCATCGAAAACTGAAAAGAAACATCCAAAAACCACTCTAAATAAATCATATTTCCAGTTCTAATCTATCTTGCTAGCGATAAGCCCTCAGAGTCTAGGGAGTATGATTCAAGTTGCTAAGTGAAGCCAACTCCTTCTAGGATTTAAAGATCTAGATTTATTATTCTAAAGTAAAAAAATAAATGTAGAGCAAAAGCAATATGTCAGAAAATTCTCCCTTGCAAAGCAGCAGTGATGTCATTTATGTTGCCAGGTGCACTCTCACTAGATTCCATTTTAAGTTGAAGAGAATATGTTAAGAGAACATATTCAAGTGAAATTATTTTCACTTAAAAAGTGTTTTCATTTAATTCACATCTGATTCTTTTAATCTAAATAAGGTGCTTTTTTTCTCTTAAGGATGAAACGATATATGGATATCCACTCTTGTCATTTCAAACAGACAAACATGTCAGTAGGGATAAAAGAAAACCAGCTGTAGTGAGGACGGAGGGTGCCTAAATGCCCACTATGTGCTAACGCAATTATTAACTTTGAACTGAATTTACTTTATTCTTCTGATTGAGGAGATGATTTTACTCGACTTTTTTTTTTTAAGCAGGTAGCCTGGTAGCATGGAAGAGACAGAGGTCAATATGCCAATACTAGCCATTCCCTAGCACTTTCTAGCATTCAGAGCATAAATTATGAGACCAGGGCCAGGCTAAATTATTTTGGCAGATGAGGCATACGAATCATTTCCTCTGAAGAAAATTTAGGCCGCTGGGTTAGACTACTGTTTGATGGGTACGTAACTGTTTAGAGATGCTGTTCACAAAGATATCAGCAGATTAAGTCAAACAGAGGAAACTACAGTTTATGTAGGTTCTCTCTTGGGGATTTTTTCTAAACATTTTAAAAGTTCTGTGTAAGTCCAGGTGTGGTGGCTCATGCCTGTAATCCCAAAACATTGGAAGGCCAAGGTGGGAGGATCACTTGAGCCCAGGAGCTCGAGACCAGCCTGGGCAGTAATGAGACCTGTCTCTGAAAATAAATAAATAAATAAATAAATAAATAAATTCTAAGGAAGTATGTTATCCACACGAAGGTGGATATAGGAGGGTCAATATTTCAGGAGAGTGAACTGGAACTGATAATGTTCTTGGTAGATCAGAGCAATGGTTAGAATTAAAAGAAAAAAGTTCATGGAGGACAATGTTGAAGGAAACAGACCTCATTCATTCAAAAAATATTTAATGAATGTCTATTACGTGCCAAGTTCTATTCTAGGTGCTAGGTTAATTTCAAGGTGCTCATACTCCAACTAAATTTAATACTCTAACTGAAGTTAAAGCATTGAAATTTCACCCATGGCCATAATAGAGTAATCAGGACAAAATTTACCCTCCCTTCTTTAAAAATTAAAAAAATGGTCAAAAATCTATGAGACAATGACTTTCAAACATTAGAAAACAGGCATTTCCCCAAAAGGAAAAAAAAAAAAAAAAAAAAAAAAACCAGGATGAAGCTGAAGAACGACCCAGGATTACTGGCTAAAGAATTTCCAGGTTGGCCGGGCATGGTGGCTCACACCTGTAGTCCTAGCACTTTGAGAGGCCGAGGCAGGTGGATCATGAGGTCAGGAGTTTGAGACCAGCCTTACCGACATGGTGAAACCCCACCTCTACTAAAAATACAAAAATTAGCTGGGCATGGTGGTGTGTGCCTGTAATCCCAGCTACTTGGTAGGCTGGGGCAGGAGAATTGCTTGAACCTGGGAGGTGGAGGTTGCAGGGAGCCAAAATTGCACCACTGCACTCCAGCCTGGGGGACAGAGGAAGATTTCATCTAAAAAAAAATATATATTTTCCAGGTCACTACACAGGGATGGGAACCTAGCCTAGTTTGGTGAGCTCCCTCAGCTGAAGAGACAGAATTCAGAGTTCGGAGAAGCCAAGGCAGCTAGACTTCATGGAGGGGCAAAGTACAGGATAGAAGGAAGCTACTATGGGAGAGAGAGAGAGAGAGAATGAGAGAGAGAGAGAGAGAGAGTGAGAGAGAGAGAGAGAGAGAGAGAGAGACTCCTGCAGAGGGTCCCTTTGAGTCTTTAGCTGAATAATAATTAGTGCATGAATTTGAGGAAACTACCAAGCTGGAGAGGAAACCACTGGAAAGGAGCAGGTGGAGCAATCCTTAGAGCAGACATAGGGCTGGGAATGCTTTATGTTCCCATGAGCTGCAGTAGAAGGACTTCTTATCACAAAAGAAACAGTAGAGCCTTCTAAAGGATAATTGCCTCAATAGTAGTGTTAAATTATCAGTAGACTGAAGGCTTTTCTGTACCTACCAAACAAAGCTTAAGAGCAAGCCTTGAAAACATAACGCAATTATTAACTTTGAACTGAATTTACTTTATTCTTCCGATTTAGGAGATGATTTTACTCAAGACTTTTTTTTTAAAGCAGGTAGCCTGGTAGCATGGAAGAGACAGAGGTCAATATGCCAATACTAGCCATTCCCTAGCACTTTCTAGCGTTCAGAGCATAAATTATGAGACCAGGGCCAGGCTAAATTATTTTGGCAGATGAGGCATACGAATCATTTCCTCTGAAGAAAATTTAGGCCGCTGGGTTAGACTACTGTTTGATGGGTACGTAACTGTTTAGAGATGCTGTTCACAAAGATATCAGCAGATTAAGTCAAACAGAGGAAACTACAGTTTATGTAGGCTCTCTCTTGGGGATTTTTCTCTAAACATTTAAAAGGTTCTGTGTAAATCCAGGTGTGGTGGCTCCTGCCTGTAATCCCAAAACACTGGAAGGCCAAGGTGGGAAGATCACTTGAGCCCAGGAGTTTGAGACCAGCCTGGGCAGTAATGAGACCCGTCTCTGAAAATAAATAAATAAATAAATAAATTCTAAGGAAGTATGTTATCCACACGAAGATAGATGTAGGAAAGTCAATATTTCAGGAGAGTGAACTGGAACTGATAATGTTCTTGGTAGATCAGAGCAATGGTTAGAATTAAAAGAAAAAAGTTCATGGAGGACAATGTTGAAGGAAACAGACCCCATTCATTCAAAAAATATTTAATGAATGTCTATTACGTGCCAAGTTCTATTCTAGGTGCTAGCTTTTTTTTTTTTTGAGACGGAGTCTCACTCTGTTGCCCAGGTTGGAATGCAGTGGTGTGATCTAAGCTTACTGCAACCTCTGCCTCCCAGGTTCAATTGATTCTCATGCCTCAGCCTCCTGAGTAGCTGGGATTACAGGCATGTGCTATCATGCCCAGTGGCTAATTTTTGTATTTTTAGTAGAGACAGGGTTTCGTCATGTTGGCCAGATTGATCTCAAACTCCTGACTTCAAGTGATCCACCCGCTTTGGCCTATCAAAGTGCTGAGGTTACAGGTGTGAGCCACCATGTCCAGCCTGTTTGCAAGTAATTTAACTGCATTCTTGTGCAAAGATAAAAGATATCGAAAGGGTTACAAACATATCCAGCATCCCTCAAAAAATAAGGTTACAATGTCTGACATTAAATTAAAAATTACCAGACATGTATGGAAGCAGGAACATAAGATCCGTGATGAGAAGAAAATCAATAGGCACAGACTCAGTGAAATAGATGATGGAATTAGTAGACAATGACATTAAAACAGCTATTATAAATTTATCCCATATGTTTAAAGTGTATGAGGAAAGCATAAGCATGACAAGAAGAGAAATGGAAGCTATGAAAATAGACTGAAGTCAAACCTCTAGCGTTGAAAAGTGCACTGAATGTTGCTGAAATGAACAGCAGATCACACATTTCAAGAAGAACAGAGCAATGGACTTGAAATTCACAATAGGAACCACCTAAAATGAAGGGTGGGTATGGTGACTCAGCCTATAATTCCAGCACTTTGGGAGGCTGAGGCAGGTGGATCACCTGAGGTTGGGAGCTCCAGACCAGCCTGACCAACATGGTGAAACCCTATCCCTACTAAAAATACAAAAATTAGCCAGGCGTGGTGGCGCATGCCTGTAATCCCAGCTACTTGGGAGGCTGAGGCAGGAGAATTGCTTGAACTCAGAAGGCAGAGGCAACGTGAGCCAAGATCACGCCACTGCACTCTAGCCTGAGTGACTGAGTGAGACTGTCTCAAAAAGCAAGCAAGCAAACAAACAAACACCTACCTAAAATGAAACACATAGCCTAAAATACTGGGGAAAAGCCTGTGCAACATTGCCAGACCCTGTCTCTACAAAAAATAAAAATGTTGACTGGGCATGGTGGGGTATACCTGTAGTTCCAGCTACTTGGGAGGTTGATGTGGAAGGATTGCTCAAGCCCTGGAGCTGAGGCTCTGGTGAGCTACAATCATGCCACTGTACTCCAGCCTGGGTGACACAGCAAGATCCTATTTTTAAAGCAAACAAACAAAACCAACCAAACAATAAAACAGTTGGGGGAAAAAAATGAATAGAACATTAGTGAGTGAGCTATGGGCAACATCAAGCAGTGTAACACGTGTAATTGGAGTCCCAAAAGGTGAGGAGAGGAAGATGGGAACAGAAAAATTGTTTTAAAGTAGCAATGGCTGAAATTTTCCACATTTGATAAATCTAAAGCATGGCTTAAAAGATCCAGGGGATTTTTCTCATCATAAAGCACTACCTCTGTTGTCCTTTGACCTAGAATACTCTCCCTCTGTTTCTTCACCTTCTCCACCTAACACACTTTAAGAGCTATCCTCCAAAAAACATTCCTGGACCCATCCAAATGATTTAATCTTTTCCTGAACACTGTACCTTTTTGACCAGATGAAATAAATACTTGTTTCAATGAATACTTGAATTCTTGTTTGCAATGAATACTTGTTTCTATAGTTAACCTTTAAATTTTTACTATTGCCATGTTTATATATTTCCTCCACTCAAGCTTTGGAGTCTGCCTTCTTCCCTATTCAGAACATACCTTCTCCCTCAATTCTCTTCTTTTCCTGTTCAGATCTCTACCAGCTTTTGAACTACAAAAGGTTTAATGGTCAAAAAGCCTACCATGACCCTTTTACCTCACTTGATTTACAGTTGTTTTACCTTTTCCCCTTCACTCCAAGCCTCTGAAAAGATTTATTTTTTTCATGCACCATTTATACCACAACACACTACCATGCGGCTTCCATCTTCATCATTCCCACCAAATTTTTCTCATCAAGGTTACCAGTGACCAATTTGCTACCAAATACGGTGGATTCTTTTAGCTTAATCTTTGTGTATTTTTCCCCTTTTTTATTTTTAATTTTTGTGGGTACAAAATAGGTGTATATATTTATGGATTACATGAGATATTTTGATACAGGTATGCAATACATAATAACACATCAAAGTGAATGGGGTATCCAACATTTCAAGCATTTATCCTGTGTTATAAACAATCCAAGTATACTTTAATTAGTTTAAAATGCACAATTAAATTATTTCAGACTCACCTTGTGGTCCTATCAAATACTAGGTCTTATTCTTTCTAACTACTTTTTGGTACCCATTAACCATCCCCACTCCCACCTCCTGACCCTCACTACCCTTCCCATCCTTTGGTGATCATAATTCTACTCTCTACCTCCATGAGCTCAATTATCATAATTTTTAGCTTCTACAAATAAGTGAGAACATGTAAAATTTGTCTTTTTGTGCTTGGCTCATTTCATCTAACACAGTGACTGCCAGTTCCACCCATGTCGTTGCAAATGACAGGATCTCATTTTTTTTTTTTTAAATGGGAGTGTAAGTATCCCATTTTCTTTATCCATTTATCTGTTAATGGACACTGAGGTTGCTTCTAAATCCCAGTTTCCAAAATTCCTCTTGATGTTGATTTCTAGTTTTATTCCATTGCGGTCAGAGAAGATGCTTGACATTATTTCAATTTTTTGAATGTTTTAAGACTTGTGGTCTATAACATATAGTCTATCGAGAATGATTCATGTACTGAAGAAAAGAATGTATATTCTGCAGCAGTTGGATCAAATGTTCTGTAAATGTCTATTACATCCATTTGGTTTATGGTGCAGATGAAGTCTGATGTTTCTTTGTTGATTTTCTGTGTGAAAGGTCTGTCCAGCGCTAAAAGCGGGATGTTGAAATCTCCAGCTATTATTGTATTGGGGTCTGTCTCTCTTTTTAGCTCTAGTAATATTTGCTTTATATAGCTGGGTGGTCCAGTATTGGGTGCATATATATTTAAAATTGTTATATCCTCTTGCTGAATTGACCCCTTTACCATTATACAGTGACATTTTTTGTCTCTTCTTATAGTTTTTGTCTTGAAATCCATTTTGTCTGATATAAGTGTAGTGACTCTGGCTCTTATTTGGTTTGCATTGGCATGAGATATCTTTTTTCATCACTTACTTTTCAGTCTCTATGTGTCTTCACAGGTGAAGTGTGTTTTCTATAGGCAGCAGATCATTGGGTTTAATTTTTTCAATCCATTCAGCCACTCACTGTATGTCTTCTGATTGGAGAGTTAGCCCATTTACATTCAATGTTATTATTGATAAGTAGGGACTTACTCCTACCATTTTGCGATTTGTTTTCCATTTGTTCTGTGGTCTTGTCTTTTTTCCTGTCTTCCTTTTAGTAAAGTGATTTTCTTTGGTGGTATTATTTAATTTCTTGCTTTTTACTTTTTGTGTATCTGTTGTATGTTTTTTGATTTGAGATTACCATGAGGCTTGCAAATACTATCTTATAACCCGTCATTTTAAGCTGATAACATTGTATGTTGTTTCTTTTCTCTTGTTGCTTTTAGGATCTCTTCCGTATCCTTGACCTTTGGGAGTTTGATTATTACATGCCTTGAAGTAGTCTGATTTGGTTTAAATCTGCTTGGCGTTGATAAGAGAAATATTTCAGCCAAATTAAATTTAAAGGGCTTAATTGAACAATAAACGATTCTTGAATCAGGCAGCCTTCCCAGCCAGAGTTGGCTTGGAGATTCCAGAACAGCCACATGATGGATGAGAAAGGAGAGTGATACAGAAAGTGTAAGTGAAGTACAGAAACAGCTAGATTGCTTACAGCTTGGCGTCTGCCTTATTTGAACACAGTTCAAACAGTTGGTTACATTTGATTGGCCAAAAATCAGTGATTGGCACTAGTGTGGCTACAGTCTGGTTACACCTCCACTTATAGTTCATGATGTACAGAAAAATATTTAGGCCCAACTTAAAAACTGTAAAGAGGCAGCTTTAGGCTAAATTTGACTTAATGGTATTCTATAACCTTCTCGCACTTGGATATTAATATCTTTCTCAAGGTTTGGGAACTTCTCTGAGATTATCTCTTTGAATAAACTTTCTACCCCTATCTTTTTTTCTACCCCTATCTTTTTTTCTACGTCCTTTCTAGAGCTAATAACTCTTAGATTTGCCCTTCTGAGGCTACTTTCTAGATCATGTAGGCATGCTTCATTCTTTTTCCTTTTGTCTTCCCTGACTGTATATTTTCAAATAGCCTGTCTTGAAGCTCACTAATTCTTCTGTTTCATCAGTTCTGCTGTTAAAAGACTCTGATGCATTCTTCAGTATGTCAATTGCATCTTTCAACTGCAGAATTTCTGCTTGATTCTTTTTAATTATTTCAGTCTCTTTATTAAATTTATGTGATAGAATTATGAATTCCTTCTCTGTGTTATCTTGGATTTGAGGCTCTTCAAAACAACTATTTTGAATTATCTGTCTGAAAGGTCACATATCTCTGTTTTCCTAGGATTGATTCCTGGTGGCTTGCTTAGTTCATTTGGTAAGGTCATGTTTTCCTGGATAGCCTTGATGCTTGTGGATGTTTGTCTGTGTCTAGGCATTGAAGAGTTAGGTATTTATTAGAGTCTTCACAGTCTGGGCTTATTGTACCCATTCTTCTTGGGTACAGCTATTTCCAGGTAGTTGAAAGGACTTGGGGATTGTTATCTAAGCCTTATCTGCATTAGGGGACATCCCTAGCCCAGTAACGCTGTGGTTCTTGCAGACTCATGAAGGGACCATTGGTTGTCTTAGATAAGAGCTAGAAGAATTATGTGGATTACCAGATATGTTTGCTCTCTTCTATTCTCTCCCACACAGAGTCTCTCTCTCTCTCTCTGTCTGTCTCTCTCTCTCTCTCTTCTATGGTTCTTGGAGCTGGGTGTAGGGTAACAAAAGAACGCCTGTGGGCACCACCACTGGCACTGTGCTTGGTCAGGCCTGAAGCCAGCATATCACTGAGACTTGCCCAAGGTCTGCTGTAACCACTACCTAGCTGTCACCTATGTTTGCTCAAGGCCCTGGGGCTCTACAATCAGCAGGTGGTGAAACCAATCAGGTTTATGTCCTTCCCTTCAGTGTAGCAAGCTCCTTCAGCCCCTGGGCAGGTCAGAGGTACTGTCTGAGAGTCAGGGGCTGGAGTCAAAAACCTTAGAAGTGTATCTGGTATTCTATTGTACTGCAGCCAAACTGTCACTCAAACAACAAGACACGGTCCTTCCCATTTTTCCCTCCCATTTCTACAGGCAGAGGAGCTTCACTCCGTGACCACCACCACCACAGGCTCACAGGTGTACTTCCAGGCTACCACTGATGTTCCCTTAAGACTCAAGGGTTCTTCAGTCAGCTTGTAAATGCAGCCTGGCCTGGAACTCACCCTTTGGAAGAGTGAGCTTCCTCTGGCCCATAGCAGGTTCAGAAATGCCATCCAAGAGCCAAGTTTTGAAGTGGGAACCTCAAAAGCCTGTTTGGTGCTCTACCCCAACATGGCTGAGCTGATACTTAAGGTATACTTTTCGTCCACTTTTCTCAAGCAGAAGGAGTCTATCCATAACCACAACAGATGGGAATGTACTGAGTCTCACCTTTCGCCTATAGTCTTAGAGTCTTACCCAAGGCTCATGGCTCACTACCTGGGTATCTCTGCTGGGTATTCAGGACCCAAAGGCTCTTTAGTCAGCAGGTGATGGGTCCTGCCAGAATCGATCCTTTCTTTTCTTTCCACTTTATGTCTTACGTTTTCTTTCATGATTTCATTCATGTACATGGTTTTATCTGTCCATTTTAAGCTGATACTTCCAAATACATAACCCAGGTTTAGAATTTTTCCCCTAAGTTCCAGAATTGCTTTATTTCCTGGACAGTTTCACTGGGATATATCCACAAGTGCTCCAAAGTAAACAAGAATCAAATGGAATTATTCTTTCCCTTACATTTGTTCACTTCTGAGCTCTTCAACCTAGTGAATGGGACCTATTCACCGTAGCCTTAAGTCTTGGCATTATCCTTGATTTCTCCCTCCTTCAAACCCCACATACCATTGGCCACCAAATCTTGTCAATTTTTGCTTGTAAGCGTTTCTCAAATGGGTCTCCTTTCTACCTCTACGGCCAGTGGCTTAATTCAGACCTTACCACTTCTTTTGGACTTGTTAGTCTTACCTCCCTGCTTCTGACCTTGGTTTCTTTCAAATAGTCCCATACAGCAAAAAGTGACCTTTCTGCAATATTAGGTTAGTGCAAAAGTAATTGTGATTTTTTTTTGGCCATTTTTTAAGGCAAAAACCACAATTACTTTTATACCACCAACCTAATATAATCCAATTATTATTATTTCTGCACAATTTTAAAAAAAGTAATTCTCCATAGGCTTCCAGATAAAATTTAGGTTCACCACCATGGCTCATAATGCCACAACCTGCCACCTTCGTCTCTTACCACATACTGAATTACTCAGTTCCTGGATGCCCCGTGCTATCTCACAGATCCCAGTATTTCCACATACCACTCCTTCTGCTAATTCTTCCTCCCTCCTACTACTACCTCTTCATGGCATTCTTTAAGACTCAGGTCAGACAGTTCCACATCTGAAGTTTCCCTGACATTCCCCTTTCCAAGCTGAGATTGGGTGCCCTCCTGATATAGGTAGAAAACATCCCATATATATTATTTGTGAAGCACTGACTTTGATTTTTAAAAAGTATCTGTTTGTGGCTTCCCCATCACTAGATTGTGAGTCCCTCCTTGCCCTCTACACTGTCTATCCTCTGCCCTGGCTTAGCTTTTCTTCAAGTACTTATCGCCATCTGGCATACTAGGTGTGTCTCTATCCCTAAAAAAGAATATGAGATACAAGATGGTGGAGACATTTTACGTGTTATGTTCACTGCAATATCCTTGACACCTAGAACAGTGCCTGGCACGTAGTAAGCACTCAGCAGTCATTTGTGATATAAACAAATAAATCTTCACCCTGAGCACTTAGAGCAGTATCTAACACATAATATGGGTTGTTACACTTTACTGCAACCTTGTTTACTCATCTGTCCCCCCTACAAGACTGTAACTCCTCAAGGTGACTATATTTTGTTTATCTCAGTATCTCCAGTGCTTAGTATAATTTTTTTGGCATATACTATAGTGAATAAATGAATCACTTCAATACTGCAAGTTCATCAGGGCAGGAGTAAGGTCCCACAACACCTGGAATACTGCCTTCCACGTAAAAGATATTTGATGAATGTGTGTTTATTGCAAGCTGAGCATAAGCCACAAACAAAATGCTTTATAAAACTGAAGCATAATATCAGGGTGTGTGAATAGCATTATATTTACACAAAGTCATTTTTCAAAACTCAACCTTGGGGGTCTTATCATTTAAAGTTAAGAATTAGATGCTCACACTGTTAAAAAAAATAAACTTTATGAGAGGAGCTTAATAAATTGGGAGTATTTAATGAATTGTTTTCTCTATCTGAATAATGCAAAAATGTACTAATTTATTAGAGGTTACAAAATGGTGATATTTTATTTTGATTATTTTTTTCTAAGCTGAAGTGTTTCTAAAAAGATAAATTTTCACTCATTAACTATTTGATTACCCTAAAAAATAGTTTGTATAGAAAATATAAGGTAAAGATACTTTTATTTTTGTTTGTTTCAAAGTAATGAGTTAGTTCACTTCATCCTTTAAGGAAGAATAGTACATTTTTATTTTTAACTTTTTGTACCTTTGTGACTTAATGGATTTAAACATATTGAAAGTGTTTCAAGTCATTGCAGTTATTATCTTTATTGATCCTCAGATTATCTTATTTGGTCAGTGGAAACCTATGCAAAACAGTTCTTGGATAGGTTGACTTTAAAAAAAAATTTTTTTTTTTTGACACAGGGTCTCCTCTGTCACCCAGGCTGGAGTGCAGTGGTGCAATCTCAGCTCACTGCAACTTCCGCCTCCTGAGTTCAAAGGATTCTCATCTTCAGTCTCCCAAGTAGTCTCACAAGTACTCTCTTGCTTCATTCTCCCAAGTATCTGGGATTACAGGCATGCACCACCACACCTGGCTAATGTTTGTATTTTTTTGAGATGCAGTTTCGCTCTTGTTGCCTAGGCTGGAGTGCAATGGTGCGGTCTTGGCTCACCGCAACCTCAGTCTCCCGAGTTCAAGCGATTCATCTGCCTCAGCCTCTCGAGTAGCTGGGATTACAGGCATGAGACAGCTCGCCCTGCTAATTTTGTATTTTTAGTAGACATGGGGTTTCTCCATGTTGGTCAGGCTGGTCTCAAACTCCCGACCTTAGGTGATCTGCCCACCTCGGTCCCCAAAGTGCTGGGATTACAGGCATGAGCCACTGTGCCTGGCCAATTTTTCTATTTTTAGTGGAGATAGGGTTTCACCATGTTGGCCTGACTGGTCTCGAACTCCTGACCTTAAATAATCCGTCCTCCTTGGCCTCTCAAAGTGCTAGGATTACATGCATGAGCCACCAGACCCCGCCAAGCCTGGCTTCTAATACCTTTCTCACTTGCTGATATGACAACATCTTGTCTGGTCTCATAGTGTATATTTTCTACCCTGCCCAGGAGTCTTGATTCCTCTATGAGAAAGGATAAAAAGTCAAAAGCCAAAACCTAAGAATGCTCACTGATATTAAATTGATCATGATTTTTTGGTCTTTAAGCACAAAGGGCAATAGTTTTTCCTTTTTTAAACTTGAAAAAAATTTATATGGAGACGCAGTCCCACCATGCTGTCCAGGCTGGTCTTGAACTTCTGGCAGGGCACAGGTGACACCCTGTTTTGGCCTCATAAAATACTGGGATTACAGGCGTAAACTGTCGTACCTGGTCAGGGCAACAGCTCTTTGTGTCATGTTTCTCCAGTTAATTTGGTGGCCTGAAGCTCATTCTCTATTGGATTCCTAAGAAAAACCTTATGGAAAAAATATTCTGTAATTAGGTTCCTGCATTCTCTTAAAAGTTTTTTATTGTGGCAAAATATACATAAAATAAAAGTTAACATCTTAATCTCTTCATTTTTTTTTTGTTTTTGTTTTTGTTTTTTGAGATGAGATCTACTATGTTGCCCAGGCTAGTCTCAAACTCCTGAGCTCAGGCGGTCCTCCTGCTTTAGCCTCCCAAGTAGCTAGGATTACAGGTGCACACCACCATGCCTAGATCATTAATCATTATTAAGTATGTTGTTCAGTGGCATTAGGTACATTCGCATTGTTGTGCAACCATCACTAGAACTTTTCCAATTCCCTCTCTAGAACTTTTTCATCATCTTTAACTGAATGCTGTACCCATTAAACACTAACACCCTACTCCTCTCTTTCCTCAGTCCCTGGCAACCACCATTCTATTGTCTGGCTGCATGAATTTGACTACTCTAGGTGCCTCAGACAAGTTGAGTAATAAAACATTTGTCCTTGACTGGGCGCGGTGGCTCACGTCTGTAATCTCAGCACTTTGGGAGGCTGAGGTGGGTGGATCACTTGAAGTCAAGAGTCTGAGACAAGCCTAGCCAACATGGTGAATCCCCATCTCTACTAAAAATACAAAAAATTAGCCAGGTTTGGTGGTACACACCTGTGATCCCAGCTACTCAGGAGGCTGAGGCATGAGAATCACTTGAACCCGGGACGTGGAGGTTGCAGTAAGCTGAGATTGCACCACTGCACTTTAGCATAGGCAACAGAGCAAGACTCTGAGTAAAAAAGAAAAAAATTTTCCTTTTGGGTCTAGCTGACTTCATTTTTCATAATGTCTCAGGGTTCATTCATGTTGTCGCATATACCAGAAAGCCTTCCTTTTGAAGACTGAACAATATTCCAGTGTGTATACACCAGAGTTTGTTTATCCATTCATCCATCAGTGGGCATTTCGGATGGTTCTGACTTTGGGCTATTGTGAATATTGCTGCTGTGAACATGGCTAGAGAAATATTTGTTTAGTCCTTTGCTTTCACTCCTTTTGGGTATATACCCAGAAGATAAATTGCTAGATCATATAGTAATTCTACGTTTATTTTTTTGAGGCACTGCTCTACTGCTTTCCACAGTGGCTGCACAATTTTACATTCTCACCTACAATGCACAGAGGTTCTAATTTATCTGCATCCTTGCTAACGCTTGTTGTCTTTTGGTTTATTTTGATAATAGTCATCCTAATGGGTGGGTGGTGGTATCTCACTGCAGTTTTGATTTGCATTTTCGTAATGGTTAATGATATTGAGCATTTTTTCATGTGCTTTTTGGCCATTTGTGTGTGTGTGTATATATACACATATTTATTTATTTATTGAGAACTGACTATCCAAGTACCCATTTTTAAATTGGGTTTTGTTGAGTTGAAGTATTAACAGTTTGTGTGTTTATACTTGAAGTTCAATTTTGTTGGATATGAAATATTCAGCTCATATTTTCTTTCTTTGGGTGTCTTAAATATGTTACTCCATTATCTTTCAGCATAAATTGTTACTATCAAAAAGTTTGATGATGATCTAATGTTATTGCAATTAGAAATGACTTGCTCTTTTTGCTTGGATGCCTAAAAGATTTTTTTTCTTATTGTCCAATAGGTTTAGGAAAATATGTCTTGATGTTAGCTGTTCTGGGTCTGCTTTCTCAGATACATACTATGCCTTCTCAATATGTAGTCTTTTTTATTTTAGAAAAGTTTTATTGAATTGTACTTTTAAACATTTTTTTACATTGTATGGCTTTTTCTTCTTCATGAACTCCTATTACATTTATGTAAAATCTTCTTTGATATATAAACACGAAATAAATATATATCTAAAGTTTGTGTATATAAAAACTTTATCTCAAATCCTCCACATTCTTGCCAAGAGTTGGTATGTTCAGTCTTTTAAGTTTTAGCCATTCCAATAGGTGCACATAACATCTCATTATAGTTTTAATCTGCATTTTCCTAATGACTAATGATGTTGAGCATCTTTTCATATGTTTATTTGTAATCTGTATATCTTCTTTGGTAAATCTTTTGCCTTTTTTGTTTTTTTTTTTTTTTTTGAGACAGAATCTTGCCCTGTCACCCAGTCCAGAGTGCAGAGGCACAAGCTCGGCTCACTGCAGCCCAAACCTCCTGGGCTCAAGTGATCTTCCCACCTTAGCCTCCTGAGTAGCTAGGACCACAAGCGCATGCCGCCATGCCCAGCTAATTTTTGTATTTTTTGTAGAGATGGGGTTCCACTATGTGGCCCAAGCTGGTCTCAAACTCCTGGTCTCAAGTGATCCACCCATATTGGCCTCCCAAAGTGCTGGGATTATAGGTGTAAGCCACCACACTAGGCCCTTTGCCCATTTTTTAAAACGGTGGCAATGGAAGTTTTTAATTTTTGTGTTACAAATAGAAGTTTTTAATTTTTGTGTTCCAATTTATCAACTTAGTTTTTATGGATCACATTTCTGGTCAGGATCAATATATAAAAATATAGCTAAAGTTACCTATTAGTTCTAGCAGCTTTTTAATAGATTGCAATAGGTTTTAGACATAGATGACAAAGTCATCTACAAGTAAAGATAGTTTTATTTCTTCCTCACTATCTGTATGCTGTTTATTTTTCTTCTTGCTTATTTTACTGGCCAGAATCTCCAATATAGTGTCGAATAGAAGTAGTAAGAGCAGACATTGTTGTCTTGTTCCTAATCTTAGGGGAAAAGTATATGGCCTTTCACCATTAAGTATGCTGTTAGCTCCAGGATTTTTGTAGACACCCTTTATGAGGCTGAAGAAGCTCATTTCTGTTTTCAGTTTGTTGATAATTAAAAAAAAAAAGCAGTGGATGTTGGATTTTTGTCAGATGTATTTTCTGGGCCTATTGAGACTGCTATATGATCTTTCTTTTTTGTTAGTTTGTTAATATAACAAATTACATTGATTGATTTCCAAGTGCCAATCCATTCTTGCATTCCTGGGATAAATCCTACCTGGAGGTAATGTTTTATTTTTTTAAAAATTATAGATTCTGTTTTTAGTTTGGTAGGATTCGCTCCTGAAACCATGTGCATTTCTAGTTTTCTTCATGGGAATGTTTTAAACTCTGTGTTCAATTTCTTTGGTAGACATAGGCTGTTCAAATTATCTATTTAATCTTGAGTGGTTTTTTGATAGTTTGTGTCCTTCAAGAAATTTTGTCAAAGACTTTAGCCATGGAGGATTTAAAAATTTTTCTATGTATTCTGTGTTTATTCTGGCCATTTTAAGCAACCTCACCACACACATACACACAAAAGAAGGGTGATGGTGGATGTGTTAATTAATTTGACCGTAGTAATCAGTACTCAATGTATTCTCATACCAAATCATCACACTGTTCACCTTGAATATACACAATTTTGTCAGTGAAACATTTTAAAATACAAAATAGAATAAAAACTATTCTTCCACTTTCTCAGAATTTTCTAAGGTTTTATTTCTAAAACTAGAATGACAGTATACTAAAATATAAACCAATATGATTAAGAGGTCCCTAAGAAAATGTAGAAGTAGCTTTATTTGATTGCTACAGGGTTACATCTTTTAATGCAAGTGAAAAATTGAGAGATCAATGTTAAAATGTACTTGAGACATAAAAAACATTTCACAACTTCACTTTGCAGATTATCAATGTGAAATTTTAACAAGATTACCAAAATTGTAAATATTTGGTCTTATATAGATGACTAAAATTTTTATTATAAGAATATTACTAATATATTAAATATTTTTGTTTATATAATAAAACTCTTTTCTTTCTCCCATTTCTTGGGGCAGTCATTCAACTTTTCTGGTTCTCAATTTATTCACTGGTAAAAATGAGTCAATTAGATTAGATTTTTGCTAAGACTTCTTCTAAACTTCAACTTTTTAAAAAAGTTTTCAATGTTAACTATGAAACAAAGTGTTTGAAGAGTTTTAAAATAATTATACCAATTGGAACATAAGTATATAAAGATGCCTAGTAAATAATTTGTAGATACTGTAAAATGAGTTTTTTCCAAGTTAATTTGCTTGTAAGCTGCTAAAGTAATATTGTTTTGGGAAGAGAGGAAATGGAGTCACAAATAAAATCTTTATACTTCATGTTCCAAAGGAAGAGAGATGTCTCTTGTTTAAGCAATCTGCCCAAAATCCAAGTCAGAGTGAGAACTGCTTTGGTGTCAGTCCTCTCATTTATTAATCTTACCAACCACAAAGGTAAAAGTGAGTGTTTTTGAAAAGACCCCTTGGCACTGTTGCAGCAGCTATTAAAGTAGAGGATTGAATTGTGTGAATCTAAGCTCTTCATAAGCCCTTGAAATCAAGCTTGTTTTTGTGAAGAACTTGATCAGAAACAAAAGAGTGTTACTAAACATTTTGCTGTCTGGACAGTCTTCAAGAGCACATGGACACAATTTATTCTTTAACAGGAGCCATGCTCTGGTTCAGATACAAAAGTTTCACAGAAAAACACTGTGAGGTATGTGTAAAAGGAAACATTTAAAAATTATAATTACAGCAGACTATAAAGATACAGATTTAGTCATTGTTTATCTTTTGCTCATTCTTGGAAGATTTTTAAAATTAAAATTTCTAATGAAAAAGTTCTGGAAATCTCAAATGTGCCTTACTATCCAACTTGTCTTTCTATCCAACAAGAAAAGTGTATATTTTAAATAAAGGTAAGCTCAGGTCCTTTTGGTGTTTTGGAAGCAGCACTGTCTGTAGCTGATGCTTATGGTGATATTCTGAAATACATCCCCAGACCCACCCTGGATTTCAGCCACAGCTGTAGTGGGGAGCTCCACTCAATTTTAGACTCACTTTTTGGTGACCGCAACCAACCTCAAATGACTTCCCCATTTCTCCACTTTCTGATCTTGTATCCTTTCCAAGGTCATGGGAGCACCCTAGGCCTATGTAAACCAATAATAAAATTCCAAGGCCCCCCACCCATCTGAATGGACACCTCCTCTCTGTCAAGGGCATTCCAAAATTAACCTGAAAAGCCAGTTTAGGCAAAGATGGGACGGGAAAGCCATACATGCCCTTCTCCCTTTTGGAATTACTGATAGATCAGACCTTTAAGTCTGATAAGAAGTATTTATGATCTAGTCTCTGTGAAGTATGCTACCTGGAGGCTTCATCTGCATGATAAAACTTTGGTCTTCACAATCCCATATCATAACCCAGACATTCCTTTCTATTGATTCCACGTCTTTGGATAAGAACTCTTTCAACCAATTGCCAATCAGAAAATCTTAGAATCCACCTGTGACTTGGAAGCCCCTGCTTCCAGTTGTCCTGCCTTTCCAGACTGAACCAATGCACATCTTACATGTATTGATTGATGTGTTTTGTCTCCCTAAAATGTATAAAACCAAGTTATGGCCCAACCACAATGGGCACATGGTCTCAGAACCTCCTGAAGTCTGTGTCACAGGCCAGTGGTCACTTATATTTGGTTCATAATAAATCTCTTCAAATATTTTATACAGTTTGACTCTTTTCCTTGATAGCTGTGTGTGGGTAATCCCATTAATATAGAGGAGTAATGCCCCCTCCAACAGTTGGTCCAGGTTAGTGGACAAATTCTCCAGCCGCCAGTCCTTCCAATGGACAATTCTAAAAGCATTGCTCATTTCTAAGGAGCTGCTAGTCCTGAAATCAAATCCCACATGCCCATAATGACAATCACAGTAATATGCATCTTATTGGGTTTTCTTCTCTCTTATTCTTCCTGCTCTCTCACTTTTGCTTCCTGGGATTACCAAATAAACTTCGTGCACCCAAGTGTTTGTCCCAGGTTCTGCTTTAGGAGGAATGTAAAACTTTTGATATGAGGTGTGACCCTAGAGGACAAATCTTAGGATGGGATTCTGGAAGTGGATCACTTACCCTTATTGCTGGGATAAGTAGGATGGTGATAACCCCTGGTGTGCATCCTAATTTCTATGAATCTTACCCGTGGTGGATTGGGATGAGAAGAAATGGGTTATCTGGTAACTCTGTCACTACAATGGATGGAGGCAAAGGATTGTGGAACTAGCTCACATTTGTCAACTGCCTTGGAACCTTTGAAAAAAAAAATGCTGGCAGGCCCAGATCAGCCAATTATCAATTTAGGGCATGCTGTGAAAGCCAAAAGTCCTCCTTGGCAGTGTTTAAAAAGGCTATTATCCCTTCAGCCATAGGGAAGCTGTGCTAAAAGCCAGACACAGAGTGTAACTGTAAGGATGGCAGAGTGGCAAAGAGATAAAAGATGCCACCTCAACAAGTTTCCTTTGCTAAGTTGGGGCTCTCATGTCAAAGGAGTAGGACTCTGAGACCTGAGATGAGACAATTTGAGTGCATGTGCTTGAGGAGCTTGAGTCTCAGATTTCCTCTGAACTATCCATGCCAGCCAGAGCAGCTGTTTCTCCCTCCCTAGAGGAGAGCAACCTCCCTTTACCTGGAGACCATGTGAAGTGTTTTTCTGAGATGAATGCCTTGTAAAATGACTCCTGTCTCTTCAAGATCTAACTCTGCCTTCCCCAACTGCTTTTAGATTAATCTCAGATTTAGCTGAGAGGAAAAATACAGTCCTTGGACTGGGAAGAAATAGCTTATTTACTGAAAGAATTTTAGGTACTGGCTAAGAAGTACTGGCAGTAAGTTGGAGAGTATGAGTGAAGATAGGTCTTGAGTGGGCTGGACCAGAGAGGCAGAATATAAGGCTGGATAGAGGAGAGTTTACTGACACAGGAGCCCTCTCTTATGGCTCAAGATATAGTATCTCATCATTACAATAACTCAAGATATAGTGTGTCATCTTCAGGACACATGACCTGGTCTTAACAGGCTGTTGATGTGGCTTCTTGAGACTTGGTTATAATGGTCTACACTAAATGAGGCAAGAATGGTGGAAATGCCTCATCAAAGTGTTGAAGAAGAGGTCAGAGGCAGAAAGAGGTGGATATTTGAATGCATTTATTTAATGTGAAGAGAAGAGAACAAATGTGCCATTTTCCCAGGAAGGGCCCAGAGAATACTCTCTTGACTAAGATAATAAAGGATGTCACTGAGGGTGACAACAATATCTTTGATTAAATCATCAGAAACTGTACCCTATAGGCCAGGATTCACCGTAGGATGTGATGGCATAGAACTGGGCTCTTTAGTACTAACTGAGATGAAAAGAATTCCATAATGGCAGGAGGTAGGTAGTGGCATTCAACCATCTGCAACAAAGTGACAGCAATCCTGAAGTAAATGCTACCTATGTCACCAGGAGTATATATGATAAACATTCACTCAATCTTTCTCCAAAGGACTTTAAACCACTTAGCAAAGTGAAACAAGTGGAAAACTCAATCATCTCAAAGGTTGTTGTATACAGGGCTTAGTTGACCTGATATCAAGTGATCTAAAATATCCTCATTGTCCCCCAAAGAGAGTGGAGGCTGTGGATACCAGGTAATAGATGGAGTTTGGGCTCCAGTCTATTTTACAGTATTTTCAATTGCTCCAGTGGGGTTACTTTGATTGTTTCCCTGGTATAAATATTCTTAATACGTTCTCATTAGCTTCCTGACCTATGGAAAAACATCCATTGTGGTATGGAGGAGCTAGTGAAAATTCCCTAAAATTGTACCTTCCTTACCCCAGCCAAAATAGCAAATGAGAAACAATATTGCATTCTGATTGGAATTTCTCAGATAAGCACCACTTCCAAAGACTTACAGGATGCAGAGGTAGCATCCTCTGCATTTACGTGTACGGCATCTGCCATGGTGGAAGACAAGGGAATATTATATACTTAATCAAGTAGTAGTACCAATCATGTCTACCATGTCAAGTATGGTACCTTTCCTGGAACATATCAACACAGCCTCTGCATGATATGTGGCCATTGTTCTGACAAACATTTTTCCAATCATTAGGAACATTAAAAGTGTTTATATTTATATGGAAATGATAGCAATATGTATTAACTTGATTGCCCCAGAACTACGTTAGCTCTCCTCTCTCTCACAGTGTAGTGTAGTCTTTTTTTTTTTTTTTTTTTTTTTGAGACAGAGTCTGCGTCGCCCAGGCTGGATTGCAGTGGCACCATCTTGACTCACTGCAACCTCCGCCTCCTAAGTTCAAGTGGTTCTCCTGGCTCAGCCTCCTGAGTAGCTGGGACTACAGGTGTGTACCACCATGTTTGGCTAATTTTTGTATTTATAGGAGAGACGGGGTTTCATCGTGTTGGCCAGGATGGTCTCAAACTCCTAACCTAAGGTGATCCACCTGCTTTGGCCTAACAAAATGCTGTGATTACAGGTGTGAGCCACCGGGCCTGGCCCACAGTGTAGTCTTCAGGGATCTTGTTTATTCTCACATTACAGAGAACCTTGTGTTGATCCTCTATATTGATAACATTAGGCTGCATGTATCGGGTAAACAGCAGAAAGAACTCTTGGTGTTCAATAAGATGTACACAAGCCAGAGGATGGAAGATTCAGATCCCTACAGCTTTTAGAAGTTCAATAGTCTGGAAGGTGCTGGAACATCCCCTCCAAGGTAAATGACAAATTTGTGAACTTTTACCCTTTACCAGTAAGAAAGAGACATAGTATGTTGGGGACTTCTGCTTTTGAAACTTCATATACTTTCTCAGGAATACAGCTCTACAAGTTTTATGTGGGGCCCAGAACAAGAGAGGGCTCTGCTGCCAGTTCAGGCTGTGATACAAGCCGCCCTCCTTCCTGAACTATATGGCTCAGATTACCGATTGATGATAGAGCTGTCTATGGTAGATATGAAGATTGTGCAGCATGTCTAGCCAGCCCTAACAGAAGATTAATAGCACAGATCCTCTGCTTCTGGAGCAAAGGTCTTGCCTTCTCATTGTTTGAACAGCAATAAGTAGCATGTGCCCAGTAGAAGGTGAGAATCTGTTTTTCCATTTCTTCTTTTTAGAAAAAACAAACAAACAAAAAACAAAAACAAAAAAAACAAAGAAAAAAACTTGAGAATCTGACCATATATGATATCAAGTAATGAACTGAGCTGCCCATCATAAGCTGGGTGTTATTGGATATGCCAAATCATAAAGTCAGGTAGTCACAGTAGCAATCCATTATTTAATGGAATTATACATCTGGGATGAAGCCTGAAAAAGTCAATACAGCACATGTAAGTTACATGGACAAGTGACCTATCATTTACCTCCCATCTCATTTATATCTCTTACACTAATGCCTTATCTTCAACATACTTGTGTGATCTCATGGGGCATCTTCAATCGTCAACTGTCAGTTATTTATCGCTACAATTACGTGGTAACAACCAAGAACAACAAAAAACTTTATGATAATCAACAGTGAGCATTTACTATTCACATATCCACAGCCAGATGGGAATTGGCTAGGTAGATTTTCTGATCTTGGCTGGTCTTGCTCATGTCTTGGGTTGGCTGATATGTGAATGGAACAACTCATCTGCTCCATGCATCTTTCATCCTCATCAGACTATCCAAGTCATGTTCTTATGTCAATAACAGAGCCACAAGAGAAGGTAAGACCAACCAACCAAGTATTTGTCAAGCCTCTGCTTGGATCACATTTGTTAATATTCCATTGGCTAAGTTCAGAATCAAAAGTTGAGGCCAAATGCTCTACTCAGAGGGGAAGGGCAATGCAAACTGGCAAAAGGCATGGAATAGGGAGAAGTGAACAATTGAAGCTACTTTTGCAATAGTATCACACCAGCTGACAGGAAACAGTGGACTTTGTTGACGCATGGTCAAGATTGATATTTTGATGTGGGCAAAAATGACTGGCTGCCACACTGCTGCCTCTGACAGATGCGGCTCTAACAATTAGTGGTAGGGAAAATAACCTTCCTGATGGACAGAACTTCAAACAGTACACTTTGTTACGATGTTGCTGAAATAGCACGTGGCCTGAGTTAAGCACTACACACTTTTGATCTTGGTAACTGGCTTGGCTGGTCAGGGACAAGGAAGGAACAATATTGGAAGATTAGAGAAAGTGAGATTTAAGGATAAAGAATGTGCACAAAACTATGGGAATGTGCACAAGTGTGGAGATTTTTGTAGATTTTCTGCCAGAAAGAAAACACTCAGGAGGAAAAATTAGGTGGATAAGATGATTTCTCCAGTAGATGTCAACCAGCCTTGTCCTTGATAGCCCCAGGTTACACAATGAACCCACAAATGGAGTAATCGTGGTGGCAGAGATGCAAGCTGTGATTGGGACCAACAGCTTGGGCTTCCTCACTAAAACTCACTTAGTGATGAGCTAGATGAGCTAGGATTCAGCTACTGCTGAATACCCAATTGGTCGGCAGCAGAGACCAATGGTTTGGTACTACTCCTTGAAGTGGTTAACCAGTCACTTGGGAGCAATTTATTTGCATTAAATTTCTTCCACCTTGGAAGAGGAGTAATTATTTCCTATTATAATTAATTATTACTCTTAATAGGGGCTTTCCTTTTCTTCCAGAGGCACCTCTGCCAGCATTACTCTCTGAAAGCCTACAGAAATGCCTATTTATCAGCATGGTATCCTGCATTATACTGCTTCAGATCTTGGGATTATTTTGTAGCAAATGAGCAACAATGGGTGCATGAATTGTTGGATCCACTAGTCTTACCGTACACAGCATTATCCAGAAGAAATCAATCAAATAGAACAATGAAATTGCCTATTATAGGCTCAGTGTAGGCACCAGCTCAGAGATGACATACTGCAGGGTTGAGGTGCCAGTCTCTAGGTTGTGGTAAACACACTATAAAAATGACTAGTGTATGATGCTGTGTCTTCAACTGTCAGGATTCACGGACCCAGGAACCAAGAGAAGAGAAACAGCAATGGTCCTTTTCCACCATTCTCAGTGACATTCTTTGGCAATTGTGCTTCCCATCCTGCCATCTCAGATTTTGCTGGAAGTCCCAGTTCACAGATGGGGTAGGGGGAAGAAACTAGCACACTTCCATGGGCAAGCACAGTAAGGATTCCATTAAACTGAATTTACTGCTGCCAATCGGTCCCTTGGGACTGCTCATGTCTGTGGGATAACAGACAAAAACAGGAAGTAATATGTTAACATGAGGAGCTAGGGTTGTGATTACAGAATGAAACAGGAAGAATATGTCTAGAATGCAGGTGATTCACTGGGGCATGTCGTGGTGCTTCAGTTCCTGGTGTGAACAGCAAACAGATGACTATGATAACTATTGCCTAAACAGGGCAAAGCAATCAAAACCCTAGAAAACTTAAAGGATGAAGGTCTGGGTCACTATACATGACAACCTAGACCAGCGGAATTTCTGATAGAGCAAGAGAAATGTAAAATGGGTGGTGGAGGAGATGACAAGTATCAATTTTGGTCTTGCATTCAGGTGTAGCGACAGTAACGGTAGCTTGTCTCACTAATCTTCCTGTGTAGATTTTAGAAAGACTGTGGCTGGCCACCATCTTGTGCTATTCCACAGACGAAAGACAAAACAGACTTAACACGGGACTCAAGCAGCAGTTCTGATTTGACTGCTTATGGGTAGACTGAAGTAAATACCTCTTTTGCACATTCCCTTGTCCACTTCCGGTATCAGTCACAGCTACATGGATGGTTCTAGGTGAGTAAGCTCAAACTTGTCCTTTTTGTTGGTGAAATCCCACTGCAAGCTGAAGCCATGTATCTTTCTGCTTTCTGTTTTGAGTCTTTCTTCAACACTGGGGTGCTGCTTTCTCACACAAAAGCACAGCCCAGAAGTGCAAGGATAATTAATGCCCCTAGAGACAGCTCTCATCTAATGGCAGATAGAAACTTGTTAATAAATAGTCCCAGTTATATTAGGTGGAAAATTTTGGGAAGCATTCTGAAAGCTTCTCAGAAGGTTTGGAGCACTCAAACCCTAACTGGCAATCTTGATAACACACTTTAAAAACTTTTTTATTATTTTTGAGTCTCACTCTATCACCCAGGCTGGAGTGAGACAGGGTTTTACCATGTCGGCCAGGCTGGTCTCGCACTCCTGACCTCAAGTGATCCGCCTGTCATAGCATCCCAAAGTGCTGGGATTACAGGCATGAGCTACTGCACCCAGCCGATAATACACTTTTAAGTGGTTTTCTCCCTTTTCCTCTCCCTGTTTTCTCACATCTGTTTTCTGGAATCACCTTGCAAATGACCTATATACACCCAAGTCCTCTTCTCAGGCTCGACTTTCAGGTGAACTAAACTAAAATGGGCACTATTAGTTAAATGCATTTATATATTTTTCCACATAAGTACTTTAGGAATTTTCTAGACTGTGTGTAAATAACTATGAATTACTTATTTGCAAGGTGAGGTGAGAACATTTTAATCCTGCACAAATTTTTTTTGTTGTTTAGGTAATAAAGGAGTTGATGGCAATGATGGTTACTCACTCTGAACCACACTGAAACTACCTTCAATTCAATTTCCATCTGCTAATAAATACAGTCCTGCACTACGTAACAATATTTTGGTCAATGTTACCTAAGATTATAATACCATATTTGACTGCACCTGTTCTACATTTAGATACACAAATACCATTGTGTTATAATTGCCTACAGTATTCACTACAGTAACACGCTGTGCAGGTTTGTAGCCTAGAAGAAATAGGTTTTGTGTAAGTACACTCCACAATGTTTGCACAACAAAATCACCTAACAATGCATTTCTTAGAATGGATCCCTGTTGTTAATCAATGTGACTGTATAAGAATATCTGACTTAAAAAACATATAAACTAATGGCCAAGTGGTAAAAGTCTGTATATGCTAAAAAATACTACCAATAAGTACCATACCCATAACATAGGTGATATGTTTTTAAGCTGCCACAGAAAATTTCAACCCAGTATTACTTTCTACCAGAAATGTCTTTAACAACTCATGATAATGAGTCCATATACTTTTCATGCTAAAATAAACACAAAAACTGAATAATTTCATCAAATTCACTATTTTTTTTTTTTGCATTAGGTCTATTATTAATCACTAAACTCAAACTGACTTCATTTAAAATTACTCATTGCACCTTTTTTTTTTTTTTTGAGACAGAGTTTCACTCTATGCCATGGCTGGAATGCAATGGCACAATCTCGGCTCACGGCAACCTCTGCCTCCTGGGTTCAAGCCATTCTCCTGCCTCAGGCTCCTGAGTAGTTGGGATTACAGGTGCCCACCATCATGCCCAGCTTATTTTTGTATTTTTAGTAGAGACGGGGTTACACCATGTTGGCTAGCTTGGTCTTGCACTCCTGACCTCAGGTGATCCACCCACCTAGGCCTCCCAAAGCACTGGGATTACAGGTGTGAGCCACTGTGCCAGGCCATAATTGCTCATTTCATCTCTAAAATAGTCCATCTTAGTATTTGTAGCACTAATTGTTCTTTATTTAGTTTATCTTATTTTTCATTTTGAGGCCCTTTATTTTAGTAATGAGACATACTGGCAGGTTATAAATACTTTGTTATCATTTTTTTAATATAGAAGAAGCTTGATAGTGGACATGTGGCCATCTGATGTTTTTATGACTAAGAGTTAGAGTTCAGGCTCAGTCTCTCATAGAATGTAAATATACCCAAATGTACCCTTATGCATGCATATGTAATTCTTATCAAAATTAAGCTTAGTCACTAAAAGAAGATTCACT
This sequence comes from Sapajus apella, assembly GCF_009761245.1. Classification (NCBI taxonomy): domain Eukaryota; kingdom Metazoa; phylum Chordata; class Mammalia; order Primates; family Cebidae; genus Sapajus; species Sapajus apella. Next base: position 60,378,832 of record NW_022436942.1, read on the forward strand.
ATCTGAGCTTTCTTCTACAGTTTTTTCACTTTCGCCATCAGGCACTGGAGCATCTGGCCTCCTAAAAGAAAAGAAAAGAAAAAATTCAAGGTCTTTTCCAATTGAAAAGAGCACTTGCAAACTGTAAATTAGGTTCGTCTTAGAATATTGCTGCTAGTAAATCTGCCAAGTCCATGTCCTTAGTCTCCCGCTCCACACCACAGCGTGCTTCTCTCGGGCTTCTTTGGCACCATGGGGATTAAATGCTACGCCTGTAGAGGCCTCGGCAGTATTTTCTTTTGCCAGTCCTTACATAGAGTGCTGCTTCAGCACTTTTTGCTTCTCATTACCATGGAGACTCAACTACAGACAGAGATGCGATCTGTAGAGGCTGGCATGATCACTGCTAAATCCCTGAAGCTTCCAAGTGTACATGAGGTACAGCGAAAGGAAAGCTAGAAATGGAAAGAAAAGGAAACACTTCATGTTCAGGAAAGCTGCAGGGAGAAACTTAGAAATGGAAGAGAATTCAATAATGGCTATTAAAAAATAGGTAATGAGGAAATTTTGTAGTGAAGGAGAGTGCCTGGTCAAAGAAGGTTCTTAATGTTTTTTTTAAATGTTTTCACTTACATATTTCACATTTATAGAATGAAAACATAAAGTATGAGTTGGCAAAAATAGTGTTTCAAAGATCCCCTAGGCATAATAAGGAGACATGAGAATGGTTAGATTCCAACTCTGCATGGATGTGCTCTAATAAACCAAAAATGAAACTTTAATGATGTTATTAACACAGTCAACTAGTTAAGCCCAATAGTTTTGTGCCAGTAAATCACTTAATCAGTGCAGTGGCACTATCATTCAGCCTCTATTCACTCTTACCAAGAAAGCAAATTAAGCAAGGAAAGTATTTTTGCGGGGGAAACCAACAGGAGAAGGAGTAACAATATAACTACCATATCTTTTTTTTTTTTTCTTTTTTGAGACAGGGTCTCGCTCTGTCACCAGGCTGGAGAGCAATGGTGCAATCTTGGCTCACTGCAACATCTATCTCCTGGGTTCAAGCAATTCTCCTGCCTCAGCCTCTCGAGTAGCTGGGACTACAGGCACACACCACCCAACCCAGCTGATTTTTTTATTTTTAGTAGAGATAGGGTTTCACCATGTTGGCCAGGATGGTCCCAGTCTCCTGACCTTGTGATCCGCCTGCCTCAGCCTCCCAAAGTGCTGGGATTACAGGCGTGTGCCACCGTGCCTGGCCTACAACTGCTGTATCTTAATAATTAAAAACTACCAGATTGAGATCTCCCTCAGGCTTTTTGACTCTTATTAAACATTTAGGACAGTTAAAAATAAAACTCTTCTTCACCGCAAACAGAAATTACTAAAATAAAAAAATGCATGGTATTTACTTTAGGTATTAAAATTATGGCTTATATTTTAAAATATATTTGGCATACTACAAAAGAGAAAGAAATGCTAGCGTTGCTCCCTAGTTGTCAAATATAAACCCATTTGCTCTGCTGAACAATTTTAGATTATACCTAGAATGAAGACTTACCTACTCAATACAGTAAAACTTTACAGCTTGGTACAGCAGTTCCAAGATTTGACTGATGCTCCATCTGCCTAAAATACTAACATGGGGCCATCATCTTCAATGCTTTTCATTTGAAGCAACAATTCTAGAATCAGTGGGCATGAATACTAGGCACATTTTCCCCAGTATATTTCTCTTTGCTATATAGTTGATTTCTTACTGTCTACACTTTGTTAAGTAGGAAAACACTACCAGTGGGAATTATTTCAATACCACATCAGAATTATATTAGTATCTATGACAACTCAAACAAATACAACAATGTACATAACTTCCTAAAATAAATGCTACTTTAGAAAGGGGTAGGCCAGGAATGTTGGTTCATGCCTGTAATCCCAGTACTTTGGGAGGCCGAGGAGGGCAGACTGTTTGAGCCTAGGAGTTCAAGACCAGCCTGGGCAACAGGGCAAAATCCCATCTTTCACAAAAAAATACAGAAATTAGCCAAGTGTAGCGGTACAGGCCTGTAGTCCCAGCTCCTTGGGAGGGTGAGGTGGATCACTTGAGCCTGGAAGCAGAGGTTGCAGGGAGTTGTGATCATGCCTTGGCACTTCAGCCTGGGCAACAGAGTGAAACCCTGTCTCAAAAAAAAAAAAAAAAAAGGGAAAGGGTAAAAGCAGCAGCTTAGGTTTAGAAGAAAGTGAAACTATAAAATTCCTTAATTTACATGTGTAATCATTTATTGATACATGTGATGCTATATATTGCATAGTAATGAAGAATATAGACTGTCTGTGATGAAATCCCATGCTTGTTTCTTACTTGGCCAATTTTGGGGAAGCTATTTAACTACTTTGTGTCTGACTGATTGGATTTTGTGATGTTTAAATTAATTAATAAACATAAAATATGTCTGATAATATCTGGAAATGAATGTTATCTGCTGTTATGATTATATTATTTTCATCATGTATCTACTGTTTGTTAGAAAATGTGTTAAGTACTGGAGATACAGAGATGAATAACAAGTAGTTCCTTCCTTGAAGCAGCTAATATTTTTGTGAGGGAGACAAAAATGCAAATAAATTGTTACAGAATGTGATACAGCCAGGTGCCACAGAATGATGTTTCAGTCAAGGATGGACTGCATATGATGGTGGGCCCATTAGATTATAATGGAGCTGAGAAACTTCTATCACTTAGTATTTACATCTTATCTTATCTTATAAGGAATCTCACTCTGTCACCCAGGCTGGAGTGCAGTGGTATCATCTTTGCTCACTGCAACCTTCATTTCCGGGTTCAAGAGATTCTCCTGCCTCAGCCTCCCAAATAGCTGGGACTACAGGCGTGCATGACCACACCTGGCTAATTTTTGTATTTTGAGTAGAGAGCAGGTTTCACCATGTTGGCCAGGCTGGTCTTGAACTTCTGACCTGAAGTGATCCATGTGTCTTGGCCTCCCAAAATGCTGGATTATAGGCGTGAGCCACAGCACCCAGCCTCTGTTTTTATTTTATTTTATTTTAATTTTTTGAGACAGAGTCTTGCTCTGGGACTCAGGCTGGAATGCAATGGTACAATCTCGGCTCACCGCAACCTCTGCCTCCAGAGTTCAAGCCATTCTCCTGCCTCTGGCTCCTGAGTAGCTGGGATTACAGGCATGCATCACCACGCCCAGCTAATTTTTGTATTTATTACAAAATACAAAAAGTATTGATGGGGTTTCTCCATGTTGGCCAGGCCGGTCTGAACTCCTGGCCTCAGGTGATGCACACGCCTCTGCCTCCCAAAGTGCTATGATTACAGGCGTGAGCCACTGTGCCCAGCCAGCAAGTGAACTTTTTAAATTAGCATTTTCCCAGCTGTAGTGTTAGGTACAGTCACACTGTTGTACAACCATTATCACTGTCCATCTCCAGAACTCTCATCTTGCAAAACTTAATCTCTGTACCCAATTAATAATATTCCCTTCTCCCTCCAGCTGCTGACAACCACTATTCTTTCTGTCTCTATGAATTTGACTACTCTAGAGACCTCATGCGAGTGGACTCATGCAATATTTGTCCTTCTGTGATAGGCTTATTTCACTTAGCATAATGTCCTAAAAGTCCATCCATGTTGCAGCATGTGTCTGAATTCCTTTCTTTTTTAAGGCTGAATAATATTCCACTGTATGTATATACCATATTTGTTCATCTATTCATCCACTGATGGATACTTGCATTGCTTCCATCTTCTGGCTATTGTGAGAAATGCTGCTATGAACACGCGTATACAAAATCTCTTTGAGACCCTGCTTTCAATCCTTCTGGGTACGTACCCAAAAGTGGAAGTGCTGAACAATAATGCTATTTTTAATTTTGTGAGGAACCACAATACTCTTTTCTATAGCAGCTGCATCATTTTATATTCCCACCAACAATGCACAGGGGCTCCAATTTCTTCATATCCTTACCAATACTTATCATTGTCTTTGTTTATTTATTGGAGACAATGTCTCATTCTGTTTCCCAGGCTGGAGTGCAGTGGCACAATCATAGCTCACTACAGCCTCAGCCTCCTGGGCTCAAGTGATCTTCCTGCCTCAGGCTCCCAAGTAGTTGGGACTGCAGATACACACCATTGCATCTGGCTAATTTAATTTTTTGTAAAAAGATGAGGTCTCACTTTGTTGCCCAATCTGGTTTAGAACTCCCGGCTTCAAGTGATCCTCCTCTCTTGGCCTCCCAAAGTGTTGAGATTACAGGAATGAGCCACTGCACCTGGTTCCTCGCTCATTTTATTTTAATTAATTAATTAATTTAGAGATGGAGTCTCGCTCTGTTGCCCAGGCTGGAGTAGAGTGGTACAATCTTGGCTCACTGCAACCTCTGCCTCCAGGTTGAAGCAATTCTCCCTGCCTCAGGCTCCTGAGTATCGGGGATTGTATTTGTTAGTAGAGACAGGGTTTTGCCATGTTGATCAGGCTGGTCTCAAACTCCTGATCTCAGGTGATCCGCCCACCTCTGCTTCCGAAAGTGCTGAAATTACAGGCATGAGCCATTGCGCCTGGCCCCCTCATTCAAGTTAAAGTAAATTTTATACTAATTGCCAGGAGAACAAAACAAAAAGTACACACTAGTTCTCTTTGGGTCTAAAAAAGAAAAGCACAAGACTTCAGAATTTCCAAAAAAAAATAAATAAATAAAAAGCAAACCATAAGAATCAAATGAGGTAATATATAGGAAAGAATTTTATAAATTGTAAAGCCTTAAAAATATTACTACTAATAATAAAACTCACAGCAATACCATCATTTCCAGCCTGGATATTCGTATTTTCAAGGGGAACAAAAATTTCACTCTGTATATTATGATCATAAATGTTCTTACTTTACCCTAAAAGTTGTTTTTCATGAAAAGAAATTTTAGGACATATTTGAAAAAGTTGCTACTTTAAACTACTAAAGTTTAGTTTCTCTCAATTCAAAGAAAACACACTTTACTACTAAAATTTGGAAATGAGGCCTTTATAATAGTCTCTATTTTAAAAATATGTAAATTTCCAAAAAAGATTATATTAACAAAATCCAGAAAAATATATATCATGAATATCATATATATTTTTTAAAAATTTCAATCTTTGATGGTTACAATAAAAACACTTGGTGGCTACATTTTAATAAGCATATTTATATTTGTGATATCAAAATTATCACTACAATTTTTAATAAAAGCAAATTTTTAAAAAGTTGAAGTTTAAACTAATTACTACATCTAAACTATCTAAATATATATATATATATTCAAAGAATTTACTAGGTTGACCTCAAGTAACAATGAGCCAAAATATAGAAAGGAGCAGGAGGAAGGATGAAGTATATACAAATCTGCCCTTTTTTGCATACCAGATGCTGTGTGCATTCTAATTTTGACACCTACTCTTCTCCTATTTATGTCAATCAATGAAGGTTGGCAATCAGAATCCTTGCTATCCTCATCTTTTCCCTATCCACTTCCTTGTTTCAATCACACAATCTAGGCTTGGCCAATCACAGGAATCTAGGCTTGGCCAATCACGGGGGGGTGGGGGAGAGGTGGGGGTGGAGAGAGAGAGAGAGAGGCAGAGAGAGAGAGAGAGAGACAGAGAGAGAGAGAGAGAGAGAGAGATGGATTCAAGGAAAGGCACACAATTCAAGCAGGGCTGGCCCTTTAGAAATGAACTATGGGTTATGGAGAAGAAGGAGCTCTATTTCTGTTCAACTGGAAAAACTAGCAATGTTAAAGCCTTGCTGGGTAATATGTTCCCAGGCTTCAGAGAGGAAACTAGGAGAGGCTGGGTAATATGTTCCCAGGCTTCAGAGAGAAAACTAGGAGAGGCACAGTTTATTATACCAAGGAAGTAAAGGTAGAATGAGGTGGGGAGAGAAGAATGCCGCCAGCAGCCCTGATGACACTGAATCCTGTGATCCTGTCCTTACCTAGATTTCTCAGCTACGAGAGTTCATAACTTCCCTTCTTGTATAAGCTAGTTTGAGTTGGTTTCTGCCATCCTAAATATGAAGAGAGTCCTAATATAGCAATATTGTTGGTTTAATTTGTTTTCATTAAAGGAAGATTTGTATTTGTGTTTAAAACTGCAGTTACTTTAAAGATAACAAAAACCAAACATTCTTTGGGAAAACAAGTATGATAAAGAGTTTAAAAACATTTTTCATTTTCTATACATTTAAAATCACTGAATTTAAAGCAGACTAAGTACAAAAACATTGTTAGTAAAAATATTGCTGAGTAGGAGGTGGTGAGGTAGTTATTATTCAAATTACTAATGTCAACTACACACATGAAGTTATAATGTCACATGGTACTTCTGTCAATTAATGGTGGTTTGTCAGATGAACTGAGATTGCATTGACTTAATAAGGACCTCTGGGTAGTTAAAAATATAACAATTTTGACTTTGATATTATAGCAGCTAGTGAGATCATTTGGTATTTTCTCTTTTGAATTCTCATCGACAGGTATATCCTGTTCTTTGCCTTAGTATGTAGACTCCTGCAACCACGAAAACAATTTAATGCCTGATATTATGAAGAAAAAGAAAAGCAGCTGTTCTAGGTAGGATGGGCTTTTGCCCATCTTGGGATCCTTTATTTCTCAGAAGCTTCTCTGTTACTCCTCTGCTAGCCACTGACAGACCACAACTGCTTTTTAACACCTCCTCTTTGATATATCTATTTTCTCTCTCATTCTTATGATCAAGTTCTCTAGAAGCAGACCAATCACAATTTTTTGACACGGTTTTTATTTTTCCTATACTTTCTAATGTCTGCCAGCTAATGAATGAGGACTGGTAATTACATAAAATGGAGAACCTAGCTCAGCAAAAACTAACAAAATGGAAACAGTAAAAACCCTATTTTTGGATGTCCAGTTGTTCAAATAAGGTCTAATCTATCCTCAACCAGCCAAAACTCAATCTTTAATCCACTATGTTATTATATAGCAGGAGGTAAAGATCCTCCTGGCAGACAAGGAATTCTCTTAGAGGGTAGAAAAATCTGCTGGACATGCCATGCAAAAAAAAGTTTTCTTGCTTCCCAGTATCCTTTTGTTTAACAATAATAAATCTGCTCTTGTCTCAGTAATAAGTAGGCGAAGGTGGCTACTTTTATTTCTGGCAACTGTTAAGAGTGGCCATTCCACTGTCTGGGAGGATAGTACAAATGCCTTTTGGATAGATATATCCAGGAGAAATCCCAACTGAGCTAGTTCTGTTCAAAGTCTGGTTCTGAACTCAATTTTTATATGTTTTCTTTAGCCAAATTGATAAGTTGCACACTGTACCCTCCCACTAAGGTTAAGAGTGTGATCAACTGAATTTCAATTTCAGAAATCTGTTCTTTATAGCAAAGTAACAATATAGGTTTTCAGTTTAAGAAAACAGAATGTAATTTAAAAAGATAACTACTCTGTATATGTTAAATATGTCTTTGTTGAGAACACTATATAGGCAACTAAAGGATTATAAACAAGTTGTGATCCAAAAGCCCGATTAATCATTGTCTAGAATTTGCTACATATTCCTCCATTAAAACATTAATAAATCACAACTAATATTTATTAAACATTTACTGCTTATCCAGAGCTGTGCTGAGTGCTTAGATCATTATCTATGTTAGTCTAAACAATTCTATAAGGGAGTGAACTCTTCTATTTCTCATTTTACTGATGAGGAAACTGATGCTCAGAGAGGTTAGGTAATCAAACCAGGTTCATACAGCTAGAGAGAGGCAGGGTAGAGTCTGAATACAAGTAGGCCATCTGTAAAGCAGGCCTTATTCCTGAGCCTTAACCACCATGAATTTCATGGCTTGCTGATGGTCAAGTCCAGAAGCTGATCGGTTTATCCTAGAACAGTAAAAGTAGCAATTACTAGGTAACAATAGTAACGTTAGTTCAGGGACATAAATGTAAGAGGACAGAACAGGATGGGGAGAAACGTTTTTCTTTTTTTCTAAGCAAGAAAATCTAGGCAATGATTGAAAGAATATCTAAGGCATGATTTACCCATTCTATATTTCTGAATGTAAAGCTAAAACAGATTAACCTTTGGCCAAAGACCAATTAAACTTTTCCATTTTCTTTCCCCTTAAACTGTTTCGAATATTTTGGTGACAAAGGTATTCTTTCACACTATCTTTTTATCTCAGTGGTAGTAAAACTAATTTTTAGAAGCTAAACAGGACTAATTCTTGGTTATATATAAATGATTATTTTCAAAAACTTGAATTTTTAAAAACAAACAGAAGAATAAAATCTATTTTTTATTTAGTAATTATCAGGCATTTTCTACAGTTTTATAGACTTCCTAAAATTCTGTAATAGTCATTTTTCTAGGAAAATTGCCAGGGTCTCTTCTCTTTTATCCTGTAAATATTTTTGGTTTAAAATTATGTACGTTCAGCTTCCAATTTTTTATATACATAAGTCAATCAAATATCAATACATTTTCTGATCAGTATTTGTTTCTATATTAACTTCAGTTTTGCCCTTTGCTTAGTGCAGGCAGATCTAGGCCATTTCTTCCAACAGTTATATGAGTTTGTCTTACTACCTAAAACTAATAAAAAAGAAAGCATATGTTTACACTTTAAAATAAAAAAGAACACAGAACAATCTTTACTGAAAGTTCTTGGCTGAGGCTTAAAATGTACCTAAGATTCTAAATAAAAGTGTACTCTTGCCTTGGATGGCACATTTTCTTCTCTTTCATCATCTCATACTTTTCTCCCAAAGTGAGGCTAACTTTTATGTAAACATAATTCCAAAAGCACCAGAATTCCTCTGTTAATAAGGTGGTTGATTCCACTTATCATATCTAGCTAAAGACAGTTAAAATTGCTTTGCCAGTAGTGATGATAGGTTACAGTGAGTCACCCCCATTCCAACCAGTGCCCCTGGTGACCAATGGCATGTGCTTATGAGGTAATGGGTCAGAATTCAGGCTCCAGGCTGTGGTTGAGGAGCAGCTTTTCTGTAAGACAATGTTAATTGTTACTGGAATTTTACCCTTAAACTTGGCACCACCTCACAAGTGAATGTTTCTCAACATTTATAGACAACGAAATACTCTCAAACTGGCCAAGTGAGATACAAGGAAATGTTGAAGGGCCTGGGATCTTCACCCATGGTAGTTACCTTTGGATTCTATCAGGTGGTGATACCTGATGGAGTCTTGAAGAATAGTAGGTTAGCCAGGCCAATAAGATGGGGGAAGGGAGTTTCACAGAGAGAAGAAAACATTTAAGACACCGAAAGGGAAAGGAAAATGATACATTCAGGGAGCAGCAAGTAGTTTGGTGTGGCTACATGAAATAGGCATATGTGAAAGAATCACAAGAGATGAAGCTAGTGAGAGAATCTGGGTCTTAATGATAAAAGCATTTCTATACAATACTAAGAGGTTAGACTACATGTTGAAGGCAGTGGAGGGTCACAGGAAGATGTGAAGCAATGATTAAGTATGAAGAAATCCACTCAGGCTTCAGTGGATGACTTGAAAGAGAACAGGAAAACCAATCAGTAGCTACTATAGCAATTCAGATTACAAAGCATGAGGGCGTGAACTAAACAGCAATGGATATGGAGGAATATGATGAGATGTGAGAGATATTAAAAATGAGAAAATCATAGTGATTGACACTGTAGTGGGTAAGGAATAAGACAGAATCAAGGATGATTATCAAGTTGCCAGTGTGGGTTGAAGTAAAGGATTATAAAGTAGATTTAGGTTGGGCAGGGGATGAAATGAAGCCAGAAGCAGATAAAAGGCTTGGATATCCAGCATATGCTGATGCTTGTAGGGAGCTAATTTTCCATTTATTATATTTACTCTAGAAAAATGTCATAATTTAAAGGTAATTTTAGCTCTCTGTTATTATAGGAGGTCTATGTATTTCCAGAAGCAATAGGAGGTCATAGTAAATGTTAACTATATTTACAACCTATATATTGCAATGAGTACCAAAGTGGATGGAACGTGTATGTTCGATTCACATTAAAATATATATCACAATCCATCTGGCTTTTAAAGTGTGTGTCAGAGACAATTTCTAGAACAAATGCCAACTATCCCGGAGATGCTTCAGCTCAAGTTACCAAACTATGCCACTACACTTGAACTGTTTGCTACTTGGATGCATACCAAATGTAGATATATGTTGGACATTCATTCTTTCAGACTTTAAAAGAATTAATAAATTTCATGTTTTGGCAGATAAAATATGATAAAAAGACTATTTCATCATGTTTTACCTCCAAAGTGTACACCTTTTCTTGGAGGACTGAGAGCCAAAGTAAAAATTCCAAAGTATACTGCTAGCACAGTAATGAGTGCTTAGAGCGCTTCGCGAAATACATGGGGTTGAACTGCAACCCCAAACTGGAAAGATTCTTTACAAGTACCTAGATACTTGCAAAACAGAATTCTTCTGAAAAATCCATTATGAGATATTTTATCCAAGATGAACTATGTAGCCATATTTACTTGGATGAAATAAATAGTTGTCAAAATTCTGAGCCATAATTTTTTTATCATTTCTCAAAAAAATTTTATAAAACCCACATAATATGGAATTAAATACTTTAAGGTTAAAAAATTTCACATAAATTAGTATCTAGTTTCTTAATAACAATGAACATAGACATAGGGTAACTAACCTATTTATTTTTCAATCTGCCTTAACCTACATTATAGTAGACTAAATTTCCTACAAACTAAGATCTTAAATGAAATCATCTACCCCCTGGTAGATAATAATCACTCCCCACCAAAAAAGCACAAAACAAACAAACAAAAACCAAGAAGGAGGTAGCACAAAAAGGAAAAAAAAACCCAAAAACTGTCATTAAATTTCAGCTCCTTTGGATATCTAGAATCATTACTGATCTACTGAAGCTGTTCCTAAAATGTGTAAAGGCTGGTTTTAGTAGAATAGTATATTTTTCTTTTTGGTAACATAAAAGACACTATTTACAAAGATGATATCCTCAACCGTAAAACACTGTAGAGAAAAAATTTAGAGAATTTGAAATGTTTTTATTATAACTGACAAAGTAATGTCTTGGCAATAATATCATTATATTAGGAGAATTACTTACTCAAGAAGATCTGGGTCTAGTCCTTCTGATATCATTTTGTTTCTTATTGCCATCACTGGTACACCCTAAGCAAAGGACATGAGATAATCTGTTCATTAAAAATGCTTCCTTTATATGTCTACACATACCATCTAAAACAAGACCTTTAGATCCCTCATTATTTAAGAGTTCGTATTCTACTTTTAAATTAGCACATGCCTAGCACTTGCATAATCTAGTAAAGTACCCATTTTACACTGACCTAACAGAATCAGTTTTATCCAATATCACATAAGCCCAAATTAAGTCATTTGAGCTTATTCATTACTAATTCTGCCATATAGAAAACAGAGATCATATTCTCACTCTTCTTATATCACCAAAAGAAAGAAAACATTACTCAAATGATTAAAATACCAGTTGAAGTGATACAATGAAGACTTTTACTTGAAAAGGGAAGAGAATTGATATACAACTAAACATTTATTCCAAGTTCACTTAGTAAAGCTCTAAGGGGAGAAGATGTCATCAAATCTGTCAACTCCTCCTCTTCACACCATCCCCAAGGATAAGAAACACTAGACTGATGTGTTCAATTTGAGGGCCTTGATTCTGTCTCCTTAAAGGAGGCAGAGTCACAGCATGGGACTCTTTCATCCCATGTGGCATAAGAAGGAAGGTACACCCAGGAACACACAGGAAAAAGCCCAATCACTGCTCTATTGCTGTTGCACACTCTTCTCTTATCACTAGCCAGTTGTGATGTTCATTTATTTTTACTTTTATTTTTAACTGACAAATAATTATGCATGTTTATGTGGTAAAGTATGCTGTTTTGAAATATGTATATATTGAGGAATAATCAAATTAGGCTATTTAGCATATCCGTCACCTCCAATATTTATTATTTGTGGTAGGAACTTTTAAAATCCTCTCCCATAGCTATCTTGAAATATACATCTTGAAGATGGGATAGGAGTTTGTCTAAAATGAAAAACATAAACACTTAGAAATATACACAAATCTTAATCTACCCTATCATATGTACACTCGTTTCAAATTTGATCTTGCCAAATTAAGTTAAATCATTACATCTAATCCTCAGTTTTTTGATCAGAAAATTTTATGTCAAAAAATTTAATTTTTATTTACTTTAAAAAACTGCCCAGAAAAGACAGCTACTGAAAGACTCATAACCACTTATTTTGGCTATGGAAGAAAAAAATAGCCACATCTCCTCTCACAGCCTGCTAGGTTAAACAAGGTTAGGAAAGCAAAGGCTTTCTTTTGAGTTTACAGGTTACTTAGAAGACTCTCATGAGAGGTAGCAAAGGCAAAGCAGTCATTTGCAGGCCCATTTGTATACTTATCTTGGTAACTGTTGTGTTTTATCTTATAAATTAGTAAAATTTAGCTTATTAAGACTCAGATAAAAATGAATACTTAAGTGCATTCTAAATATTAGATGAATCAATATAAATAGTACCATCACAGAATTCTCTTCAAAACCATACCTCTGAAAGCAATATTGTTCCATGAGGCAATTTTTGAGATATTCTGAAAAGTGCATTATAATAGGTTTGGAAGACAAAGAAGGTGGAAGATAAGTTTAATGAGCAAAAAGAGAAAAGCAAAAAGAAAAAAGCCCACTTGCTGGGGACATCCAATGTGAACAGACTCAAGTTTGAAATAAAGTAAGCAAGAAATAAAAACTAACACCACTTTTGAAATATATTATCTAAAACTAAGACTTGAATGAAATATGTTTACAAACAAAATGTACTTAGTAACAAAATTTTCATAGTAGAGGAGAAAGCTGATTACTTGAATGACACAGCTGGCATTGATAATTAAATGTCATTCAATTATTTAGGATAACAGGGGGTAAGTTATGAGTTTGGAACATTCCACAAAAAAATATGTAAATGCTAAGAAAAAAAGAGAAGAGCAGAGTTAATGTCATACTTCTTTAAAAAGACCTCTTGGCTTCTATTAACTATGGTTTGATGGTATAAGGTCTTTCTACAAACTCAAGCATGTGATTTATTTATTATACTTTAGCATAATCCACAGGACATCATTGGAAAGGTCATACAAATAAGTTACAAAGCCAAGCCAAGAGAAGGGAGGAGAATGAGGTTGAAAAAAAATTCCTAAAATATAGCAAAGAAAGTGTATATTGGGTGGTGGTGAGGGGAAGCAGTGGGTGGGAAGAGGGTAATGGGGAACAGGGAAGTTGGTAGAATTAGATAAGCCCTCTATTTGACCATTAGCTTCACGGAATTGATTATACAATAAGACTAATAGAAACCTAAACCTGTAAGCTCCAAATTTGAACCTTAGTTTCTGGGGTCTGCTTACAGTAGAACAGCACAGATACATATACAATTTGGTATCTTGTCATTTCTGTATATGGATATGGGTAAAGGAAAATATATACAACTGTTCATATCTTACTTGATTCTTAGACTTATCGCTACCTTAATAAAAATCTCATAAAGCTTGATAAAAAGAATAATCTGGCCTGTGTTCCAAAGAATGTATTCCAAAGGGATCTGCTGTTGTTTCCAGTGATGTTGCTTAGTTTGCTATATTCTTCCTTAGAGGTCACGTAAGAGAGTCTGGTTTGTTAAACACCAAAAAGAAGTGTCCAATTTCTGATTGCCAATGGACAAAGCTACTGGTGGTCTAAGAAGGACAAGAAAGACCTCAAAACTGAAGTCTACTGAACTGTGGGGTTTTTTTTGGCAAGTGAAATCAGGCAGTGTGTCCAACATAAGTAATGAAGAAGAGAGAAGGCAGCCATAAGTCTGATGTTCCAAAAAATAACATCTGTATTTGCGTCACTGGAGAAAGTGTGTACAGAGCCACACTAATGAAATTATGATGGCAGCACTAATAGTTAAATACTAGTTTCTTATATCACAAAAAACTGTTTAGAGGTTTATAGGCCTGCCAATATTTACATTTATTTCTTATTGTGTTAAAAAAAGTCAAAAGACAAAATCCTTTTATAAACCATGTTGAAATTTTCCTAAAGTTTTAGATTAGAAGGAGGAAAAAAAAACCTTTGTACTCAAGAGAGATAAATTACTTTCCTAGTTTAAAAATAACTTAAAATGCTTCTTACATTTTAAAGTTTATCCTCTTAGTTTATAAATGTGAATTATAACATTTCAGTTATAAAGGATGAAAAATGTGAAGTTTTCTTCCCCACCTAAGGCAACAATAAAAAACAGATCTATTGAATACGTTGATGGAAAAAGCTTTTTCTTTGCAGAGAACGGGAAGTAGTAGAATTTGAAAAGATGCTACAGGTTGTTAAAAGGCAGCCGGTCCTCCAATTAGGCCCCTTCTACTTAAAATTTAACTTCATAAAATGGACTCATATCTTTGCCTTCTGACTTTTTTTTTTTTTTTTTTTTTTTTTTTTTTTTGAGATGGAGTCTCGCACTGTCGCTTGGCTCACTGCAACCTCCACCTCCCTGGCTCATGTGATTCTCCTGCCTCAGCTTCCTGAGTAGCTGGAATTACAGGCGAATACCACCAAACCTGGCTAATTTTCTGTATTTTTAGTAGAGACAGGGTTTTATTATGTTGGCCAGACTGGTCTTGAACTCCTGACCTTGTAATCCTCCCGCCTCAGCCTCCCAAACTGCTTGGGATTACAGGCATGAGCCACCATGCCCGGCCCCTGCCTTCTGAGTTTCAACAGTGCTATTTTAAAAATATTTGACTGCAGTTTATAAAATAAATTCATAGCATGCTGCATTCAGGATAAAATTTTCAGATAAAATATATAATGAATTACTGTTCACTGAACAAATTATAACACAAAAGAAAGCAAATGCTTGATGATCTTTCTCTTCAAAGCTTTCAGTGAAGGAATATAAATTAATTTAAATAGATCTTTTAATCACTGTAAAATGAATATGGCTATCTAAAAAAATGGAAAGTTTATTTCTAATGACCTAGAAAATGCTAGACTCTGAGATTAACTCTGATACTGTTACCATCAAGTATTATTAATTAGAACTTAAATATGTGGGTCAAAAAGAGTCACAAATCTTGACTAGTAATATATATATACATATATATATGTTATATATATACACACACAGTGGTTTCTATGAAAACTAACGGTAAGTTATTCCTTTTTCAAAGATTATCTCAAGACATCAGTTTCAGTCAGAAAGTATTCTTCACTGACTCCAGTGAGGTATCTTTAAAGGTGAAGGGAGAAATCACACTAAAAAATGGACCAAAATGAAACCAGCCAAGACCAGGGCCCCAGGAAGTTGGTAAAGCAATTACTGTTACTTTGTTCATAAAATAAATACATTTTAGTGGTTCAACCTGTGACTTTTATAGGTGAGAACTAAGGTTAACCTGAATGCCTATGAAGAAAAACCTTTAAGAAAATTATTTCAAAAAGTAAGGGATCTATTGTTATGACACAACTGAAAATACAATTCATAAATTTCCCTATGTGATTGACTCACTACTCCCTTAACCTGCCTCCCATGCCTGCATAAAACATACTTATTATAGACATAATCACTTGTTGATCACCAAAAAAAAAAGTATATGGTATTTTCTTTGCATACTGTAGCTACTCAAGTATTTGCTGATTTAAGGATAATTTGGGGCTGTTGAAGACCCATTTTCCTCTCTGCATTATAAATGCAAAAGCAGCATCTAAAATTTATAGATTTGCTATGCTAGGCTAATTAACACTAAAACACCATTATGAATATATACCTAATATATATATTATATATATTATATATATATTAGGTATATATACCTAATATATAATTTCATTCAAATGATTACAGTATTTCTACTTTGAAATATACATTAATTATAAATTTCTAAATCTTCCTTTACAGGAATAAGAACTTTAAGAGAATTTTTATAGTAAATCATTTTGAAATTTGCTAATTAAATTAAGAGTATACAAAGCATTAAAAATATAACTACCATTCAACACAGCAATTTTATTACTGGGTAGATACCCAAGGGAAAATAAAAAGTTCTACCAAAAAGACACATGCACACACAAGGTCATCAAAGCATAATTCACAATAGCAAAGATAGGAATCAACCTGTGTGCCCATCAATGGTGGACTGGATAAAGAAAATGTAGTATATACATGCCATGGGAAACTACACAGACATAAAAAAAGAGCAAAATCATGTCCTTTGCAGCAACATGGATGTAGCTGGAGGCCATTATCCTGCGTGAATTAATGAAGAAACACAAAACTAAATACTATGTGTTCTCACTTATAAGTGAAGCTAAACATGAGGTACTCATGGAAATAAAGATAGAAATGACCAACACTGGAGATGGTAAGAGAGGGGAAGAGAGGGATGGGGCAAGGGTTGAAAAACTACCTACTGGGTATTATGCTCACTACCTGGGTAATAGGAGCATTTGTACCTCAAACCTTAGCATCATGCAATATACCCTTGCAACAACCCTGCTCATGTACTCCTTAAATCTAAAACTGAAAAGTAACAAAGAGTGTAATAAGTTCAGAAGTCTCCTGATCAGTTTTTCAAAACTTATTACTACGTTGTACCTATTCAAGAAGTTTTAAAGAAATATCTCCAAATATAGTAATAAAAGTTACAAAGAACAGAATCCTTAGTAACTAACAATAAAGATGATGCTACTGATTGACATAACAGCATGTTCACTTTTGAATTAATTTTCCAGTAGTGGTAGTTTGTTCGAACTGGTATGATTCTCTCATTCAATGCCCTTAGGGATCTAACAGGCACCCATTTAAAGAGAGATGGCCAGGATTAGGCATTCCATGTGGCTACAGAAACCACAATGAAAGGGCCTTCAACCTGATAACAATGTGTCATCAGCACATGGTCTAACTAATCTATGGAATAAAAGTCATTGGTGAACTTGGGCTAGGAAAAAACAAGAAAAGAAAATCTGGGGTGTTTCACTGTATTATGGAAATCTTCAGAAAGTCATACTTAGGTCTGAAAATATTTTTTAAAATGATGGCATTAAGATAAACACAAAAATGAGGTTATCTTCAGGTAAAAGAACAGAAAACTTTCATTCACTTTTCCCAATGAAATTCAGTATTTTTGAAATCTTCTTTAATTTCCTTTTAACACATATAGCTAACATAACAGCATTACTCCAAAATCTAAAATAATCCTCACCCAAAAAATTAGCTTACGAATGAAGTATGTGTTTGCATCTCACAGTGCTTTGACCCACTCAAGACAAATTATCTTCTGACCTAGGACCATCTACCACATTATGAATGCTTATACCATCTGAGATCCTTGATATAGTGCTAAAAATGCCTTCCTCAAGTTCATGGTCTCTAAAGCTTCTAAGGCACTTCTCTCCCTTCTGAGGTGAGCCCACTTGCTTATCCTAGCTCATTTGCTCCTCTGGTCCTTACTTTTTCTCTCATTAATTAAACATGATCTTAGATAAATTTATAGTTAAGGTGAGAATCATGGTGTTTCTAAATACACCAATTTGGAAAACTTATGTGAGATCCCTTCTTATTTCTGGCAGAGGTGGTCAGTGGGAAAGGCAAGAGAAGGGCGTTGAGAAATCAAAGCTGGAAAACTAAAAAATTACTATTGCATCAGAGAAAAGAATGATACCATACATTTCAGCAAGCATAACAACTGTTATCGCTTGTATGCATCAAGAGCTTCCTTATGAATCCTAACAGTAGAGTGCTGTTCCTTTTGTCACACCTTCCAAAGAGTTAAGGAGTTGCTTAAATGAGTTAGAAGGAAAGATATAAAGTCATAAGTTAAAATGTTTTTCTGTTTATGCCTTCTGTTTATTATCATTTTATGCATCATCTAAAGGAAATTCCTGTGAAACTTAGAATGACTCTGAGCTAATCCTCTGGAAGTTCTCTCCCCTAAACTTGCTTTCTTGTGTTCTCTCTTTGCCTTGCTTCCTTCTGTCAGGAGATGGGGACAGGGGTTTGGTGCTGTGATGAATTTAAGGTAGATAAATAAGTTTTATTGGCACTTGGTGAAATAAACTAAAATCAAGAATTAAACATTTTGGCTTAAAAAGGACTGTTTCAGATAAACCATCCTCCACCTTATCTAAATTATTTGAATTTTAATACCAGTGACACTAAAATATGGAGAATAAATTCTGAAGAAATAACATCTTCTTCAAATACACTTTCACACTCATGAAAAACTGATTTGACAAATTTAGCACCTTAAATTAGCTTATCAACTTTTTAAAAAGATTATTTTACATTTTGAATTCTCTTATGTTTCAGTTATTCCCCCTTTTAAATTTTTTTAATTAAAATTGATTTTACTTGCCTGATGTTTTATTAAAAAAAAAAAGAACTCAAGTCTACAGTAGCCAAATATCCTTCTACAACTCTAATGGAGACTGGCATCTATGCCATCTATTAGTTTGTTGGTATGTGACTATTCTTCAAATATGACTGAGAATTCTAGAATGTTCTGAGGGGCTCAAGTTCAAAATATATTTTCCAGAGACTGTATGTACTATATACAAATATAGTTACGGTAAACAACTAGTTCCTGGAAACAAATTATTCAAAAATAAATACTTTCATGGCAATTAAATGCCACCTAAGGATGGCTGTAAGAAAAAATGTGATATTTGCATGAAAATATTCTCAGCTATATTATTATGACAACAGTGGTATTAGTGAGAAATAAAGAAATGAGAATTGAGGGAGGCATATATAATATTACCAAGTAGGCACTGACATGACAACCATATAACTATTTAGTATCTGCCCACTACACGGCAAGCAATTCCTTCAATCTTCTATCTTTATCACAAATCAGAAAAAGCAAGAAATTTAAAACCTGAACTTAGCAGCATCATTGTTTACTGCTCTCTAACAAACACTTATAACAAGAAAATTTTAAAATACACCAAAGGACAAATACATAATAGAAAGGCAATACTTCTCAACATTAAATCTGTACATAGTATGAGTGGTTCTAAGCTCCCTAACTTTCAAGGCAACATGGGGAGGGTTCAAAAGGCAGCTAAAATGATGGAAAAATCATCATCTGTAAACCTGGCATAATTATTCTTCACACATACTTTCCTTAGAGGCCAGTTCACTGACTTTAGCAGAGAGTAATTTTTGTAATTCTTTGACAAAAGTATGACAAAAGTTATCTGTCTCTAGGTCTTCTGTATACTGCCATGGCAAAGCACAGGTAACACGGTAGGAGCTTCCAGTTGGTGGAAAACTGTCAGTTTTCTGCTTAAGGGAAAGCTCTATCCAAACCTTCTTGCATTTGATATAAGATAGAAAGTAGAAGGAGGAGGACAAATGTCAGAGGTCACTTTAATTTCATTTATCCCAACTCAAAGTTACTGCTTATATAGTCTACTATTTTACTAAGCTTTGCTTCTTTCTTTTAGTTGTAGTCAGACAGACCTGCCTACCTATTTAGTTCACGGGAAGGATAAAATATTCTTTACTTAAAGTTTTCAAAGTTGGCTAAATTATGCAATTAATTAAACAGACAAATGTTCATTTGTATCTTTTCTTTATATTCATAAGTATGGAAAATCAAAGTAATTGGACATGAAGCTTTTATTTTCAATGAACAAAACGAGGCTAAAACAATACAAAAGTTATTCCTCCATCCCACAAACCTTCATGTACTCAATAAATGTTGATCTTGATATTGATTAGTAAGCCTTAGGTATTATAAAACAAATGAAATACATATTAATATTATAATACCTACAGTTAAAAACCATAAAAAACACATAATTATTAAGCTAAATCTGTAACAGGGTTTTCACAGCTATGATTATATATAAACCAATAGCTCCTCTTTTTTGATTATACTTTGACTATATTGTTGATCAGTGATGAGGACTTGGAGTTCTGTAAAACACAGAAAGCCACATTGGGGTCATATCCAAAAAAAGGTTTTAAAGATTTTAACTACTCTTACAATAACTACATCTTGTTTGTTATCTGAAGAACATGCTACTTCCTGCTTGATTGGTTTCACAAGGTCCAAGGTGCCTAACTTCTCGATGAACATCTTTAATAATCATTGGAGCCTCCTCATCCTTAGGTAATGGAAGTCACATTTCCTCAGGCCAACATCCACCACTGGCAACAGATGCATCAGAACCACCAGAACCAAAGAGATTATTCAATTCACATTTTAAGCCAGCCAAAGAAAATAGAGCTTTAAAAAAGCCTAAGTGTCCAAGAGACTGTTTTGGCAAATATGGTTTCAAAAAATACAAGTCATTAGCTTCTTAATGTGGAAGTCGGACTTTCCCAATGCACAATTTATTACTGGCAAAGGATTCACCAAGATCTGCCAGTAAAAAGGGGAGAATTGTTGGAAAAGTGATCTATGTACACAATTCCAGTTAAGTTATAAAAGCAATATGTAATTTAGTAAAGGCTTGTGCTGCACTATTATGACAACAAACATTAAATCAAAATCAATTATGTGCCACATTTGGAACACAAAAGTATTACTGAAAAATCTTGCATAAAACTTGCTTAAAAAGGAAAAAAAAAGTCAGAAAATGCCAGCAGGTGTTCCAGCAACAGTCATTATCAATGAGATTCAAATTTGGGGATCAATTAATAGATCATAAATCTAAAAGGAACTTCTGATCTCATTTTATGTACGGGAGAACTGAAGTCTTGAGAGGTGACATGGCCTGATGTGATGACAAAGCTAAGAAACTATACCATGTTGTATCCCAGAAGTTCTGGGAAAAGATCTGGGTGTACTCCTAGGCAATGAAATTTTCTCCCAGAAAAAGAACAACTTTTCTTTCATTGTTTTAATCTAATCATTGTTTTATCTCTCAGAGGGCAGTAATCCAGGAGTGACAGAAAAAGGCATGGAGAGCAAAAAGCAAGGTATTGCTTATTACTCTGTGAACTGGTACTTGTAATTAGTGAAGGACTGTGTTGGTTTGTACCTCTATACTCTCAAAGGAGTTTATATTGATTAAATAGTTTTAATTCTCTAGACTGTAAAATAGATTTATAGGTATGTGGCAAGTAAGCAAGGCACATATAAAAGCAAGGCATTCCAGAAGATAGTTAGTACCCAGGTAGAGGAAGTTTTCATAGCAGTTTAGGGAGGAAGCCAAGGTAGACTGTAGTTCATCCTGATACCCAGAAAGTCTTAAAATCAAGAAAAATCTGTTTTTGTAACATGCAAGACTTTCTGCCATATCTAAAGTGAATGATCACATGAGAATTCTGCAAATCAAAGCTTTCTATATTAGAGAAGAAGCCAAAAGGGCTTGAAAAACATGGTTCTGTCATATTACATAAGACAAAATCGTTCTAAAAAATAGAAATGGTTAAAAGATTGTTGAGGAGCTATGTATCAAGATGATATTGAGTGGAAGTATATTACACTTTGGAAAAAGAAACTCAGTATAATTGGAGTAGAGGTATAAGACTCTGCTTATGGAGCAGTAACTCATATTTTTAAAGGAAAAGAATATAAAGGCAACTGAAAAAGAGATAAATCTGTTATTACTCTTTCACAAGGTGAAAGACCTGTGGCACTGTTAATTCCCTTTTGAATGTATAGAGACAGTTATTTTTAGGATCTTAGGATTAGATATTGTTGGCATAAAGGATTAGATATTGTTGGTATATAGTTGTTTTTTTTTTTTTTTTTTTTCAGAAAGAGGTCTTTTTTGTTGTTGAGACAATGCTATCCTCCTTTTCGTTAATACAAACAATTCCCTAAAAGCTGAGATGCAGGCTTTTAAAACTGTTTCTATAACCTGTTGTCTTATGTACAATGGACGGTAAGCTACTCAAGGTCATACCAACAGACAAATTGGAACTCATTTAAAGAATTACGTTGTTATTGGTCTTTCTGTGCATTAAGAACTAAAACTGAATTTTGCCTGGTAGGTAAGTAAACTTTAGTCATCCCTAAAGTTGAGAAAAATTGGTTTTAATACAAATTTAAAATCTTGTTGGGAAAGTAAAACACTTTTCAGTATGATAAGGTAGTTTGTAATGAAGTCACCCTCTAGAATCAGCTGGGGTCAGGCTCCTCCTTATAGCCAGTGGTCAAATTTGCTTTTCTTTCTATCTATATCCCTCTTAACCCTGTTTGTTCTCAGTTATACTCCAGGAATTGAACCACATTTTCAGAGTGAGCAACAAATTAGCAGACAAACACAGAAAACAGAAAGGCATATCACCATCCTAAGGTATAGAGATACAAAGCCATCTGTATTCTTTCCATGTCTATGACAGAAAATGAATGGTTCAATGGTACAAATTGTAATAGGTCTCTAATGGTTGTTCTTCACTCCACTTCTGTGAGGCATTTTCTAACGCAG
Source organism: Sapajus apella (assembly GCF_009761245.1). NCBI lineage: Eukaryota > Metazoa > Chordata > Mammalia > Primates > Cebidae > Sapajus > Sapajus apella. The sequence continues at coordinate 60,401,357 of NW_022436942.1, forward strand.
AGTGGTACTGTCATCTGTTCTTCCAGTTAAAAGTTATAGTTTTGTAAAGGAATGGATATAGGAAACACAACTAGCTATGTGGATACTGCTGAAGAATAATATTTTAGGTGATAACTTATGACATTAGAATGATTGTACTCTTGGAAAAGTGCTAAGTGGTTTGGAAGAACCAACGGATTATGTTCAGCAATACCCACAGGTATGTTCAAGAAGCTTTACACTGAAATCAAAAGATTAAAAAATCCTCAATTAAAATTGTAAGACTAGACCTATGAATAACAACAATATAATAGGGAAAAAACAGTGGAAGAACTGCCAGGAAATTATTAGGAGGAAAATGTAAACAGTAAACAAAGCCAATAGCCTAAAAAATAGTGTGTCTGTATGTGTGATGTGTGTGTCTGTGTGTATGTAAATAGAGCAAATCTGAAATTTCAAAATAAATAAGCTAACACTTAATGGGAATAAACTTGTGTATGAGAATTGGCATTTGAAAGAAATGTCTTACAATGTTTCCCAGCAGAAAGAGGACAATTACCATAAATCAAAATATATACACATATATAGAAATTCTTGAACAAGTGATAAAGAAACTCCTATGTGAGGCTAAAAGAAGGCAAGAATTTTATCAGATGGAGCATACTTTTTGCTACCCTGACAGATGGAAGATTTACATAAGGCTTTCTTAAAACACTGTAAATGAGCAGAAAGATACAGACACGATGGGGAATATTATCCATCTACACATACTAGAAGCTTAATTTTGCCTATATTAGAATATCCGATAAATTCCTAAGTTGCCCTGCTGAAAATTTAATTTCTCAATAGATAAAGGGGGCAATGAAGCAAACATGCAACTATTTGTGCCTAAGTTTGAACACAAAGGCCAAAATAAATGATAATAAAGAAGGGGCAGGAATTCCGGTAGTGATCACACCAAGGAAAGAAAATTTCTGGGCATTATCAAACATGTAGCCTACATCTGTTGTTGGAAATTTTGACAGTCACTCATGATATGCTTAGAAAACAGAAGAAAGAGTGAATTTATAGATTGTTCAATAATCATAATCCAAAAAATAATGATTGGTAGATTCATGTCAACCTTGAGGAGGACCTCTATTGGGTCTATTCTTGTTTTGGTCCTGAAAACATTTTAAATTGATAACTTGAAGAAATGAGAACATATTTATACATATCCAGGTAGCACAAAGCTAGGAAGGAGAGATAATATGTGTGATTACATATATAGTCCTTTAACGAATATTGATTGAGCACCTTTATGGGTAAGTTGTTAACATGAATATGCAGATTAATCAAGACACCATTCTTCCTCTCCTGGTTCCATTTTCAACTGGAGATATAAAAATATGTACAGATAATCATAAAACAAGGTATTAAGTAACAAATTCCAGAAAGAATACCAGTAAAGTTATTGGATAGGTCAACAAAAGGAGCTATTACTTCTAGCTTTAAGTGTTGGTGGGTTTAGAATCTGGGATGATTTAGTGGACACAATCATAGGAACATGTTAGATAATAGAATTTGGACATGTGACAATAAAGAGAAGGACAATCTAGATTCAGAGAAGGAAAAGCACGGAACTTATATAGGGAAAGGTTTGTGGTTTTATCTGATTAAAGAATGGAATTCAGGGCCTGACGCAATGGCTCATGCCTGGAATTCCAGCACTCTGGGAGGCCAAGGCAGGTGGATCATCTGAGGTCGAGTTCGAGACCAGCCTGGACAACATAGCAAAACCCCATTTCTACTAAAAGTACAAAAATTAGCCGGGCATGGTGGCAGCCGCCTGTAATCCCAGCTACTCAGGAGGCTGAGGCAGGAGAATGGCTTGAACCCAGGAGGCAGAGGTTGCAGTGAGCCGAGATTGCGTCACTACACTCCAGCCTAGGAGACAAGCATGAGACTCCATCTCAAAGAAAAAAAAACTGGAATTTAGGACAGGGAGCAACAGAAAATAAGAGTTGGGTAATAAGGTTCTGGGATGTCAGTTGGCACAAAAAACTAAAAACAATAAAATTAAATTTAAGTTGGATGGACTTCTAGTATTATGATGGCAGTCTGATGTCGCTCCCCACTTTCTTCTTGAAATTACCCCTTAACAATTAGAAACAGAATATGACCTACAGCTTTAATGACTAAGAGGCATATATGAACCAATTACATAAAAATTAAGAGCAGGTAGAAGAATGATTGGTGACTTAGCAGAGCCAAAGAAGGTCAAAGTCCATGTGTCTGAAGGAGATGCCAGGAAGAAGTTGCACTTCCAGAACCCTGAAAATGCTTAGGAAATAGATATACCCTTACCAAAGGCAAAAATAAGACAAAGGGCTAAAAACAGAAAAATTTGTCTTAAATCAGAAAAAGTCTGAGGCAGAAGAAATTTAACCCCTAATCATACTCAGTGACATCAAGCAAAAAAGGATGGGCTGGAGTTAAGTAACAAGTACAGTTAGAAAGTTATGGCTTTTTAAAAATAAAACAATTATTTATTTTCTTAAATGTTTTTAAATTAAATTAAATGATGTTAATATATAGTTTAAAATATTTTTAAGCAGTTCTTCTTCAGGAGTATTTTTTCAAAACACACATGCTCTATGTACCAAGTACCAAGTCTAGAGATTCTAATTTTGTAAGAGAGGGCCCAGGAACTTACATCTTGGAAGTTTCTTATTCTGAAAACCACTGAGCTAGTGTGAAAAAGAAATCTATCACCTAAACCTATCAGAATGTGAAATGGTATAGACAAATTATAAGCATTTTCATTTACAGGACTACAGACAAGGTACTGTTGCAGGAATGAAGAATAGTGTAGTACAGGAAAAAATTCCCTGTCTTGTGGAGTTTATAATCTTGTAGAGAAGAGAGAGAGTAAATAATAAATAAAACATGTAGAATGCTAGAAGTTGATAAGAAGAAAAACACAGCAGAGAAGGGGTACAGGGAATTGGGTAAGAGGATGCTGCAATTTAAAATAGTGTGGCCAAGGAAGGCCGTACTTAGAAGGTAGTATTTTTGAATACAGATTTGAAGGAAGTGAGGGAGCAAACAATGCAGATATCTGGGGAAAAGTGTTTCAGGCAGAGAGAATAGCTGAAGCGAAGGCCCTGAGACAGGAGACTGCCAATATATTTATTCAAGGGACATAAAGGAGGCCAGCAGAGCTGGAGAAGAGTAAGTGAGGATATGAGATCATAAAGGTAACAGGGGAGCTAAACTGTATAGGATTTCATGGGCCTGTGAAGGATCTTGGCTTATTCCTACTGAGGCGATAAGACATATGATTAAAAAAGTAAATATTTAAAGGGTCATTTATTTAATATATATATATATATATATACACACACACACACACACATATATACATATATATATATACATATATATATATGACTGAAAAGCAATGGAACTTGTTTACATAATTAATAACAAAAATAAAAATTGCAAGTGGTATCTGGAAACCTTAGCTCGCTAAATAAATCTAGACAATACCTAATACAGTAGTTTAAAGTAAGTGTTTGATAAATATTTGTGGAATAAACAGTTGGCAGATTTATACTGAAAAAGAGTTTTTGAAACTCTTGTAAAATCAAAGGCAATTTATCAAGAATTTAACAACTATTCTAAGATGCAGCTTTCATAAAAGATTTCAGGGCAGTTTTATAGAGTATAACCTAGCAGATGTTCCTATTTCTTATTTTACATAGGTTTGGCAAGGAGGGGTGAACATAAAAATCTTTCAGAGTCATTTTGAAGCATCTCCCTTTTGTTTAAAGAGTGAAACAGAGTGTTTTTTTGTGTGTTTGTCTCTTTGTTTTTGAGAAGGAGTTTCACTTTTGCTGCCTGCCCAGGCTGGAGTGTAATGGTGCAATCGTGGCTCACCACAACCTCTGCCTCCCGGGTTCAAGCAAATCTCCTGTGTCAGCCTCCTGAGTAGCTGGGATTACAGGCATGTGCCACCATTCCAGGCTAATTTTGTATTTTTAGTAGAGAGATGGGGTTTCTCCATGTTGGTCAAGTTAGTCACGAACTCTAAACCTCAGGTGATCTGCCCACCTTTACCGCCCAAAGTGCTACGATTACAGGTGTGAGTCACCACGCCTAGCCCCATAGTTTTTTTTTTTTTTTTTTACGTCAGTCTGTCTTTTAAGCTTAGGCTTTCCTGAATTTTAGCTTTAAAAATGTGTTCAATATGATTCACAGTTAAATTGGCTTTGCTTTATTCTTTTTATTTTTTTTTTTGAGACATAGTCTCACTCTATTGCCTAGGCTGGAGTGCAGTGGCCTGATCTCAGCTCACTACAACCTCTGCCACCTGGGTTCAAGCAATTCTTCTGCCTCAGCGTCCCAAGTAGCTGGAATTACAGGCGCCTGCCATTGTGCCTGGCTAATTTTTGTATTTTTAGTAGAGACAGGGTTTCACCATGTTGGCCAGGCTGGTCTTTATCTTCTGACCTTGTGATCCATCTGCCTCGGCCTCCCAAAGTGCTGGGATTACCAGGCACGTGCCACTGCGCCGGGCCTGCTTTATTCTTATTAATTAAAAAACTTCATATATTTTCACCCCGAAGTCTGGTTTATTTTTTTCTAAACTGACCATCAATACTCTGAGCTCTAGGCTTCAGAAGAAAATGGAATCGTGAAAGTGAAAAATTACACTTCTGATAGCTAGAGAAAGTAAATGTACTTTCTTAACCACTTTCACCATTGCAGCTTCCAAATGAGCCAATCTACTCTTTCTGATTGTCAGAATTTGCTTTTAACTTACTAGGTGATAAACTATCCCATGGACAGCAAAACAAAACTGTCCTTTAATATTAGCATTGTGCTTCTTTTGCTTGATAATACAATTTTACAAAAACTTTTTTTTTTTTTTTTTTTTGAGACAGGGTCTCTCTCTGTCACCTATACCAAAGTACAGTGGAATAATCAGTAAGGTCAGCCACTGCATTCTTGAACTCCTGGGCTCAAACAGTCCTCCCACTTCAGCCTCTTGAGTAGCTGGGACTACCAGGTACACACCATCATACAGAGTTAACTTATTTTTTTTTTTAAATGTAGAGGCAGGGTCTTGCTCTGTTGGTCAGGCTGATCTCAAACTCCTGTTTTCAAGTGATCCTCTCACTTTAGCATCCCAAAGTGCTGGGATTACAGGTGTGTGTCATTGCACATGGCCTTAATTATTTGATTAACAGAAAAACGATGGACAACTACCTCCTTCAACTACTGAAATAGTTTCTAAAGGAATAAAAAAATGTTAACTTCTGCTATCAGAGACAATTGCAGATATTTTTGGTACCATACCATGTTATGATTTGTTATGAAAAATATGAATTCTGAAGTCATATAATATTAAAAGCATTATCTTACATGGCCAAGAGATCATTGATAGATGAACATAAAAAAGTGTTTTAAAATTATTATTTGTGCTAGTGTACGGGGATTAAGCTAGAATCAAATGATTTACCAAATGAATAGTCTACTTTCATTACTTTCTGTTTCTAACATTTGCATTGATAACTTTGTGTAAAGCAAAAAAATTTACATAAATCTAAATTAAACTATGTTAATTTGAAATGTGGGATCAATTCTAATTATCAAGATTTGACTTCTGACTTTTTTTTAAAATCAGAGTATTAATTAAAATAGTAAAGAAGTAAGATAACAGAAAGCTTGGTTTAGCAGTTTTCTCAGATTGAAAAAATAACAGTAAAACCTCCAGGGTTAAGAATTTCAAATGAGGCTGCTACACAAAGAAGACAGACCAATAGCTTACCACTTGAACCATTTTGAGATATCTGGCATATCTTGGATCCTTGGCTACAGTTAAGATATTTTCTGCTGATACTTCACTTTCCTGTAGTCCAGAGTCTTGTGTACTGTTCTGCTGTAGAGAGTATTTTGTGTAAATCTTTAGACAATTCACAAAAAGGGTCCATCATGTTACTTAAAAGGGATGTTTCTTTTCATAATTCTAAGGCAATAAAGGGCAGAAAAAATCATATCCCCAAATTTAAATCCCAATAATTTAGTTATGAGATATGTTTCCAAATATCTACAAATATTTAAATATCACTTCAGAGGAGGTTTTGCTTCGATGCTATACTGGTTCCTTAAAATGCAAGTATATTCATGCAATAAAATTAAAATTCTGCTTTACTTGTCCTCAGAGTGCTGACAGAAAGCATGAATTATAGGGGGTTATACTATTTTAACAAAACTTTTAATAAAGCTAATGAAACTTATGAACTGTTTACAAATTAATAAGTTTACCGAGATAATGATGAATTGATTTCCTACGTATCTATCATCTACCTAATTGAGCCCTTTATTTATTAAATCATTTTATTCTAAGTGGACATGGCTCTTCTAACTTTTTAGAAAGCAATTTTTAGAGAATTTGTAGAACAAAATTATCTGGTTTTATACATTTCAGCTACTGATGGAACTATTAACGGTAACACTGTATACAGAGTGGTTAAGATGAATTACTAAATATAACTTACAATAAAGAATACTGGGGAGTGGTCTTTTTAGACCAAAATGCTGTTGTTATACAGGCAGTCTTGGTACCATGTTACTGAAACTTGTGCATATCAGATCCATATCCTTGCTTAAGTGCAAAACTAGAACTGCCTGTATACAGTACTTGATTTTTCTATCAAACCAAACATTTAGAAAAAGCTTAATTTTGTGAATCTCTCTCATTATCTGTATATAAGCATTAAGAAGAATTACCTTAGCAGAAATCAATTTTATGTCTATCGTCTATGCTGAAATATAGAAAAATAAATATCTTTCTATCTTCATAGTTGTTAGAATATGAATGTGAATTACATATTGAAGTTTTTCCTCAGATAATTCAAATATAAATTAAATCTGTCAAAAACTCCAAAGCAAATAAAACACCCAAAAATCCTTTAGGTTTCTTCTGTTACATGATATTGCTAAGTGTTACAAAAGTGAGTATATATAAATTCATCTATAATATACATAAATGCAAAACTTTTAAAACACTGTTAAATAAAAAATTAAGATAATATCCAAGTATGTTTTTAAAAAAATTATGGAAATTAAACTCATATAATAGCAAAACTGTGCAAATGAGAAATATATCCTGGCCAGATATCAGCTCTCAATTGTTAACTTTTGCGTAATAACAAAGACCTCAACAAGGTTTAATTATGAAATATATTTAAATGACCCATGCTATTTGAATGACCCATTCAATCCTCTATCATATCTCTCAACTGTCCTTCATTTATTCTCAAATCAATCTCAGTATCCACAACTGGGTACTCTACTGTGAATAATGATAAAATCGGAACCATGAAATTAAATTTGCCGAAAAATCAGTATGCAAAGCTTGCGTCTTTGACTCATGTATAGATTAGAAAGAGTGATAATTTTTTTAAAAAGTGGATTATTCTCCTTTATCTGATAATTGAGTTGACTAGAATGTCAATGAAAACTCTGCATTAAGTAATACTTAAGCCCATTTCAAAATATTTTGTATAAAATATAAAATATATCATTTAATAATAATGAAGAAATGAGAAGTTGGTTTGAATATTAAGAACATGCTGAGCAGTTATTTTATTAAACTAATCAACATAAAATATTATCACAATAATTCAAACTTTGGGAGCCAACAGAACTTGATAAACCCTCTAATTTATTTATAGAGGGTTACATGTACAATTTTTAAATAAAGCTGCCAGACATATATCAGGTTATTCTTAATTTCCAAAGCACATTAAGAAATTCAGCTGTGATTACTGGTAATCAACTTTTTGGGACATTAAACATGTGAGGACCAACACAGCTGAATAAAAATTTTAAAGTACATATTATAGATGGCATTCATAATAACACCTGGAAAAATTAATAATCAAAGTTAGACAGGTACACTTAAAATTTTTATAAAAATATATGACAACACTGTCTACCACATAACTACTAGGCAGAGTAGAAATATTTTCTTAATATTCTTTATAGATGTTTTGTTTTAGAAAGAGGATAGTCATTTAATTGAGATAATGTAAAGTTAAACTCCTCTACAACATCTGGATATTCTCTTGCACATTTTATATATTTGAGTGGCCATGATAATCAAATTTGCTATACATATATATATGCATACATACATATACATATGCATACATACATATACATAAATATATATGCATATACATATATATGTATATATACATACACATACACACACACACACACACACATACATAGTTTTTATTTTTTTTTGAGATGGAGTCTTGCTTTGTCACCAGGCTGAGTGCAGTGGCACAATCTTGGCTCACTGTAACCTCTGCCTCCTAGGTTCAAGCAATTCTCCTGCCTCAGCCACCCGGGTAGCTGGGACTACAGGTGTGCGCCACCACACTCAGCTAATTTTTGTATTTTTAGTAGAGACGGGTTTCACTATGTTGGCCAGGATGGTTTCGACTCTTGATCTGTCTGTCTCAGCCTCCCAAAGTGCTGGGATTACAGGCATGAGCCATCGCGCCCAGCCAAAATTTGCCATATTAAATAAATGGATGTTGAATTTTATAATATCTAATTAAGTAAATGATCATCTAATTTATTACCCAAATACATACCATTTTAACATATGGCTCTTTCTACAGGGCCTCACACCACACATCATCAATATGTTTAATACATTGAGCACGGAGAGTGAGAACAGTGTAGTGCAGCGTAGTACAGTGTAGTGTAGCAGGTAAGTGCTAGGGCTCTTGGCATCAGACTGCCTGGGTTAAAATTCCAGTTCTTACATTACTTTTTGACCTTCAGCAAGTTACTTAACTTCTATATACCTCATTTGACCCATCTATAAAGTAAGATAATATAGTGCTTATATTATAGGACTGCTGTAAAGATTAAATGAAGTAGTTTACGCAAGGCACTTAGAAATGTGCATGCCCTGGTACACAGGAAGCACCCTGTACGTGTTAGCTATTATCATCATTGTCAACATCATCATGATCTAAAATATATCCTGGAAAAGTACCTCCAGGTATAAAGGCAGAACTCCATTATACAAGTCTATTTGTTTTATTTGTTTATTATTATTACTTTGGTAGGCCACCATTTTGATGATTATTTTGTTTTAGATTTTAATACCTCACTGAGATACACTAGAGACTGTTCTCAAACAACAAATAATCTTTATTTTTTTGAAATAAAAAGTAATAAAAAATTTTACAGAAGCTTAAGTGAACATTAGGATCTAAGAGCCAAATATAAAGTATAGCTTTTACTAGGATTCTGATTCAAACGAATCAACTACAAAAACACACTTTTTAGACAACTGGTATTTCTAAGATCAGTAGCTCTCAAATTTCAAGAGCCTACAGATCACCTAGGGGTCTTCTTAAAATGTAGATTCTGATCAGTAGTTTTGGGGTGAAGTCTGAGATGCTTCATTCTACCAAGCTGCCGATGATGGCCATGCAGTTGGTCCATGGGGTATACGTATTAGAGTAACAAGGGGTTAGACAATAGCAGGAATTTTTTTTTTTTTTGAGACAGAGTTTTGTGCTGTCACCCAGGCTGGAGGGCAGTAGTGCAATCTCATTTCATTGCAATCTCTGACTCCTTGGCTCAAGTGATTCTCCCACCTCAGCTTCCCAAGTAGCTGGGACCACAGGTGCGCGCCACCACACCTGGCTAATTTTTGTATTTTTAGTGGAGATAGGGTTTCACCATGTTGTCCAGGCTAATCTTGAACTCCTGAGCTCAAGTGATCCACCTGCCTTGGCCTCTCAAAGTGTTGGGATTATAGGTGTGAGCCACTGCACTTGGCCAATTATTGTTAATTATATTGTATATGATAAAGGCATTTATATAAGAAAAATGTTACAGAAGAAAATGTCAAAACTTTTCAGAGATGCTCAAAAATTTATGCAGGGGTGAGATGACATGATGTCTGAAATTAATTTCAGCAAGTGACAAAAAAATAGATGAAGCAATTGTAACAAAATCATAACTGGTGAATGTAGGCCTATTTCTTTGTATGTTTTAAAATTTTACAATAAAATATTTTAAATGTATATTTCTTATAAGAACTTAGAAAAATTTCTAATTATTTTCAAGAAAATAATTATTTGATGATTTTTCCTAGTCTTATACAGATTGATTTTCTTTTTCATAGGCAAAGAAAGTATTAACTTCAGGAAGGCCTTCAAAATAACACAGCAAATTTGTTTTTCCCAAACTTCATTTTCCATGTTAAGGTTTTAAAATTTTACTATTAGAAGTTTTATGTTTTTATTTTTCTTCTTTCCAACCTCCTGCTTAAGACTATCAGTTTCAACCAAGAACATCTGCTCGTTTCTTAGAACTCACCTGTGGTTGCTCTGAAGTGGCTTCAGGATGTGCTCCATTTATGACACTCGTGACACTTAAAGGAGATACTTCAACTGTGACATCATCTAGGCCTGGGATAGATGACAACTGAGAAAAGAAAACTGGTGTTTAACTATAAAAATAGAACCTGCATAGATGACCACGATACGTTTCTAGGTTTGTGTATATTTAATAGTAGTCTTAAGTCTATACAAATAGGTTTATAAAATCTTGTTTTTAATTCTCCATGTCATAAACTAAAGGGGAAAGATATAAATACTTTTGAAGAACTTCTCAAAAATCTAGTTTAGTTTATATAATAAGAAGCTATGTCATTTATATCATTTTCAAAATGTAGACAATCGTAGTGTAAGGACTGAAAGACTGGTCTTTGGGGTCAGACTGTCTAGCTTTAAGTTTTAGCTCTACCACTCACAAGCTGTGTGATCTTGTATAAATCTCTCTATGCCTCAATAATAGCACCTGTAAAGTGGAGATAAGAAAATGTACCTAGTAAAGTTGTAAAAATATTTCTATTAATAATACTTCGAAAAAAAGTGCTTTGTGCAAATTTTGAGTTTGAATTATCTAGGATATGACAAAAATCTTGTCTTTACACTTTAATGTATGACACAGCTCATTCTTTTTTCTTTCTTTGAATACTCACCACTGAATTTTATTAAAATGTTTCTTGCATGCAAAAAAATGGGCATATTGTTGGCATTTCAACCTGAAATGGTTTGGCATTTCACTATGAAATAGTCAAGCATTTCAGGTTAGATCTGCAAGACCCATGCAAACCTTCTTTTCTGAGTTCATCCTGATACCAATGATACATATTTGGCAGATGTTTGGCTAATTTTGGGGATGACTCTATGGCTATGGGAATAACTAAGGTTAACTTCTACATATGGTAACTTAATGTGTCACCTTGGACTCTAACTCCATAAGAATTCCTTAAACACTAAAATAAGATACATATTCATAATAAAGAATAATTTAAAAAACCAATGGTAATAAGATCTCAAGCAGCAATATTCATTGAAAACTGTTGATTGATAACCATAGTTAGCATAGTGGCTACAGCCCAAATAGTTTCAAGTGGTTATGGCTGCTAAAAGAATATCTAAACACCTTCAAGGCCAGGTTTTCAAACTAGAGAAATGTTCTAAGAGAAACACAGGTGATGAAGTCCATAAGGAGACCTAGAAAGTGCAAACTAGATATTCTGGTCATATTCAAAAGAGATACTGTTTTTTTCTTCCTAATAAATATTCATTGAATATTTCTTAGTTTTTTTTTGGTAAATGGACAAAGAAAATATTAATTTCAGAAAAGTTAGTCATGAAAATACACTAGTGTCTCCATAACTATATAAACAGAAAAAAACCAAGTGAAATATATAAATATATTAAAAAATGAAACCAAACTAAATATATCACTGTCATCAAAATCTTTAAGCTTTCAATCTAAAACAGTCTCCTATTTTTCTTAGTTATCATTTGCAATTTCTGACATCAAAACTGGTATTCTTCATTAGTACTTAAGGTATCTGCAAACAGAAACATTGTCTCCAAAGTTTGCTCTGAGACATCTAAAGGTTTATATAATTATTATTGTATTATCAAATAACTAGTAAAATGATTTTGGAATTTTCTATCAAATGAAGTGAACTATATAACAGCTCAACTTGTTAACATGTTACTTGCATTATGCATTTGCCTATCTCAAACTATGTGCACATTTGAATTAATGTTTCATACTGAACACCATTTTCTTTGCAACTGTAGTAAAATTAAAAACACAACCAGTATCACTTCATAGATACAGAAGTTAAATGGAATCATTCCTAAATGCAATGAAAGTTAAGTAAGATTAAGAAAGCTGGTATATGTACAGCAAAGTTTATACTACAATTATTCAGAAATACAAACCTTTGCATCTAAAATATTGAGAGTTGTTTCAATTTGTTGGATACGAAGTGAAAGGTCTGCCAGTTTCTGGAAAAGAAAAATTAGAGACAAAAAAATAAGAACTGATTAAAATAAACTGTTAACAATACTAAGGGCAGATTTAAAAATATGAAAACCATGGTTTAAATATTTGTCATGTTTTAATATAGTACGGTCTTACATGAGTAGGAATGAGAACACTTCTATTACCTGTATTAGAATGCTTCTCAGTTATTTTACAAAATTATATTCACTTTTAAGAGAATAACATTTTCAGTTTTAGCAAACTAATTATCAGAGCAGTAAACAATTGTTAAGACTAGAATATAAACAGCCCAGGACAGAGCCTTTTGTTTACTACTGTACCTTTAGTGTCCAGAATAATACCTTGACACTTAACAGGGGCTAAATAATTATTTGTTGATAAATGAAGAATGTTTTTCATTCAAAGACACCCTGTAACAAGGTCTGCCTTTATAAATTACTTAAATGAATAAGCATACACAATTTGTCCCAGATGTAAACATCCCTAGTTTGAAAAATAAAGGGGGATGAAATTGGAAGATTAGTAATTCATTTTGGAAAGAGAAGATAAAAAATTAGAGTATTAAAAAAAATCTACCACCAAAATGCAAGATAAACCAGCTTATCATGCTTGTTACTCTGTATAATTATCAATATACCTTATAAATTTACACCTACACAAAGAAAATAACATCATAAAATATTATCTGTAAGAACATTTACTTAAAACCTCCTAATCGTAAACATTATATTCAGTCATATAGTCCAAGAGCAGTTGGCAGATACACGAATCCTGACTGTATTCTGGGATATTTTTAAAATCCTGACTATTAAGTAGAACTTTATCATCTTGGGAAACTGTCACCTGCCCACAATTAGAGAGGGCAAAAACTGAAAGTGGCCACAGAGTAGAGAGTGCTTCTTTACAGGTCACTTATTTTTAGGTTAGCATCTTGATATCCACAAAGATATCAAGATAATCTATAAATAAAATATTAGGATCTAGTTTTCATGATATCAAAGCTAAATCTACCCTTAACTTCAGAATTCATTCACATAAAGCTTTTAAGTAAATACTAATACAGGTTTATAACATATATTATAGATGAATCCCTCTCCAAATTATAAGTGTATTCCTTAAATCATAGAAATTTAATTTTGGCAAATCTCATCAGTCTCAATTCACTAGAGAAGAAATTCTACAGCAAATTAATATGTAAAGTGAATGATAATTTCCAGCTTATTTAAAAATGGACGTAATGGTTTGAGTGAAGGAAACAGAAAAAGAAACAAAAAATTGAATTAAAAATTTTTGTGCTTTAATATACCTATATAAATATGTACTTTTAAACAGTAATCATAAATATTGTAAATATTTGAGCATTTACCTCACTACATATGCTACACTGTATATGCAATATATCATTTGAAATCTTACACCAAATCTATGAAGTAGGAACTATTATGCCAGTTTTAAAGATAAGAAAATTGAGACTCATACAATTAAAATAACCTGAACTCAAACCCTCTAACTTCAGAGGCAATACACTTCATCAGATTTTTTTGAGATAATTTTACATTGTTAAGATATAATGGTAAATTCTTGGGTGTTGCATAGAATTTTTGTTATCCAAAGCTAATAAATGATCAATTCATTTCTCACTATGATGATTCTGTGCCAAGAGGAAAAGCCTTTTTCTCTTCTGATTTTGAGACGATCATTTACAAAGTGGTTCTGAACTACTGTACATGAACCAAGACGAGAGAAAAAATTCTACCTTTATTTTTATCTACTTCTAGCTTAAATTTGGCATTTAAAAAAAAAGTAGTAAAAAAAAAAATCACCATAGGCCAGGTACAATGGCTCATGCCCGTAATCCCAGCACTTTGGAAGGCCAAGACAGGTGTATCACCTGAAGTCAGGAGTTCGAGACCAGCCTGACCAACATGGTGAAACCCCATCTCTACTAAAAATACAAAAAGATTAGCCGGGTTTGGTGGTGTGCATCTGTGGTCCCAGCTACTTGGGAGGCTAAGGCAGGAGAATCGCTTGAACCTGAAAGGTGGAGGTTGCAGTGAGCTGAGATCATCATGCCACTGCACTCCAGTTTGGGCATCAAGTGAGACTCTGTCAAAAAAAAAAAAATCACAGTGGTTTTAGAATCTATGACTGTCACCAATAGAAATCATAGATTTTTAAAAATCACATTACAATTATTACAGATTTCTTTATACTTCAAAATTATGGTTATTAGACATACTAAAGGATTCTATAATTTGATGCTTTAATAAAGAACCTACCAGTATATCATAGTTTTGAATTTTTTAAAGTACATAACTGGTTTCTTTTGTAATCCTATGCATTTTATTTTATCCGCCTGAAAACACTGATTTAGTTTCACTAGACTGTCAAAGTGTCCATGGCATGATAAAGAAAGAACTATTTTTCAAAGATAATTCAGTCTAATAAATGGTTTTGTCTGTTACAATGTATTTATTGCTAGAACATACATGAATGTATACCTTTTACAGAGCCATCGTCAGTTCAAAAGGTATACCTGGGTTCATTTATGGGCTGCTCAAGTTCTTTTCTAAGATGTTTATGCTTGTGGCATTTTCCTTATATAATCCCCAGACCACTATAAAGCAGGTTTTTCAACACTGGCTATATTGACATTTATGGGTGAAATATTCTTTGTTGCAGAAGGCTATCCTGTGCACTACGAGATGGGTAGCAGAATCTCTGGTCTCTATCCAGTAAAGATTAGTAGCCTACTAAATGCCCATAGCACTCCGCAGTTATTACAATAAAAACACCTCTAGACACAGCTGTATATCCCCTGGTTGAGAGCCACTGCTCTATAGTATGGATGACTATGGATATGACATAAGTAACATAATCAGTGAGAGTAGCTGTCTTCACCTCTGAAAGTTTTAGCAAGAGGAAATGGAAAAGTAACAGTCTTTCTCATCCATTTAACTGTCGTCTTTATGAAGACTAAAAACAAACTTGAAATGCTATGGTTTGGGATAACAGGGGAATTTACAAAGTACCTGATATTTGTCAGACAAGCTGAAAACTTGATCTATTTTTAAGGCAGTACATTTTATAAAGTCAAAATAAAAGGATAAAAGAAAGAAGGAAATATGGAGTTACTAGGTGAATATGGAAACAAAACACTGGCTTTTCATGGATGTAAAATATCTAGCTTATATATCCATTTCTCTAAAAGAGAAACAGTATTTTCAGATAATGGATCTCTTCGTATATTCCACTGTGTTGTATGTGTCCCAGAAGCCAGAAAAGGAAACAGTCAATGGTTTTAATTAGGTTGCATCTGATACTTAAGTCCAGCAGTTATTAAAGATATAAGAGCAAATAAGGATTTAAGCAAAACATTATCTGATTAAAGGTTAAGTCCAATGGCAGGTAATAAGCACTAAAGAAACTTTTAGGTTATGTGACAATCCTCAGCACTTTTGCTTGTACTTAAAAATTTTAGAAAAAGAAATTTCAGAATATTAAAAATTATTTAAAAATTCAGTATTTAGGCATGTAATAAGTCTGAGTTTGGCCAGGGGCACCTGTAATCCTAGCACTTTGGGAGGCCGAGGCAGGGAGATGGCTTGAGCTCAGGAGTTCAAGATCAGCCTGGGCAGCATAGTGAAACGCTGTCTTTACAAAAAATACAGAAAATTAGCCAGGTGTGGTGGCACGCACCTATAGTTCCAGCTATTTGGGGCACTGAGGCAGGAGGTTTAGGCTGCAGCGAACTAAGATCACTCCACTACACTTCAGCCTGGGTGACAAAGTAAGACCATGTCTCAAAAAAACAACAAAAAGTTTAAATGAAAATACATTCTGGCCTGGTGCAGTGGTTCATGCCTATAATTCCAGCACTTGGGAGGCCAAGGCTGAGGCATGACTTGAGCCCAAGAGTTGGATACCAGCCTAGATAATGTAGTAAGATGCCATCTTTAACACACACCCACATATATATATAGCGGAGTGTGGTGGCACATGCCTGTAATCCTAGCTTCTAGGAGGCTGAGGTGGGAGGATCACTTGAGCCCAGGAAGTTGAGGGTGACTTGAGCTGTGATCATGCCACTGCCCTGCAGCCTGGGTGTTAGAGCAATACCCTGTCTCTGAAAAAAAAAAAAAAAAAAAAAAAAAAAAAATTACATTATGTAAAAAACATAGTAACACATCTGACACGTCTGTTTACAAAGTACCTCTGACTTTAAGGTTCACTATACGGTTAAATGCTCAGGTTTTACCTGCAATATGCATAGATCTTACATTGCTTCCTGCCAACCCCTCAAAATTTGCAGTCCCAATGGATGACGATAAGATTCTGCTGACTAAAGCAAGAATAAAAATGCTCACTGGGGATTTGTGAAGGAAGAGGAGATGACCCTAAGTACCCCTGTAACTTGGGTCTGATTCTACTACTTTCTCTGTCATCTAATCTCTCTTCTACTCTGGTGCCAATCAATAGAAGAGTTACAAAAGTAGCCAAATAGGCAAAAAGTGTTTCAAAAGTTGAGTTCTTCACAGAATGCAGTTTATACTCTTCTCTTTAGTGAAGAACTCTAAAAACAGTGTCACTGATGAGGAAAGAGGCCTAGCAATTTGTTTCAAACTTAATTCTGGCTTGAGAGTTTATCTGTGACTGAAGTTGCTTAAGTTTGGATTTGGTTCAAACCAGACCCTGTGGGGGGTGGAAGAAGTTTCCTTTTTCCTCCCAGTTCACTTTCAGTGTAAAACTAACAGTTGAGATTCCTCTTTTGTTGAGAGAAACAGTCAGTTTGGTTCTTGTTTAAGGCTTTAAATAAACAAAGACTAGAGGCCATTAACAAAAAAACATTTCAAAACACTGAAGTGACTTTAACTTGGGAGAAAATGGCACTTCACATTTGAATACACATATCCTCGGAATTTACATCAAAAAATATATTACATCAAACAGACATGGCATAGCAAAGAAGTGAATATGAATCTAAAAATAGATTTTAATATAGCTATAAGTAGGTACTGGTACTGTACTCTCTCACTCGAAAACTACATAAACATGCTTCTTAATCAGATAAGGCAGTGCAATGTAAGACAGTAATGAGATATTGACTTTTCCAGTTAAAAAATCAGTTGGAATCCAGTTCTGCTACATTCTGTGTATGTGCAGTGAATGCAGCTACAACTACTAGGGGCACGCAAAGATACATTGAATAAATGAATGAGTAAGCAAATGATTTAAACTTCTCTGCATTTTAGTTTCTGTATCTGCACAAGTGGGATAACCAATCTTCTCTCAAAGGGCGGACTCTGATAATTAAATACACATAAAGCACTTAGTATAATGCCCAGCACAGAGTAAGTACACAATAAATATTAGTTGTCATGTCATTGAACAGCCTCCAGCTGACACGAATGTACAAATTGCCTAAATATATACTGTAGAAAATGAGAAAATGAGTTACAGTCAACCCTAGATTATCATACATAAAGGAGAAAAAGGTAGGGCAACAGCAAGATGGGGGAATAGGACTTCCCAGCACTCATTCTCCCACAGAAACATCCATTTGAAAAACTATTCACGCACGAAAATACCTTCTCAGGAGCTAAGGAAACCAGGTGAGAAATTACAGCACTAGGTGTAGCACAAAAATAAGAAAAAACACATTAAAGAGGGTAAGAAGGACAGTTTTATAGCAGTCATGTCACCCCTCTGCCAACTGCAGGCAGCAGAGCATGGGTAGAGATATCCTCCAGGTGGGCGAAAGAGAGGCAGTGAGCATGGGAGTTTGCCTTGGACCACAGCAGCAGGTCTACCCCAGTAGAACTCAGCACTGAGCAAGCCCCCTCAGCCCAGGCTCCAGGCTGATAACTGCAGCCAAAGACTTTAGGCCCATCCTGGTATGAGGATGGATCACAAAGTCCTGGGTTCTAGGCTTATCCCACTGGGATCCCAGGCTCCAGACCAGCTCAAGGCTCAGGACAGCCCCAGCACCAGGCAAGACTGCATAGACTGTCTCCAACTCTGCTCCAGGGCCAGGCCAGCCCCAGTGGCCCTAGGTTCTAGACCACTCCCAGCACAGGGCTGGCCTCCATGGGCCCAAGGTTCAGGCCCACTCAAGCACCAGGCCAGCTCCTGCAGATACAGGTTCCAGGCCTGACCAGTGCCAAGTTAGCTCCTGCGGCCCTAGTCTGGCTTCTGCAGCCCACACCCCAGTGGAAGTAGGGTTTAGGCCCTTCCCAGTAGGGCCCTCTTTTGGGTTGGCCCCCATAGGCACAGGTTCCAGGAACACCCCTGTGGACTCAAGTTCCAGGCTAGCCGCTATTGCCCTAGGACCCAGGCCAGCCCCATGTGGCCCAAGTCATCAGGCCAGCACCCATCACCCCAGGCTCCAGACTAGCCCCTGTGACCCCAGGCTGCACACTCGCCCTAGCATCAAGCTGGTGCTAGGCAAATTCCTGTGGTGCCAGGCACCAGTGAAGTCAGGGTCTAGGTATGTTCCAGCAGAACCAGAGTCGGGGACCACTCCAGTAGATTCCATTGCCAGACTGGCCCTCATAAACTGAGGCTTCAGGTCCACTCTTGCAGACGCTGGCTCCAGGCTAGGCACGCTATACTTAGGACCCAGGCCCACCCCCACGTACTCAGGTTCCAGGCCCATCCCAGGCGTCCGAGGCACCAGGACCACCTTGGAACCTGGCCAGATACTGCAGACTCAGGCTCAATGCTCACACCAGTGCCAGACCAGCCCCTGTGGACTTAGGCTTCAAGTTGGAATCCTAAGGATCCAGGCCCACCCCTATAGAGCTCATCAACAGATCCACCCCAGTAGATCAGGCTCTAGGAACAACCCCATGAACCCAGGCACCAGGCCAGTCTACCCAAGGACTCCAGCAGCAAGCCTGCCATGCATTACACCAGATGGCTTGTCTAGAACCTCTGGATGGGGTTACTGGTAAAGAGCTTTCCCAGACAAAGCCAGCCTGCAAAGACTGGAATAAGTCCTTATTTCTTCAAACACACACACATCAACACATGGCCACAAAGATCAAGAATAATCAGAGAAACATGTCACTACCAAAGAAACAAAATAAATCACTAATAACTGACTCTTCTTCACAAATAATCCAAGATTATTGTTTTAGAGAATCTCAGCGACTTCAGGAAAATTCAGAGGAATAATTTGATGAAATCAGGAAAATGATAAATTATCAAAATAAGAAATTTAACAGAAAAATTGGAATTATTTTTAAAATATCAAATTTTAGAGCTGAAAAAAATGTATAAAGTCAAATTCAGAATATTCTAATACTGTTGTGGTATATAAATCACTTATATCTTTAGTATGAAGGTTAACAGACAAAACTATTAAAAAAATAATAGCTACAATGCCTTGTTAAGGTATATGCAATATAAAAAAGACTTACATTGCAAAATCAAAAACAAAATGTGGAGAGGTGGGGTAAAAGTGCAGAGGTTTTTTGTTATCAAAGCTATGTTATTATCAGTTTAAAATAGCCTGTTATAACATGTTTTATGTGAGCTTAATCGTAAGAAAGCAAAAACCTAATTGTAAATACACAGAAGATAAAAAGGAAGGAATCAAAGTCCTTACTAGAGACAATCATTTAATCACAAAGGAAGACAGCAAGAGTGGAAGAAAGGAACAGAAGATCTAAAAAGCAACCAGAAAACAATGAACAAAATGGCAGCAGTAATTCCTTACCTATTAATAATTACCTTGAATGTAAATGGACTAAATTATCTGATCAAAAGACATAGATTGGCTGAATGGATACAGAAATAAGACCCAATTATATGCAGTGTACAAGAGACTCATGTCATCTTTAAAAAATGGATGCACAGAGATTAAAGTGAAAGAATGGAAAAGGACTGGGCACAGTGGCTCACATTTGTAACCTCAACACTTTGGGAGGCCAAATTGGGAGGTTCCCCTGAACTCAGGAGTTCAAGACCAGCCTGGGCAACATGGTGAGACTTTGTCTCTACAAAAATTTAAGAAATTAGCCAGGCATGCTGGTGTCTGCCTGTGG
This sequence comes from Sapajus apella, assembly GCF_009761245.1. Taxonomy (NCBI): domain Eukaryota; kingdom Metazoa; phylum Chordata; class Mammalia; order Primates; family Cebidae; genus Sapajus; species Sapajus apella. The sequence continues at coordinate 60,421,786 of NW_022436942.1, forward strand.
TCCCAGCTACATGGGAGGCTGAGGTGGGATGATTGCTGGAGTCTGAGGGGTTGAGGCTGCAATGAGCTGTGTTCATGCCACTATATTCCAGCCCAGGTTATCCTCCTGTTTTGACCTCCCAAAGTGCTCGGATTACCAATGTAAGCCACTGTGCTTAGCTCTTTTCCATTCTTTCACTTTAATCTATGTGCATCCATTTTTTAAAGATGACATGAGTCTGTTGTACACTGCATATAATTGGGTCTTATTTCTGTATCCATTCAGCCAATCTGTGTCTTTTGATCAGATAATTTAGTCCATTTACATTCAAGATAATTATTGATAGCTAAGGAATTACTGCTGCCATTTTGTTCATTGTTTTCTGGTTGCTTTTTAGATCTTTTGTTCCTTTCTTCCACTCGTGCTGTCTTCCTTTGTGATGACTGTCTCTAGTGAGGACTTTGATTCTTTCCTTTTTATCTTTTGTGTATTTAGTATTAGGTTTTTGCTTTGTTGTTACCGTGAAGCTCACATAAAACATGTCGTAACAGGCGATTTTAAACTGATTATAACATAATTTTGGTAACATAAAAAACCTCTGCACTTTTACTCCACCTCTCCACATTTTGTTTTTGATTTTGTAATGTAAATCTTTTTATATTGCATATCCCTTAACACGTCACTGTAGAAAGAAAAGCAAGAATAGAAGAGAGTATTTCATATAAAAAACCAAAAAGGAGCAGGAGTTACTCTTTTCAGATAAAACAGACCATCAGTTAAAGGCTGTAAAATGAGTCAAAGAAGGTCATTATATAATGGTAAAGGGAGCAATTCACCAAGAAGATGTAACAATTGTAAATATACATGCATCCAACATCGGAGCACCTAAATATATTAATACTAGTGTATTAATGTTAATAGATCTGAAGAGATAGACTCTAATACAATAGTAATGGGGAACATCAATAACCTACTTTCAACCTTGGACAGATTATGCAGGCAGAAAATCAATAATGAAACACTGGCCCTAACAGACATATGTAGAACATTCAATAAAACAGCAACAGAATACACATTCTTCTCAAGGGCATACAGAACATTCTCCAGGTTGTATCATATGCCACAAAACAAGTCTTAATACATTTAAGGAGATTGAAATCATTATCAAGTATCTTTTTTGACTATAATGGTATGAAACTAGAAATCAATAATAGATGAAATTTTGAAAAAATCACAAATATCTGGAAAGTAAACAACATGCTCCTAAACAATCAATAGGGCAAATAAATTAAAATGGCAGTTAGAAAATATTTGAGACAAATGAAAATGGACATACAACACATCAATACTTATGGGCGGTAGCAAAAGGAGTTTTAAGGGGGAAGGAAGTTTACAGCAATAAAGGCCTATATCAAAAAAGATGAAAGATCCAAAATAACCTAGTGTTATAACTCAAGGAATAGATGAGCAAACGAAACCCAAAGTTAGTAGAAAGAAGAAAATAATAATGATTGGAACAGAAAAAAATGAACTAGAGACTAGAAAAACAATAGAAAAGATCAACAGAACTAAGAGCTGAATTTTTGAAAAGATAAAATCCACAAATTTGTAGCTGGATTAAGAAAAAGAGTGAAGACTCAAATGATATCAGAAATGAAAGAGACATTACAACTGATACCACAGAAATAGAAGGAATGCCTTTTTCAGCCACGGAGTGCAATTCGGCTCAGTGATGTTATAAATGCTGACAAACTTAAGGTCTGGTGTGTGTTTTAAAGAATCAGCAAAGCTCTTTTTTTGGAGGTAGAATCTTGTTCTGTCAACCAGGCTGGAGTGCACTGTCGCAATCTTGGCTCAGTACAACTTTCGCCTCCTGGGTTTGAGTGATTCTCCTGCCTCAGCCTCCCAAGTGGATGGGCCTACCGGCATGCACCACCATACCCAGCTAATTTTTGTATTTTTAGTATTGATGAGGTTTCACCATGTTGGTCAGGCTGGTCTCAAACTCCTGGCCTCAAGTGATCCACCTGCCTTAGCCCAAAGTGCTGGGATTACAGGTGTGAGTCATCGTGACTTGTCCAGCAAAGCTTTTCAAGTAGATAAGGAGTATTTGAATATGAGACCACTGATATATTCAGAACAGAAGTTTTTGCTTTCTTTATCTCTTTCATGGTAGTAGCTGGGGTGAATTTTGAGATGGTCCCAATTTTCTATAGGAATGTTCATACGAGATTTTTTTGTCTCTGTCCTGTGGCTGAGTTGGTGCCATAGAGAATTTCCATAAAATTCAATTCCATTATTTAAACTAGTTTGTTTTTTAAACAGTTTTTCTCAACCAGCCCCAATCTGAAACCTGAAACAGTGTTAACACAAAAGAGCAAGTACTTAATCTTGGTTCACATACTCTATCTACAAAGGCATGACTAAGAGTATAGTTCTTCAAGCAGGTCAGTTTTAGAACACATTAATTCTATCTAATTAGACTAGCAATTTTACAACTATGTAAGACAACTTTATAAACTCTGCTTTAACTTACAAAGGTCATTTAAAAATCCCATTGCTTTGAAGATTCTAAAGATTATAAGTTTATTTTTACAGTCTACTCAGATATTACTGTTGAGGCATATATAGGGCAATGGTGGACTTAATTCTGCCTAAGATATCTGAGCATCTGCAGTAAACTACCTTCATTTGGCTGGTATGCTAAAGAAATTTTTTAAAGTATCTCATTTTTTAAAAACTTTGTTGTGTGTTTTTTATGCTCAGAAATTTTTCTACAATACTGGAGATCACTGTAGTGATTAAATTTGACCCTTTTCACAGAAAACAGAACAATGGATTCCTCGGGATAAAAAAGGGATGACTGCAAAGTAGCATGAGGGAATTTTTGGAGTGATACTATACCTTATTTTACAATTATTCTACATCATGATTATGGTATGACTATGCATTTGTCAAATATCATACTTAAGAGTAAATTTTACTGAATATAAGTTCATACTTCAACAAACACCACTTTACAATTAAAACAAAAGAAATATGAAGGCTCATAAGAGATTGCTATGACCGATTATATGCCAACAAATTGGATAACCTAGAATGGATAAGTTCCTAGACACATACAACCTATCAAGACTAAATCATAAAGGAGTAGGTAATCTGAACAGACGAATAATAAGTAAAGAGATCAAATCAGTAGTTAAGTCTCCCACTAAACAAAACTCCCAGACCTGATGGCTTCACTCCTGAATCCTACCAGACATTTAAAAAAGAACTAATACAAATCCTTCTCAAACTCTTCCAAAATACTGAAGAGGAAGGAAAACTTTCAAACTCAATTTAGGAGACCAGCATTATCCTGGTTCCAAAGCCAGCCAAGGACACTACAAGAAAAGAAAATCACAGATCGATATCCCCAATGAACATAGAAGCAAAAATCCTCTACAAAATACTAGCAAACTGAATTCAACAGTACATTAAAAAGGTCATTCACCATGATCAAGTCTCAAGAAAAAAAGTACAACTCAGAAATATTGAGTAGAATGGTGGTTACTAGGGGCTGGGGGTTAAGAGGATTGGGGAGATATGGTCGAAGGATATAAAATTTCAGTTAGGCAGGAGGAATAAGTTCAAGAGATCTCCTATATGTCATGGTGACTGCTGTTAATAACAATATATTGTATTGAAAATTGCTGAGAGAGGAGATTTTTAAGTGTGCTCACCACAAAAACAATTAAGTATGTGAGGCAGTGCATATGTTAAATAACTTGATGTAGCCATTCCACAATGTATACATATATCAAAACATCATGTTGTACATCATAAAAATACAATTTTTACCTCTCAATTTAAATAAAGAAATAAGATTTTTGAATAATGAAAAAAGGCAATAGACTACCTTTAAACTTCATGAGGTTTTGATGAACAAACTTTTCTCTAGAGTTCAAGGAAGTACTAGGGAATAGTGATACAGCCAGAACAGCTGCAGAGAAGTTGAGAGAGGAATAGCAGGAGGTTAAAGAGTGACTCATGAGTCTCTGATCATAATCTATCAATAAATCAGATGATTATTGTTTTGTTTGATCTAGTTGTCAGTAAACAGCTCTCACTCAAGAACCATTGGGCACTACAAAAGTGAAGGGCTATCCATGCTTCAGGACAGCTCAACCAAGTTGCTTTCATAGGTGTGTTTGCTTGTTGATTTGTTCTTTAGTTTTCAGCTTGATGATAAGGACTATGGGGATGGAGTGTTTGCTCCTTTCTGCTAGTAAGTCTGGGACAGTCCCTTTCCAGATACTCCTCCATCTTGCCTGGGTATAAAAATCGAAGGGTGAAAACTTTGGCTTACTGGTTTTTATTCAATTTTATATCCTAAATTATTTAGAGAGATAGCAGGACAAAATAAAATTGACTGGAGGAAAGCATCTAGTTTCTGGCCATTAATATATAAACTAAACTGAATTGAGTCCCTTACTCTACCAATTATTACATTTTACTTTGTCTTAGAAGGAAGAAGAAATATTGATAATTAGACAAAACAATAACTGGAATTTCATACAAGTAAAAAATAGTTTTTCCATCTTCATGCAATTTTTATTAACAGTAGAACACACAACAAAAACTCTAATTGCTAAGGCTATACTTTACATAAGACAGTATGTTCAACAGACTTACTTGTGAATTATCTAAGTCCCATGATTTACTTTTCTTTCCTTAAATTTCTACCCATGGTTCCCATTGTCCTCCTCATCCTCTTTTTTGGCTTTTTAAAAGATAGGGGTTCCCTGGATCCTGGAGATAGTACTTAATCCTCTTTTTTAAAACAAAAACAAAAACAACAACAAAACACCGGGTTTTTCGGTGTTGTCCAGGCTGGTCTCAAACTCCTGGGTGCAAGTGATTCTCCTACCTCTGCCTCCCGAATAGCTGGGATTACAGGTGCACACTGCTGTGCCAGTTCTGGTGCCTAATCGCTAGTTGGGTACTTAATCTTTACATTACAATTCATTCACAGAAAATATTTTTATTTCTATAATCATATTTGATGCCAAAGTTCTAGGCTATATCCTCTAGCCATCTTTTAGATTAGAATGCAAAATAATTTTAATAAAAACAATGCATTTCTGGGGTAGGAGAACGAATTTCAAAATAAAAACTATTTCCAACTGTGAAATTTTAAAGGCTGGGCGTGCACTCACGCCTGTAATCCCAGAACTTTGGGAGGCCGAGGCGGGTGGATCACCTGAGATCAGGAGTTCGAAACCAGCCTGGCCAACATGGTGAAATCCCATTTCTACTAAATACAAAAAATTAGCCAGGAGAGGTGGTGCACACTTGTAATCCAGCTATTTGGGAGGCTGAGGAAGGAGAATTGCTTGAACTTGGGAGGTGGAGGTTGCAGTGAGTCGAGATCGCGCCACTGCACTCTAGCCTGGGTGACAGAGTGAGACTCCGTCTCAAAAAAAAAAAAAAAAGAAAGAAATTTTAGATTTCCTTTTGTTCTCTTTAATCACAATAAGCCTGACTGAACTATCTCACGAGGACTTCTAGAATACTAATTAGAACACTAATAGAGGAGGAGGTGCAGGAAATCAGAGTAAAAGAGAACTTAAGGTGTGTTAACACAATTGGTGACAAGAGATCATGGTACATGAATAAAGACTGTAATTCTTGTTTTACTCCATTTGTCAATCTCAGCAGTGCAAGGTGATTTCTAGGCGACTCTATAAACCAGTATCACAGGACCTACCTCCTCACAAACTGTAGAAAAGCGGTTGAGGAACTGTACAGTGTGCACCACAAATTGGTTTAGAAAAGCCACTGTTCTTTTCTGTTGAATAGCTGGCACCTGTGTTACGTAAAAACAAACATGGTTTATACAGGAGGAACGTACGCTGTGCAAACCTTTTAATATCTGTACATAATCACGAGGCACTTTGCTGTGTGATATGAATTTCTTGAAAGACTGAATAGTCATTAACTTGTTTTCCTAAACTGTAGGTGGGGTTTCCGAAGATGACAGAGGATGCACTCAAGTTTGAGACCAGGCTCTAGCGTCACTAGTATGAATTTTAGCAGGCAAAAGCCACACACATAAACACACACAAAAACTTGGGGCTGAATAAGAGGTAGGGTTAGCGATCACAATCGGCTTGGGTCGCCAGTGGCACCTAGAGACACCCGACACCGGAAGCGAAAGTTGGGAGATGCACACCGTCTCCTTAATCAGCTCAGGAGGGACCTCATTTCAAGGTGGACTGTGGGGCTCTCCCTCCTGAGGCCGGCAGAAGGGCCCGGGGTCGGGACAGGGTGGGGCCCAGGAAGGTGGGGTCTCCCCGGGAAGCGGCGTCATCCCCAACCTCCTCCCGGGTGGCCGGAAGTTTAGCACCGTCTTTTACAAACCTTGGTCAGGTCTATGCCTGACCCCATGAGAGGAAGCCCGTCCTCATCCATCTCCTCAGCGGGCGGGGTACCCAGAGTTCACCCACAAACCCCGCCCAGATGGTGACCGCCCAGCCTGGTAATCGTGTCTCAACTGTCCTCCCCAAATCCCCGCCTCCGGGGCCCTTCCCGGCGGAAGAAAACGCCTCCGCTTACCAATCACTCGGCGGCTTCCGGAGATCCTGCCTCCTCGCTGGGCATTCTGGGATTGGTAGTTTAAGTCCAGATGTGACTTTAATTTCGGGGTGGTGCGTGATGGTACAAGGATGCAGTTATAGCAGTAAAATCTTAGAGGGGGGTAAAAAGAAACAAACAAGCCAGAAATTGCGGGTCCTTTTGAGGTTATCCCTGCTTAGTTCTGTTATATAATAGCTCCATCATTCCTTGAGCAACAATTTTTTAAAAAATCCTAAGTGCCATATACTCTGCTAGGCCTTGCTGGGAAAACAAAGATTGAGTTCGACTGCTGCACTGGCAAGGTTTATGCTCTGAAGAACGAGATATAAGACCTACTTCTAAAGAGTGTGTGTGTGTGTGTGTGTGTGTGTGTGTGTGTGTGTGTGTGTGTACACTAGTTCTCGCTATTTACACAGGCTGGTCTCAAACTCCTGGCTTCAAGAGATTTTCCTGCCTCAGCCTCCCAGAGTGCTAGGATTACAGGCGTGAACCACCGCACCTAGTCTTCCAAAGGTTTTTAAAACATGAAGTAAAATGTCAAATACTAGAGGTGAGGCACAACCTACAGAAGTGACTGTCACAGAGAGCATCAAAAAGATGAAGACGTAGACTGAAGTGAGCAGTTTTGTTTTAAAGATGCGGGGAGGTGGGGTCTTGCTCTGTCACCCAGGCTGGAGTGCTGTGAGGATCATAGTTCATGGTAGCCTCAAATTCCTTGACTCAAATGATCCCTAAGCACTGGGATTATAGATGTGAGACACCAGCACCTGGCCCTGTTGGTTTGGTTGAAGCAAATGATCCCATAAATGGAGAATGGTAGGAAATGAGGTGGGAGTGTTAACTGGTGGTGGGTGTCCAGGTTCTTGATGCTTTGAACAAAGAATTGGACAAAACGCACCAAGTAAGGAAAGAATGAACCAAAAAAGCAGAGATTTATTGAAAATGAAAGTACACTGCACAGTGTGGGAGCAGGTGGGAGCTCAAGGGCCTGGATACAGAATCTTGTGTCTAAATACCGGCTAGAGGTTTCCCATTGTCCTCTTGGTGTTCTCCTCATGTAAATGAAGTGGTGACCCACAATCAGTCTGATTGGTTGTGAAAAACAACCAATCAGAGGCTGAAGTTACACCAGTCACATTCCTATACAAACATCTGATTGGTTGTGGGAAACAACCGATCAGAGGCTAAAGTGATGTTACTGAGTTGCACTTTTATGCAAACGAAGATTTGGCCCACAGTCAGTCTGACTGGTTGCAGACAGCAACTAATCAGAAGCTGAGGTGAAGTTACAAAGTTATACTCCTATGCAAAATCTGACTGGTTGCAGAGAGCAACCAATTAGAGGTACATTTTCACCTGCCCATCAGAAAAGGTAGGGGTTTGCAAAGGGAGTAGCCTCTAGTCCTTTTATTACTTAGGTATAGAAAGTTGGGGTTTTCCTTTTTTTTCTAGGAAGTCAGTATGAATCGGCTTTAGGCTCCCTCCCTCCAGACCCTGTTCTGCCTCAGAAAACATAGCCAGATAAATTTCATTTAAGGGCCTTTTATGCCAGATTTGTTACTGTAGTCCACGTTTATCTAATGTGATCCATAGACCATCAGTAGCACTTATTTGGGAGTGGGTGGTGTTTCACGTTGCCTAGCTTAACCTTAGATTGATCACCTTCTCCTGATTGAACTTTCTTAATTTTTCTTTCAAGAAGGCAAATCTTCTTTGGTTTTGTTTTTTATCATTATGGTCATTTCTTTTCAGTTTCTTTTGCTGGCTCCTTCTCATGTCCCCAATCTTTAAAGTTTCTCACATTCATATATCTAGCCCAAATCTCACATTGGAATCCAATATAGCTGAAGCAGAGTGAGCAGGGCAGGGAACTGAAGGACATGATGTCTGAAAGTTATGTGGAGACCTGATCATGTAGAGCTTTATGGGACATAAGGACTTTGGCTTTCACTGTGGGTGTAATGGGAAGTCATGGAAAGATCTTGAGCAGAGAAATGATGGGAGTCACTGAAGAGCTTTTAAGCAGGGGCGTGGCATGTTCAGAATTATACTTTGGGACATTCTATTTGGTACAAGATAATGAATGTGACTTGAGGGTAGTGGCTGAACCTAGAAACAGTCACTCCTTACTCCATCCTCCTTTACATCTTACCTCTTCTATCTCCTAAGTAGCTCTTGAATCAATCTGTAACTGCATCTTTATTGCCGTATCTCAAGTTCTGTGGAATACACTTTTATGCCTGGGTTACTGCAATAGTTCCTTCCTCCATCTTGTGTCTCTCTAATCTATTCTACACATTGTAGCCATAGTAACTCTTAAGAAGACAAATCTGATTATATTACCCAGGATATAATTTTGTTCCCCATCTCCCTCAGTTTAATATGCTCACAGGTCCTCTCTATGGCTCTTGGCCACTTCTTTAACCGTACCTCTTACTGTTATAATTTTCTCCTTAACCCCAAATAATTTCTTTCAATTCCTGGAACTGCTTGCTGTGTGTAGGTCTTTCAAGATGTTGTCTTCCCTCTGACTAGAACTATTTCCCTTGCTTCCTAACCACCCCTGCCTGAGTAACTCCTACTCATTCTTCACATCTCTTCTCTCCTTTTTCCTTGGTTTTCAAGTTTGAATATAATGTGCGTGGGGTATGGGTATGGTTTTCTTTGTATTTATCCTGCTTGTGGCTTGCTGAGCTGCTCAGGTCTGGGGGTTGTTTTAAATCAAATTTGGAAAGATTTTTGGCCATTAATTATTCAAAACAAGTTTTTATCATTTTTCTTTTTTTCTGGGACTTCAAAAATACTTGTATGTTAGACTGCTTGATATTGCCCACAGGTCATGGTGCTCTGCTATTTTCCCCCAATCATTTTCTTTTCTCCCTGTGTTTCAGTGTGGATAATTCTTACCAACTTATCTTCAAGTATTTTCTACTTTCCAATTTATTATAAAACTCATCCTATACATTGATTTCAGATATATTTTTGTTCTAAAAATGTTTTTTAGAGTTTCTATTTTTCTCATGAAATTCCCTTCATTCATCTTTTCCTCTTTATTAAAAAAACAAATTTATAAAGTTTATAAAAAGTCCTTATCTAACAATTCCAATTTCTTGTTCATCAATGTGCCTGCTTTTATTGACCACTTTTTCCTAATTATGGGTTGTTTCCTGCTTTTTAGCATGTCTTATAATTTTTAATTTTATTCTGGACATTGTGAAAAAAAGAACAGAATGTTCAGTGAGGAATGAAACATTCAGATTCAGTCACAATTTGAATCAAGCTGGTGCTGGGCTGCAACTTCAGATTAAGTTTACCTGCAGTTAATTCAATTCAACCTCCTGCAAAAGACTCAGCTCTTGCATCTTGTCAGTGTTTGCGTTAGAGGGGGATGGGCCATAGTTTCAGATCAGTTGGTTCACCTCTGGATTCAGCTTCAGCAGGGCTCTGAAATCCAAGCACTGGAAGAATGTGCAAGATTTAGTGAATTTTCTCTACTTACCAAAAGCATTTCCTCCATTGCTGCTTTCTTAGTAATCTTAGGGGTGGGGCGTAAGCCTAAGTGATTTATTTTTGTGATTGAGGTCCTTTCAGACCCAAGTCTGTCTCACCAGCTTATACCATTGGCAAAATCTCAGCCACTTTCTCCTTAACTCTGCAAAGTCTCCTAGAGTGTGGCAGGCTTGTTCTGGGCATGGAAATGCCACAGCTCTCTGCTCAACTACGTTGCTTCAAACATAGGCATGTCTATAGAATGTATTTTATTAAGGTCTTACAGACATTGCTTTTCAACAGCCCAATAAAAACTGTGATTTTTATCTGGTTATTTCTTATTACCACTATGTAGAAGGCTTTCATGGATCTTTCTGTATTCTAACTACTAGCAGAAGTCTTGCCATTCCATCCTTAGAGCTTTCCCTAACCCACAAAGATTAGATTAACTGTTCTTATATGCGTCTATAGCATTCTCTGCTTAGACATATATAATTAGCATATATAATTGCCTGTTCGCTTCAAAGCCTACTATATTATCAATTTAGGGCAGTCTCTGTTAGGCCCTAGCCCAATGTCTGACCTACAGCAAATGCTAAGTATCTTCTGAGTGACATTTGGGCTTAATAAACCTTGTACTTCCACATCTTACTTGATATTCCATGAACCTTCAATTTAGGTGGAACTCACAACTCTGGTTACTCACTTAATCAGCCTCCCTGAGCAGAATTCCCTAGTGGTCGGTCTAGCCTTCTTCTAGAGCCAAGAGAGGCTCCCAACCAGGAGAAAAATTAAAAAAAAAAAAAGACAGCACAGTAACTTCATGGTTATGGTTATATGTAAGTAGCAGGCATTTATATATGTGTATTTGTGTATACACGTGTATATGATGTGGTTCTAGATACAGTTATGGGCCACATACCGTTTAATCAGTAATGGACTACTTATTACAGGATGAACCCTTTATAGTAAAAGGTATAGTATTTTTACTACACCTTTTCTATGTTTAGATACACAAATACTATGGTGTTACAATTGCCTATAGGATTTAGTACAGTAATGTGCTGTACAGGCTTGTGGCCTAGAAGCAAGAGACTACCAACAAAATTTTGTTAAATGGTTTGGATTTTAGATTGGCAGTTTCTTTGCCTCCTAGGATCCTTGATGATTACTGTTCATCAGTCGTCCTTAGTTCCTGAGAGCGGTGCCATTCACATTTTAATAAAGGATTTCCAGGACTATTAAAAAGAATCTATACCTAGAAGTCTTGGCCAACTGCTAGATACCCTTTGAAATATGTAATCTTTCCTTCAGGTTTTCTTGCACTGGTAAAAATGAAAAGTATTAACAAATTTCATTTACTGTAGTGAATTTTGGGGGCAAAAGAGATTGTAATGAATACTGATTTCAAAGACTGTATGTGCCACCTCCATATATTCATTTAAGAAAAAAACCTTAAGAATTTTTCAATTTCTTGAAATGTTTTCAGAAGATTACCAGAAAATTGCTGTTATTTAATTTTATTATGAGTATGGTATGAGGTGAGGAAACAATTAAAAATGGTTCCCCATCCCCACCCCACCTTTTTTTTAAAATTTCTCCCTGCTCTGCTTCAGGGTGGAACAGAGAGGCATGGTGTTGATTCATAATAGTGGGAAAACAAATGTTTCCCATCCTTATTTCCTCCTCAACCCCATCTCTCAGGAAAGATACCAATCATCTGTTGAGACTCGGTTAAGTGAAGGAATTTTAGCCTTGTTACTTCAATTGTGTAATTCATGTTTCCAGTTATTCCTTTTAATTGTTCTGCCTTTCCTAACTTCATACAGAAAATTGAGTTGTAACCTTGTATCCTCTGGGCAGGAGACTTGATTCCTCTCTGGAAAGCTAACTACCTCAAGAGAAGAGACCTACAGATACTTATAGTCAGCTATTCCTCAGCAAAAGAACAATCAAAATGATCCCGCCTTCTTTGAGGGGGTTGGGAAAAGGTCTCACTGTACTCATGGGACTTTTACTTATGGAGACAAGAGATGACACAGAGAAGCTAATGCTACTGAAAGAATTTAGTACTTATTGTTCCCAAGAGGCACACCATGCCATACAAGGCCACAAGGGAAACACCAGTTTGGTTAGGAGAGAAAGAAGCGAGGGGACTTCTTAGGAGCAACCATTACTATTTTTATAGAGTTACAGTACTTTATATTGAATTCACTGAGTCATATTTTTCCCCCTTTGGTGCAGCAGAAATTAGGTAAACCTCAGTCATGAGTCTTTGCTTAGTTTTGCACACTTTTATTAGCACTCTGTCCTCTTCATCGAATTGCCATCTCCGTTTATATTTTTTGAAAAGCAGCAAATGATGCCACTATCAGCTGCTTCTAATTAACCTCCCCTGACTGTGTTTGTAAATGACTCAGCACCTGGACTTCTTAAAGTGGTCAGGTCATTTTGAATCACAACCAAATAAAATCACTTAAAACTACTCTGAAGTTCAGCACCAACATTTCTTCCCGAAGCTTTGTTTCTAGAGTTCAAAATGATCATGCTAGAGCCTTTGCTATGAACTTTTAAAAAATATCTGGGCCACAAGTTATAAGCCAGTCAATCTAGGAAAATGGTTCATAGTGTTTTCCAGTATGAGAAGCCCTTTAAATAATATTAAAAACATTCTGAAGTACATTGATGATGATTGTGGTTGGACATCTAATATTCACTGAACAAACACATATACATTGTTGTGTGGGAAATTTAAAATAGGAATATAAGTGAGCTCTTTTGGCTTTTTTCCAAACTCCAGAGCTAAATCTGAAGACGCGTAGTAGATATCAAGATGAGACACACCTCCATATATCTGGGAATGCCTTATTACCCTTCTCAAGATTGCTGAGATCTCTAAAAGTCACTATCTCTGAATATGAGTGGAGAGTTCCTTGGCTAGGTCATTCCCCTCCTTCCTATTATGGTGTTTTGGGGAGGAAGTGAAAGATGGCAAGACACCTTAAGCAAAAGTCTGTTAGGAATATGTGAACAAGTTTGATTCTGGGGCTGTCTTTATTATCTCAGGACCCTAAGAGGTCATGAATTCTAAGGAAAAAGAGGATTCTGCTAGTGGCAGCAGGAATATAATTTTGAGAAACCTTGCAATAGTTCCATATTCTCCTGGGTACTTGCCACCAAGTTTGGGGAACAATGACCCAGGGTTACATGAAGACTATATATACAAAAAAATACATCTTAGTTATCGTGGTAGGTGGGTGTAATGATAGGAAGAGAAAGAGGTCAAAAACACTGACAGAATTCCAGAATTGTTCCCTAGTTTTGGGATTTAATGGATTTGTGGATTAAGTCCAGGATGAGGTGAGACCTCTGAAAGCTGTCTATATAACCACATCCTGTACTTGCTCAAAATCACATGCCAGGAAAATCTTATGAGATAAATCCATATTAGAGCTCTACAGATTTCAGGTGAGGGTTAGTCCCACAAATTTTCTCTTGGGATAGGTAATTTGGAGAGAAATGCATTATTAGCTGTTCACAATACAGCTTGAGGTGCTAATGTCCAAATCACAGGAGAATCAGCCCTACAGAACATTTGGCAAAGTATACAAAATTCCAGAAAGTCTAATACTTAATGAAAAAAATTTTTTTTGTTGTTGGCTAGAAACCAAAATGAGCTATTACACAACAATTACAATGAAATATATCAAGTTATTCTATTTGTAATAAACACCTAGTTTTAGTATTAGTGGAAGAAAATACTAGCAATTAACCAAAGAAACATTAAGATGGTAGAAAGTTCATTAAAAAGTAACTTATATTGGTCTGATTTAAACTTAATGTCAACTAAGACTATTAGGGTAAAAGGTGACTTTCTAAGTAAAAATGAACCAAAATGAACTTATTTGGTTAGACAGTTTCCACCTTTCTATCTTCTTTATCACTATGGTATAATTTATCATTAGTTGCGTCTGGCTTACTTTAGAGGTTAGTTGTCTGGAACTTACTTCCTTTTATGCTGTCTCAAAAACAGATTTCCTAAAACAGAATTAGAAAGCTCTTACTTAAGATGGTTGCAAAGATTAACCTTAATTTTGGCCAGAGTTTAATCCTGTCTGAATTTGGCTCAATGATAGGACAACAGCTGTGTTTATAAGATCAAAGTTTTATGTTTAACCACCATTAGAAGCAAAGATGCCAGCAGCATTTATTGTCTTTTACCACATAGAAATAGAAACCCAATTCATTACAGTATTATAAATGCAGTTGGTAGAAATGAATATTTCATAAATCTTTAAATCAAATTGTTTGTAAAGGCTGAGAAACTTGGTGGTTTCTTCATTACTTACCATTGTTCATGTGGATTTTATAAGCTTACATTAAGTGTTACAAGTCTCAAGGTAGAACATCCTGTCAAAAATTAGTTCAAAAGGCAAACAGCTATATAACAAAGACATAAGTTGCACAGAAATAAGCTGATCCAAGGAAATTTTCAGACAGACATCACTTGATCCTACATAAGAGCAACAATTTTTTTTTAATTAAGGTAGTTCAAAGAACAGATGAAAAGGTCAGAAAGTAGATTAAATGCTTTTGATTTTCCATGAAATCTGTGCCCAATGCATGCAAATGGAAGTGCTTACGAGTTTGAGTAATGGATATATCATAACATGTGTGTTTTTTTAGCTTTTGTGAAATGAGATCTTCAAAGCTGATACATTAATTATTTTGTGGTGTTATTGTGATCAGGTAACAAATGGTTGCTATAAATTAAAATCATGTTAATAAAAAAGGTCTACTCACATTTTAAAGGGCATTATTTCTTTAAATGTGTAATTAGAAACAAATGTTAATTGTTTTGAAATTCTTTTCCAATGCCTGTTAAGATAACTGTTTTTGAATCAGCAAGGTGTTAAAATTAAAGAAGCAGAGTGTTCTCTCCTGTCCTTTTTACTGACCACACAGATTGATAAAGATATATTGGAACACAATGCTGCTTCTGAGGACCTGACCAAGCTCTCAGGAGGAGTGTGTGGAAATGAATAATAATTATCACTTTTATTTGGCAAATTTTATTTCAGCCCAGAGCTAAGGCTACTACTTCTATGGAATAGAAGTAAAAAAGTAAAAAAGTAAACTGAGTTTAACTTTTCGAGGTATAGAAAAACATGAAAAATAATCTAGAGCCATACTTTTTCTCTCCTAAAAACTATTAAAATCAGTCTTGGGCACAATATTGCCTCATAACTTCCCAATCTGGGACAATGTCAGGTTTTGGACAATTACAAAAAAACAGACACAAATGTGCAAACCAGATTTCAATTTCTTCTCCACTGACATGAGATTTAAAACAGCAACAGAAACATTTCTGAGTCAGTGTCAATACGCAGTCACAAATTACCGAAGTAAGAAACAAATTGGAGTGCATGGGTGTGTGATTTTGTGTTTTGGCAAGGGAGAGATATTGAAATATTCACAACATGGAAGCCAAATCATAAAAACGAAATGGAACTTATAATCCCATCATTCTGAAAAAGTAGGATTTAGCTCTGACATTTTGCAGATTTGTGATATCCTGACTTTTGCTTCAATAGTCCTAAATAATACAAGTTTTAGAACATAAGTACAACTTTCTCTCTTCGATGTTTTAAGTGAAGCATCCTGAGGAAAACTTAAATTACAACAGAAATTTAGACATATTTACAAACAAACATGGAAAAATTAAAACCAGGACACACAATGTGAAATATCTCATGTTATCATCAGGAATTAGAAGTGATGACCAGTAACTAATTCCTCATAAATACTGCCTCCTGTCTTAGTATAATTTAAACATATTTCAAAGAACAAAGTTTACTAAGGAAAAAAAATCACTATACAATTTCAAAATAAACAAAATAAAGTTTAACAACAAAGTGTAAGTTGGAAAATGGTCCTGTAGCCTACATTTACGATCTAAAGAAAGAAAAAGAGGTTAGAGTTCTCACTGCTTACACAGGATAAAGTACATTTCACTCCTGAAACTAACAGGTAAAGTCAACCCTCTCATTTCTTGAGAATGTCTTATCTTACAGATCACTATATTAATTCACAAATGGAACCACCATTTTCTTCTCTTTGAGGATAATATTTCCTGTCTTTTTCGCATAACCACATACAATCATCATGAGTTATTGTTTTCCAACACAGCTTCCCCTACTGCAAGATACAGAAGTCCTACTGGGTAATCTTTTTTTTTTTTTTTTTTTTTGAGATGGAGTCTCACTCTGTTGCCCAGGCTGGAGTGCAGTGGTACGACCTCAGCTCATGGCAACCTCCGCCTCCAGGGTTCAAGTGATTCTCCTGCCTTAACCTCCCGAGTAAGTGGGATTACAGGCATATGCCACAACATCTGGCTAATTTTGTTTTTGCATTTTTAGTAGAGATGGGGCTTCACCATGTTGGCCAGGCTAGTTTCAAACTTCTGACCAAAAGTGATCTGCCTGCCTCAGCCTCCGAAAGTGTTGGGATTACGGGCATGAGCCACCACACCCAGCCCTATTGGGTAATTTCATCAGACAACTTTTTTATTTTGGATAAGCCCTTATTCCAGAGAACCCATTTCTTATATACCTAAGCCCAACATATTCAGCTCCCTAATTTCCATCCCTAAATAAAACCCACCACTTCCTACACCACTTTTTTGAAGTATATGACAACCATTTTTGAATACACTGGCCTTAGGGATGACTTTATTTCTTGGATATACCGTGAAATGATAATTTTTTTTTTAGAGTCACTATTGAAAGACCTTTGGCTATCCTGATACTTTTAGGAATCCTTGCCCCATCACAGAGACTCTTAAAGAGAACCATGCCAAAATTCCCTGCTCTTTGCTTTTTCCTTTGTTAGTTCAAAATCTTCTGATAAAGGGGTACATGAAACAATTTATATCATTTGGTTATAATATCTTACTGTATTAAATAATTGACCTGGAAATTGCTACGAAATTTTTCATCTGTACTTTTAAGCATGTAAAAGTTGAACCCAAACATCTACATGATTATAAAATTTCGCTGAATTCTTTAATTACCTAGAACATTCTCCTATCTCTTAAAAATATAATGTTCTTGATTTCATAAGATAATTATTTTAAGACACCTTACGAAAACTTGAGTAAAAAATATTTATTGGCATTAATTAAACATAAATCTCTAAAACCTCAAAAATAAGACTTACTCATCTCTGAAATAAATACACATCTCTAAACCGTGTGACAGACACATAGTAGGTATTTTCTTTCACCTTTATTTAATCCTTACAGCAACTCCACAAAACAATGATTTCTATTTGCATTTTGTAAGAGGAAATGAAGCTACAGAGAGGGCATTAACTTACAGGAATGGACAGTTTGTCAAAATGTATTGAATTCTATACATGACTGATAAGCAGAACCATAATTTTATATGCTTCTGTCCGTATCATGATGTATCCCAAAAATGTGATACAGCTGTCTTAGGTAATGTTGATTTTTAATGATTTTTGAGAGGGTGAATACAGTTCCATTGCCACTAGGTCCCAGCTCAAAAACATTTGAGTTTCTTGGTAAGAACAGTGAAGATTCATAAAAGAGGCTGTTAAAAAGGCATCCACTAGAAGTCATTTTTCAAGGTAAGTTTTATCCCATATTTCAGATGTTCTAAGGCTGTTAACACACCTAGGCCAAAGGAATCTGCATAAGCAGAGTTGAGGAATATAATCAATTACATATTTAAGAAACTAAAGACCATTTTTTACATTGAGTATACATACACATATATATACTCAACAACCACTTCCAGAGTACCCTAAGAGATTTTTTTCTTTTAAGATAGTGTCGCTCTGTCACACAGGCTGCAGTGCAGTGGCACGATTTTGGCTCACTACAACCTCTGCCTTCCAGGTTCAAGTGATTCTCCTACCTCAGCCTCTCAAACCATGCTTGCCTAATTTTTTTATTTGTATTTTTTTAGTAGAGATAGAGTTTCACCATGTTGGCCAGGGTGGTCTCAAACTTCTAACCTCAAGTGATCCACCCCCCTCAGCCCCCCAAAGTATTGGGATTACAGGTGTGAGCCACTGCACCTTGACTTTATTCTCTTTTGATATGTTTGTGACCCTGAGAATTAGAATTCTACACTCAAAGTATAGAAGACAGGATACACTTTGAATACTCCTTTTTTGATAAACTCAAAAGCATTACTTTTCCTTAGTCATCTCTTCTCTGGAGCCGAGCTGCTGAGTCAATATATAGTTTTATAAGACGATTAAAAAAGATATATATGTATACACACAAAGAACAGAGTAGGAAAATAATTTTTCAAACCATGAACATTTTATGTAATAAAAGCAACTGAGACATTTTCTAAAGTATACAGTATATTTGATATAAAAATAAGAAATTCTTCAAAATGTGTATTAAAAATACAAAGTTTGTGACTCTAAGGTACAGAGAAAACTTTATACTTCAGTCACCCAAAACAACAGCTTGTGGTCTCCTCCAATTACACACAGAGGGAGAGTTCGATGCCAGGAGAGGCCAGATCCAACGGGTACAGAACCCACGAGGATGGGCTATAAAATATGTGAAGAATTCAAGAAGCACAATAAGTCCCCAAAATTAACAAATCAAAATGACTTTCAAAAATATGAAATGTGCTGATAAATTATCTTTGTAGCAGAAACAAAATTTAAAAATATTCTCCCTTACAGGTGAAATACACATTATTGATATGCAGCTGGAATATGGGATACAATCCATCTATGAATAACTGACACAGTCCAGACTCTATTTTGCTGTCTACACCAACCAAATAAGCAAAATTAATGTATTTAAATAAAGAAGAAAATATAAAAGTGACAGAAAAAATAAAAAGCTTCTTACATGAATATATTGGCCAAAAAACCTGTTGTCACTGGTAATGTAAACATCAAAATACACGCAAAAATCAAAAACAAATTAACCACCTTGTCTTGCAATTTCAACAGAAAACAGATACAAATGTTTTTAGTTAACAAATTACAAATTTAGACCTACGAGTGGAAAAGTCAAAAACACAAATTTAGAAAAGCACATATGTTACAAAACATTTCCACGTTACCTGAGGATGTCCTAAATGATGAATTTGAAACTGGCTTGCCATTTTGCCAGGATAACCAGTGGTTGCAAACAGATTTTCACTAATTGTGGACCACCTAAGAAATAAGGAAGCATGAAAGTAAGTATCGTATCCTACAGATAACTACAAGCTTTTCTGAAGCTGGTGTTTTCTTTTTCTTCTCTCTTTTTTTTTTTAAAGAGACAGGGTCTTGCTCTGTCACCTAGGCTGGAGTGCAGAAGTGCTAACAAAACTCACTGTAGCCTTAAATTCCTGGGCTCAAGTGATCTTCCCACCTTAGCCTCCCTAGTAGCTGGGACTACAGGTGTGTACCATGAGGCCCAGGTAATTTTAAATTTTTTTATTTTTTGCAAGAATGGGGTCTTGCTACCTTGCCAAGGCAGGTCTCAAACTCCTGACCTCAAGTGATCCTCCTGACTTGTTCTTCTGAAGTGCTGGGATTATAGGTGTGAGCCACAGCACCTGGCCAGAAACAGGTTTCTTTTTGTATAAAACCAGTGATTTTAATAATCCTAAATTTGTTCATATGTCTTTATAATTAGACTGGGAATTCCAGGAAAATATTCCATAAATATTTTCTCATACTTTAAATATTTATGAAGTGCTTATTTTCTGTCACTTCATTAAGTTCCAAAGTTACACAAGGTTAATACAGTTCTTTTCTTCACAACCCAAAGGGCTAACAGTGTGGGAGACGACACAAATAAGGCATCAAATATGACAGCCATTCTGTTCCTTTTCCATGCTAAGTGAACCCCAACTTTGTTCAGGGCACAGGGTGTCTAACCCCAAGGGATGAGACACATTATTAGTTTAAGGCAGTCACAGCAATCTCCCATAAAAAGAGTGGGTTCCTTCTTCTCCTTTTTTTTTTGTTTAATTGTTCTGCAAATGGAGTAATCCTCTTATGCCTGGAACTCTTACAGCCATCCAGTGACTATGAAGCAACAAGTCCCAAATCCTTGCCACTGAGAATAGCAGAGGGAAAGGAAGAAAAGGGTCTGTGAATTCTTGATGACACTGATGAGCTGCTAAACAAACCTGGAGACTACCTACAGACTTATAAGTACCATAGCTCACTGATTTTAAAATTGATGTATACCTGCTCATTGGTGTATACTTGTTCACATCTCTAAAGTCAGGATGTATCTTATAATCCATGGCATTCTTACATTTAGTTGAATGTATTTTATTCTCAATAATGATATCGCCAAGTTCTATAATTTTATTGGGGATATTTTAGATTTGCTGGAATGCAGCATATTTTAGATTTGCTGGAATACAGAATATGCTATATTCCAGCAAATCTAAAATATCCCCAATAACTGGTTTTAGTCTCTTATTTGGTTTGGCTCTTACTTAAAAAGCAGAAATAATAGCTTAATGACCACACTATACAATGGAGTATTATGAAAAAGAACAAGGCAGATATGTATGTTAAGTGAAAAGTAAAAACACGTTGCAGAGATATGCTATCTAGCATGATTTCATTTAACAAACAGTAAGTTTATATACATGAACATGGGCTCCCCTACATTTACATCCTTAACAGCACAGAACAATCAGGAAGCATAATATATTCCAAATTATTGGGGTGGTAGTGGTGGAGTGGTTACGTGTTTTTTTTGTGTAAAGAAAATATTTAGAAAACAAATCAACTCCTTGTCTAGACCAAAAGAAAAAAGCAATGACTTAGTTGGGAAAGTAAAAGAACCACTTATAAAACAATCAGGGGAAAAAAAATCCATTGCAAAGGAGAGAACTACACAAGTATACCAGTGGTGGCACACAACATCAAAAGATCAAATCAAAGCTCCAACAAAAACGGTATTACCTGAATAAGCAGGCTCGATCCATGTGAACAGGTCTCTTAGTTTGAGGGTAACTAAAAGATAGTATTTTGCATTTTAAGAATTCTGTATTAGACTCAAGAAGATGAACTTAAACTAAGATTTCAAAGACATTTTCTCTTTATAGGACAGAATGTCCAATGTGTTTAAACTATAATACATCCTAAACAAGCAATCAGTTAAAACATGGAATACAATAAAGACATGACTTAGAACCACTAAAGGGAACCATTATGCAACAGGGTTGGTGTTTTTTCCTATTTTCCAATATAAGTAAACATTGCACAGATCCACAGTTTCCTCTTTTGCACTGTCCTTTCTGGGTTATTCCCAGAGTAAATTTGCATAGCAAGCTTATGTTAGGTAAAAATCCATAGATCTGGCCTTCTATAGGAGAGACTTCTTTTTGCTTGACAATGTAGTCCCAGGTGTAACAGGATGGCTGAGTGGATCATTTAGCAAAGTTACTTTTCTTCTGTAATAGACAAATATAATCAAGAAAGTACCTGGACCGAGTAATATCCCAAATTAACCAATCATTTCCTGCAACAGCTCCAACTTTGAAGGTGTTTTTTAAGCACCAGTGTGCTGACATTAATGGCACTTGTTCTGATTCAAGAGATAAAATAGCCTGTTGAACCATAAGATCATAAAACCGGATTGTTCCATTCTTCTCTGCAACCATCAGCTATAAGAAAAAAAAAAAAGGAAACTCAGTTCCTTATCTCATTAGCTATACCTGAGGTGTGAGCAGATTCACTGTTATATGGTAAAATACAGGGTTGGGCATTCTTAATCCGAAAATCTGAAATGCTCCAAAAACTGAAACTTTTTGAGTGACGACAGGATGCCACAGGTGAAAAATTCCACATATAAGCACTTAACACAAACTGTTTCATGTGTGAAATTACAAAAAAAAGTTATATAAAATTATCTTCAAGTCATGTGTATAAGGTATACATGAGACATAAATGAATTTCATGTTTAGACGTGGGTCCTATTCCTAAGATATCTCATGTATGTGCAAATATTACAAAATACAAAAAAAATCCCAAATCTGAAACACTGCTAGTTCCAAGAATTTCAGATAAGGATACTCAACCTATATTACAAATGGAGGATTCAAATGTAAAGGAAGTAAGAGGCTATGTAACAATCTCCAAAAAGTTCCCTAAGATGAAGTGAAGAGAATGAGACAGAGTCTAAGTAACTTATCAGAGATCACACAGCTATTAAGTGGTAAAATTGGGATTTGACTGCAGGCAGTTAACTCTTAACTCACTCTTAACCGCTTCTCTGTATTCTAGGTTTCTGAGTTCAGCAGTGATAGGATGAAACTGGTATTTTATGACTCTTAGTCTAGTAGGCAAGAAGGATCAAAGAGTAAAGAGCAAAAGACTTTAGAAACAAGCTAAGGCTTGGCAAGTTAGGCATGAGAACAGACGGGGGAGAATGCACTTTAATGAAGAGAAGAATGCTAGAGTTAGTGAAATGAAGGGAAAATTAAAAGACCTGGAATAGTTTCTGTATAGGAAAAGAAGGAATTAAAGATGATTTTAGGATTCTGAGTTTATGTGATTTAAAACAGGGACTTTCAAACATTCTGAAGTCATGGTAACATCATAAAAGAAAGGAGATGGAGTAAGGTGGAATTTTAATGATAGGTAGGAGAAAAACTAAGTTAAAGCATATGGAAGAAAGAGATAAAAAATAATGGCAAGAAATTAAGCATTAAGATGTAAGTTTGGGGACAGAAGTTGTAATAAATGTTCTCACTTGTCATGCAGGTCATAGTTTTTAAAAAGTCTATTGTTACATGTGCTGATATTAACGTTTTGGTAAAAACTGTGACTATGCTTTAATTTAAGGAGACTCACTGCTCTAGGGGAGAAATGTAGGCATAAAACAAAATTTAGGAACTGGATTCAGAAATAAACCTATCAATTTAGTAAGTTAGAACATTTCACTCATGCACATATGCAGAGTATAATTCTACAGATGAAAGGCTCAATGGGCCTGAAATAAATTTCCATGAAATCCTAGGGTTCAGAAAACACACTTACATATAGTCTGGGGATTATCTCCTCTGTGAAAGCTGTGAGAAGATCTGGTTAATCCTTCTTCATGTCATTATTCTACTTAATAGATTTTTTGATTCTAAAACTTATTATTTGTACTGCTGTGTTTACATATTTTCCTTCCTTATGTATCAGTATACAACTTAAGAGCAGGGACTTTGTTCATTCTTTTGTTCCCTATTACAATAAAGGGTACAGTGTAGGTGAGAACCCTTGAAGTAATTCATAAATATCCGATGAAAGAAAAGTTGGCAGAGTATAAAGAGAAAGGGAACATATACTCAAAGTTGCTCAAGAGGACTCAGGAAACGCAGCTTTAAAAATCAAACTAGCAGAGTTTTAAGAAGGAGGTGATCTGCAGTGTAAAAAAACTGGCTGAAGAATAAGAATGAAGGAAAAGGCCATGGGATGTGATGAAAATGTTCCTGGTACCTTCTGAGAGAGTAGTGGAGACTGACTGAGATTGCAGAGTTAGACCAAGGGATGGGAAAAGAAGAAATGAATTTAAAAGATATAAGTGATGGAGTCAAACACTTAGAAATAAAAGGTGTGATGAACATAGTTTAAAATTTAAGGGGGAGGTGGAAAAATGGAATTATTAAGAGAGAGAACTATGGAGCTGGGCTGCATCAGTGCAAATGCCAATTCTTCCACTTACTAGCTGTGTGACCTTGGATAATTTATTTAATTTCTCTGAGCCTTAGTTTCCTTATCTGTAAAATGGGGATAATCACAGTACCTATCTCGTGTTACCAGGAGGAACATACATGAAATGCTGACTATGGGCCTGTCAGAAGTAAGCACTGTCAGAAGTAAGCATGATTACTGAAACTTATCTTCTTGTGCAAACTTGACAAAGAGATAGAGAAAAAGCATGAAGATGGCCAGATGCGGTAGCTCAGCAATTTGGGAGGCTGAGGTGGGCAGATCACTTGAGACAAGGAGGTTGAGACCAGCTTGGGCAATATGGCAAAACTCTATCTCTACAAAAAGTACAAAAATTACCCAAGTGTAGTGGTGCACACCTGTAGCCCGATACTCAGGAGGCTGAGATGGGAAGATCACCTGAGCTCAGAACGTGAAGGTTGTAGTGAATGAAGAATGCTGGAGTTACTGGAAATGAAACTATCAAGCATGGCCCTAAGTTGGCCATGCCTGATAACTACCAGATTAAAGGTGGGCTGATTGTGCCATAGTACTCCAGCCTGGGCAACAGCCAGACTCTGTCTCAAAAAAAAAGTGTGAAGACTTTAGAGGACTGTAGGAGCCTAAGGAACTGCCATGAACTCTAGAGAATAGATGAAGAGTTAACTTTTTAAGAAAGATGATAGTGGTAACTTCTCAGATTCCAGGGAAAGATACAATAACTACAGTGATGACCAGGAGAAAATACTGCCAAATGAGAGAATTCTTGTTTAATGGCTCCTATCTTCCCAATGAATCAGCATTAAGGCTAACTGATAATAAAAACTTGTGTATTTTTAGTATTTTAGAGAGCTTTATTTTGAATAGGAATTGGACACTACTGTAGCCAAGACAAATTTGCCTTATGCCACTAACATTTTTGTTAACAGACTAGGGCTCACAAGTGTGGATGATGTAAATTTTTTTTAAAAAAACTGCCTACTGGGCCAGAAAAGGTGGCTCATGCCTGTAATCCTGGCACTTAGGCCAAGGTGGGTGGATCATCTGAGCTCAAGAGTTCAAGAGCACCCTGGGTAAGATGGCGAAACCCCAGCCCTACAAAAACACAAAAAAATTAGCCAGGTGTGGTGGCATGCGCCTATAGTCCCAGCTACTCAGGAGGCTGAGGTGGGAGGATTGCTTGAGACTGGGAGGCAGAGGCTGCAATGAGCCGAGATCACATCATTGCATTCCAACCTGGGTGAGAGAGTGAGACCCTGTCTATAAAAAAACAAAAACAAAAGAAAAACCAAACCAAACAAACAAAAAAACCCGGCCTACTGCTACTAGATCGTTGGAACATCAGTTTTTGTACTGAAATCCACTAAAGGTCAGGAAAAATGTAGTTTGAATAAAGGCCATCTACTGATGATGGCTGCCAAACAAAAACCTTAACAATTATAGAGAAACTTTTACAGTACAGGTTTCTAGACTAATCCAAATGCATTTATGCTGATTAGTGCCTCTGAGATGGGAAAAATAATTTATTTTTCTCCTCTATATATGTGATGTCTTATATCTCTATATGTCTTTTCCATCTGATAAAAGAGAGTTAATTTATACATAATTACCTTATAAGTTTCCTCAGGATGCCAGCAAACACTCATGCCAGGAGAATGAAGAACAAAATGAGATGTCTGCACTCCTTCCAAGGTCCAAATCCTAACAAAATAATAACAGTATAATGTCAATTGTTCTTCATATATCATTATTAAAAAATTAAATTTCCATGAATTTATTCAAAGCTATTAACTACAGATTATAAGGCAGACATCTGTACTTAATGTATATCTTTTAAAGAAAATTATAATACCACTTTTAAATAATATGAAAGTAGTATGAAGAATTTAAATTTTATCATACTCAATCATGGACAAAAGAATCACACACGTTTTCCCTCTAATTAATCCAGCACAGCAACACTGTTACATGGTAATCAAATTAAATTATTTACATATTCTTTATTTTGTGTGCAAAATCTTGAGGTGTCTAGGTCACTAATCAGGTTGTCTGACTACTTTAGTAGTCATTTCAATTGACGATAATTACTACTGGGGTGCTTATAAACACACAAGCATGCATGCACACAGAATAACCACATACAAAAAAGATAATATGAAGTTATGAAAATTTAGCAACATGGCCATCTTCCATATTGCTTATTCCTTCTACCTTTAGGATTCTAAGCCAGTGGATACTTCCTATTTATACCTTTTGTAATTTGGCTTACTTTTCCAGTTATCTCTCCCCAAATTGGCCATAGTTGATAGCTACCCAATTAAACCTGGGTTGAAAGAACAGCCATTTGGTTCCTCCTATTCTCTCTTTCCTCAATAGTTACAAATTCATAGTAACAAGGACCAGGTTTTTCACCAACATGGCTCTCCATTTCAATTGCTTTACCATCTGCAGAAGGGGGATCAAGACTCAGAAATTTGAGTCATGGCACTAAGTTGTGAGAGTTGCTATTCTTTGCCCACTGCTCCTTCTCCATACTCAGCTACTGTTATACTGCACTGGCATGTAGCACAGAGTAGAGCCGGTGACAGAAGTTGGTGGGAGGTTGGCAAAGTGTACACAGAATTATGATCCTTAAGAATTGAACTTGACTGGGCACCATAGCACATACCTGTAATCCCAGCACTTTGGGAGGCTGAGACAGAAGATCGCTTGAGCCCAGAGTTCAAGACTAGCCTGGCGAACACAGTGAAACTCCATCTCTACAAAACATACAAAAAATTGGCCAGGCATAGTGGCGCACACCTGTAAACCCAGTTATTACTTGGGAGGCTGAAATGGCAGGCTGATGTGGGAGGATTGCTTGAGTACAGGAGGTAGAGGCAACAGTGTGCCACGTCTGCACCTTTGCACTACAGCCTGAGTGACAGAGAACATATCTCAAAATACCACCACCACCACCACCAACAACAACCCAACAATAAAAAAGAACTGAACTCATTCACTGGAATTTTTCTTCTAGGTTTTACAGTTTACATCTCATTAGGGACCAAAAAAAAACAGGTTTAACCAATTTCGGGAATTTATTTTCAATGTGTAGGCAAAAATTTCATTTCAAAGAAAGTAGAATACATATAGGACAATGCTACTATTCTGTGCCAAAACACATTACTTCAAATACTCTTCTTCTTTGTAGAAATTATTCGGTCTCCAAATATTGAAATATCATAGTTACATATAAACTAACACAAATGGTTTTCAAAATGATTATCTTTATGATTAAACAATTTAGAAGTATACTGTTCTCTTGCCAAATCAATACTTTTCATCTGTATTTATTATATAAGGGAGACAATTACAATTTAAGAGAGGAATCACATTCCCCAAGTTTATGCAACTATGTTTCACTCCCCACGATGAATCAGATTATTAATTATGGCAACTGATTTAGTATTTCTTCTCTATTGCCTTTTGCAAAATAAAGTATTGAGCTAGCATATATTTTACTAATATTGAAATAGTAGAAATTTGTCTTGAAAATTCTGCAAGTCTCATGAGAGGATGGTTTAAAACTTTCATTCTTTTGATCTTATTCTAATACGTATTTGATTTTTGTTGGCTATTATATAAATTAAGTAAATACATTCCAAAATATTTTCATGATTTTTCTTTCAAATGAAGGAAACAAAAGAGGGAGAAAATATGGATAAAAATACTAGATAAAAACTGGTCAGTTAATAAAGTGTATTCCTGTCCAATGAACCAAAGTTTTACCTAATTTTTAAACAGTATTTTATCCTGAATAAGAAATTTAAGAAAAAACACAAAACAAAAAAAATCCCCTGACTTAAAAATGAGGAGGGTGATCCAGGTTACTTTACAAGGGACTGGGATAAAATGATTTATAGTTTATAGTTATATGCTTATTCAATAATTCTTAGTGGTTACACAGTCCAAGTACTAAGTATGTAAAATATACCAAATTGGGCTAAAACTAGTTATCCTAACTAAATTAGCTACAGCTGGTATAATTTAAGTTTTATTTTCCTTTTTGATAGATTCCTTAATTAAGTCCTTTTCAAATCCTTTTGTGGAGCTCAGCTCATTTTTCTGTGTCTTTACTACAAAAGTCATCTAGTTAATATTACTTACATGAGACAAAGTCACTTTTTTTTGGATGTTTGAAGTATACCATATATAATAAAAGTATACAAGCCTTAAATGTACAATTCAAAGAGAATACACTAAAAAAGAATTGTGCCTAAATCAAGAAACAGTATTTCCAAGACTCCAAAAGTTGTTTTGTGCTCCCTTCCAGTCATACTTCCCTGCTCTCTCACAAAAGGTACCCACTATCCTGACTTCAAATGGCCTTGCTTACTTTTGCCTATTTTTGAACATCATAAAAATGATGTCCATTTTCATATGTTACGTATTTTCTTGGTCTGACTTCTTTTACTCATCATTAGGTTTTGTGAGATTTACCACCATTGGTGCATGTTGTTGTAATTTGTTTTTTCTTATCGCCTTACATAGTCTTCCATTAACTCAGTACAAAACAACATATTTATTCATTCTACTGCTGATAGACATTTAGGTTGTTTCCAATTATTGATCACCACCAAGAATGTTGCTAGAGGCTTTCTTGCACATGTCTTTTAGTGAATATAGATGCCCACATACAATCACATACACAAACACACCTGCTGGGTACAAACCCAGGCATGGAATTGTTAGATCACAGATTACACATATATTCAACTTTAGCAGGTAGGTATCATCAAATAGTTTTCCAAGTTGGCTGCACATCATATTTCCTTTTCTCCTCCCATATTTAATTACAAGTAGGAAAAGCCAAAATTTTCTCCTATTTTCTGACAAAAACAGTCTTAATCACTTATGTGAATGGCAATGGGAACAGTTTTTCAGATAGTCTTATTTTGTAAGGTAGATTTCTCAATTCATCTTTTTTTTTTTTTTGCATTTTATTTTCATATATCTATGTATGGACAAATGTACCTAAGTTTTAAAATGTGGTAAACACAATTTACAGTAGAATCTCTCTTAACTGACTCTGGCAGTTTTTTTTTCTTTTTCCCTCTATAGAAGTGATGGGAATGAGAAGGCTATTTCCTAATATGCCCACTTGTGCATTTGTGGTATGTGTGCAAAGAGAGAATATAGCTTCTTTGCTTAGCAAATCACTGTATGTGACGTAAACCCATATTTATTAATGTAATTACATAATATTATATAAACTGACAAAATGCAAATGTGAAAGAGCTATTTCAATGAAACTAAGTCAATGCAATCTAACTAAAGATAACTTTCTAAAAGAAAAAAAAACTCACTCAAATTAGGTATGTGTGACAGTTATAAAAGATTAAATAATAAAAATTATAAAAATCTAGATGTATTCTGAATTAAGACTGCTTTTCTAAGTGCTATTTTCATTAAAGACGTTGTATTCTGGTCATGCTTCATGCAAAAAAAAAGTGGTCCCAAGCCAATCAATGGACTCATAACCGAAGGAAAAAAAGCATTGGCCTAATATCAAAAGACTGGCAAATGGTTTTTAATATACATGGGTTGTATATTAAAATAAAGCAGGTAGCCATTCTTTTACAACAATTTCCTGAGTTTAGTGACCTTTTGTTATCTAAGAAACTTTTGGTCTAGACCATGTCAGATGATAGGATTTCTACTATAACAAAAAAAATTCAAAATTTGAAAATTCAGGTTTTAATATTTCCAAAATCATTATTACTGAAAACTCAGTTATAACCACAGAAGCACATTTTTCAGGAAAGTGGTGCATCACAGAAAAAGAAATGCTTTTAAAGCTCACAGCCAGCTGGGCACTGTCGCTCACACCTGTAATCCCAGCACTTTGGGAGGCTGAGGCAGGCAGATCACCTGAGGTCTGGAGTGTGAGACCAGCCTGAACAATATGATGAAACCCTGTCTCTACTAAAAATATAAAAATTAGCTGGGTGTGATAGCAGGTGCCTGTAATTCCAGCTACTTGGGAGGCTGAGGCAGGAGAATCGCTTGAATCCGGGAGGCAGAGGTTGCAGTGAGCCGAGATTGAGCCACTGCACTCCAGTCTGGGCGATAGAATGAGACTCCATCTCAAAAAAAAAAAAAAAAAAAAAACCCAAAAAAAAAAAAAAAAAAAAAAAAAAAAATAAAACCCCCCATAGCCTTCATAATAAAGACAAGCATATGAAAAGATGATAGACCATTTATCAAAGCATAAAAGTATAGAATAAATGCTATCAGGTTTAATTACCTTGGGCAAAACCTAGGATCTATATTAATATACATACATATGTACATATTTAAATGTTTGCAAGGGAAATTTCAAGTGAAAAGCTTTTATGGCAAAGCTTATGTGCTGACGAATTAGGACGCCAATACAGACTGAATCAAGGGGCACTGGGTAAGTACAGCATCACTGCTCAAGTGAAATAAAATGACAGTTTTCATCCAATTTGAACTGTAATAATAAACATCCCCATCCCTCCCAACATTGTGGTCCTAAATAGAACTCTTAGATTTAGCTGTAAAATGATGGGATAGAGAGCTATCCAGATTATGAATTATATTTATTTTACTTTTAGTATTTTATTGCTGTAATTACCGCTTCATTTCAGGCTGAGTCCTTTTCAGCAGAACGTTAAATATCCCTACCACATGGTATTTAAATGTTACTGTCACATTTAATTAATAAAAAGGTCCCATAAATTGGGCGTTGGCATACTGGGGATATCCTACATATTCTCAAAGGTCTTTTAAAGGGACAATTAATAAAGAAAGATGTTATGTCTGAGGATTCAAAAGGAAATTTCCCGGTTAATCCTCTGTTCTATTTGTTCCTTCTCCCTTTTTAACTGGCAGCTCATTGTTTGCTAGGAAATTCATTTTTATTTGTTCCTTCTCCATTTTTAATTAGCAGCTCATTGTTTGCTAGGGAATTCATTGCAGAAGGAAATTTCTACTACCAAATGTTTTTTGACAACACAGACATAAGAAGGAATGGATGACATTAAATGACTCATCTGTATCCATTTGTCCCTAACTGGTAAAGCAAAAAATATCAACCACAATCTTTCTAAAAGACATGACTGGATTACATGAATCTGTATATTGATTAATTAAATAAGAAAGAAAGAAATAAGTAATACACAGATGCAGTTATAAGGATGAGTAGGCACTTTACAATGTCACTGGTACAGGAAATGGACCCTCAACATTCTTAGACAAGAGACATGTTTTTCACTGAGCTTGTGACAGCAAAACTAGATTTTCTTTCAGTTCCAATAAATCAATAACTAAGTTAATCAGGCTATGGATGATTCAAAGAAGGGTAAGCCATGATGTGTTTCCTTATTAAATGAGTACACAATTAGAAAGAAAGATGGAACAATTTGTAAAAGAATTTAGTGCTAAAATATTTGGTTTTAAGTGCAAAAGGAGTTCAGAGATGGGGAATCATGTGACTGAAAACAAAAGTCTAGAGATTAGTCAGACAAATCTTTATAGTGGGTATGGTAGGTTAGAGTTGGTAAATAAACTTTGTCAGTTGGTATGGTTGAGACTATGAAGAACTTTGATAGCAAGGCAAAAGCCTTAAAAATGGAGACAACAAAATAGCAGTATAGCTGGAAGTAAGAATTTTGTAAAGGGTACTTTCAGTATGTGTGTCTCAAATATATTCAGAAAATAAGATTAGATTAATTCTTTTTTTTTTTAATACTTGAGACTACTGAGCAAATAGTAGT
This sequence comes from Sapajus apella, assembly GCF_009761245.1. Lineage (NCBI taxonomy): Eukaryota > Metazoa > Chordata > Mammalia > Primates > Cebidae > Sapajus > Sapajus apella. Next base: position 60,453,363 of record NW_022436942.1, read on the forward strand.
AGCAGTAGTAGTTTTAAAGTACTAGCAGTACTAATGATAAAAGATTATTATTAGAAGTTTTACAGACTTCAGAATAAGAATTAAAAGGGTGAAAATGAGATAATTGTACATGCTGATTATTTTACCCTTCTGAGTTGATAATAAAGGCTGCATGTACCTTGAGGGTAGAGATGGAAGGAGGTAGCCTGTTTCAAACTGATAAAGTTTCCACACCAAATATAATCTATTATACATCTTCATAAAGCTTTGGGGAGGGTAAAAAATCTTATCAATGTATATGCTGCTGCTTCATTTTGATTTCCTGTAATTGTAAACAAGTAGAGCAGAAACTACAATTTATTATCACAGAGGTGAGAAAATGAGGCTGTCTCAGAGGAAAATTATTAACATATCATTTAACTCATATAGACAGAAATTTTTGAAGGATGAAAATTAAGGAAATTTTGTCACATTTAAAAATAAACCTCAAAAATTAAACTCTCAACTGCAAAGAAATACCATATGGTAGTTTTCAAACAGACCATATGTAATGATTTCATCTTTAAGGAATTCAGAGTAGAAGGGCTTTTTCTTAAACTAACATAAGCCTTAACAAAAGCAACAGTAACACTATCCAGGAAATATTAGCATTTCATTTTTTCCAAGAAAAATTTTGATGAACTTTACAACTTAAAATTTGACTATATGCTGAATACTAAGGGAAAGTATTCCTTTATTATTTATATCAATGGCCTTTCAAAGTAAATCTGAAAACTGCTTATGGATATGATTTCCTTTTTTTTGAGATAGAGTCTTACTCTGTCACCAGGCTGGTGTGCAGTGGTGCGATCTCAGCTCACTGCAACCTCCGTCTCCCATGTTAAAGCAATTCCCCTGCCTCAGCCTCCTGAGTAGCTAGGACTACAGGCGCATGCCACCATGCTCGGCTAATTTTTTTTTTTTTTTTTTTTTTTTTAAGTAGAGTTCGGGTTTCACCATGTAGGCCAGGATGATCTCGATCTCCTGATCTCATGATACACCCGCTTCGGCCTCCTCCCAAAGGTGCCAGGATTACAGTGCCTGGCTGTGATTCCCTTTTTTTTTTCTTTCTTTTTTTCCCCATTTATTTATTTTATTGCATTTTAGGTTTTGGGGTACATGTGAAGAACATGCAAGACTGTTGCATAGGTACACACGTGGCAGTGTGATTTGCTGCCTTGCTCCCCATCACCTACATCTGGCCTTTTTACAATTCACTTACTGCAACCACATGAGGGCCACATAAAGCAAGTTTAAATTACTGCAGTCACTGATTTAGTGATATACTTTATTAAGTGAGTTTTAGAAGACAAGAAACCTTTCCTGAATTTTAACTATAACACTAAAATAAATCATATGAATTGTTCTGATTATACTTTGTACCTGGGCATGGTTTATGAGCTCCTAGACGTGGATTACTTCCCAAAGAATGCTTCATTTGCCCACCTTCAGAAGGCTCTCAGTTTCCTTTCTTCTGTTTCCCACAAGCACTAATTTTAAGTACACTGCATATTTTGTGATCCCAAATGAGGTGGGGGTGGAGGAGAAACACTCCACCTTAATTATGGATCTTAAAGACTTGCAAATGTACGTAAAAAGAGGTAATATGAAAAACACATAGGTAGCATGTGGTACACAGAAGACATTTGATAAAAATCCCTTTTCCTCTTATAACATTTTTCATAAAAACTATACTACTGGCTTAGTGAATAGCTTAGGTAAATTTAGTATTATTACCTTATACAATGATTTGGTTACATTCCTGAAAAAAAACTTATTCATTATTTTTTATATACCACCCTTCTCTCATTTTTAAAAAAATGATCCCCGTTATAACATGACAATTACAGCTATTCCACGTTTTACAGAGGAAGTAAATGGCACATTGTAGGCACACTTACACTATATTGAACTAAAAATTCCCTTCTAAAAAGAAGTCAGTTTTCTTTCACCATAAATTTTTATCTAATATTTTAAAAGATTATTGAGGGATGGGATTTACTACTGATATCCTCTGTAGTTCCAGTGAGTACTGGGGTCTTATATTTCTTTTGTATCTCCCAAGTTGGCTTATATTGTATCTCCTAAATGTTGGCTATACTAAAAGTGTTTAATAAATACTTGTTGATATGACTTGTTCTTACAGAATGGTACTGTTTCTAATATACAAGAACATCTGTTATTTGGCACGAACTGGGAATGAGATGTTCTGTATTAGGGAGTTTTTAAAATAATAAGCTTAACCCATTAAATACTTAAATGACACTTTTACCTTCTTTTGGAAGTAGGAGATAATATTTTTTTCTAAACGAATATGCACTTTTTAACCTCTCAAATACTGTGATAATTTTAGCCTTCTTTCAATGACATTACGTCATAAATATGAACATCAGTATTTATATTTTTCTGTGCATATGCATATACAAACACACAGATAAGCATCAGTATTTGTATCATCCTGTGCATATATGTGTATATACATTTATGTATATATGTGTATATGTGTGTGTGAGTGCATTTGCATATGACAGACATGATGAGGGATCATAAAGAAAATGGTGTAGAATATGAGGCCGAATGACTAGCAACCCCATGCTTTGCTTGGCAATTCTTTTTATTAAATACATCTATCAGATGCTCTTTGTTTCAATAATGGCACCTTTTTCATAAAGATACATATTTCTTCATAAAGATATATACTTTTCCATAAAGATATATACTTTATACCTTTTTCATAAAGACACATACTTTTCATAAAAGTATATATCCTACACCCAGTCACTCACTACTACCAGAAGAGCATTCTTCTAAGTTCTGTGATGTCCTCTATGGCAGCAAAGCATGGCCAAATCCACAAAATACCTTATTAGTGACAGTCTAAAGCAATCTACTCCAGAGTAACTTTCCTCATCCCCCAGAAAAATCTGTTCCTCAGCAGCAGTCTGTTACTTAGGCATCACTGATACCATGCAGCTCTCTGTGGCAGTTTGCATTTACTCCTCTTATCTGAATAACTGGGCTAATGCAATATGAAGAAGGAACCTAATATCTTCATTTCAAGAATCGGTACTAGGGTGTGATGGCAAAGGTATCTTTAAAAAACTATAAATTCTTTACTAGCAGAAGCTGATAACACTTCTATAGACATGACTCTAAATGCAATTCTATAAATTTTATTAAGCCATACCTAATGCTTGATTTTGACAGGTAATATGAACATCTGCTTTTTCAATAACCCAAAAAGACTAAAACTTCTTAGAGAATCTTAAAGTAGAAACAGTATACATCAGTATTTAAGAGACAGACTGCTATACAAGGGAAATAATAAAGGAATCTATAGTATAAGGTTTTTGAGGATTAAATGAGTAAATTCATAAAAACATGCTCAGAATAGTGCCTGGTCACATATTATTATCTAAAGCAATGATTCTCAACATGGGATTGGTCCAATACCTAAGGGGCTATTTTTGATTGTCCTAATGATTGGGTTGTCACATGAGAGCCAGTGGTGCTAGTCATTTTGTATGACTTTTGAATGACTAACTGAACTTAGAAATCCCAATAAGTGGGGATAGTTCAAAAGAACTATTTTCTGCGATCTACATTAATATTTCATTCCATGGCATAACAGTGAATTATTTTGATACTATACATATAAAAACTAGCTGATTTGCAAGAATATTATTTTTCCTTATTTTTTCAACTTGATATCCTATGATTTGTCTTGCTATGTTATTCCTATTTTGATTACCTGTATTTCCCTATTTCTCTTATGAGATTTAATTTCATTTTATTATTACTAACATGAGCTTTCATCCTAAAACTATAGATCTGCTCAGGGCTATGACACTGTAGAACTCCAGATGGCACTATTTGCATTATACTCTATACAGCTCATAAATCCCTACAACTGTGCAGCTTGACTGCCTTGCCTCTGCCTTACATTTTCCAGTTATCTTATTTTTCTGATATCCAGGCTTATTCATTATAAAGAAGGACAAAGACTATCCCACTATGTCTTCATATGTAGGTTTATGTGAGCTCATACATAATGTATCATTATTTTACTTGTTTTTCTTTTATAGAAATATATCATATAATTAAGGTATAATAATTTTCTGTACTTACATATTTAGAAGGCTACATTTTCTGTGAGTTTCACTTAAAAAGGTGTGGTAGGTATTATAAGATGTTAAGAAAGGCAGTGTTAAAACTGATACAGACCTGGTGATTTAAACGGGAACTCAATTTTCTTATAAACTTGCACAGATCACAGAATAGTAAAACTACATGGAGTCTTAGATAAAAAGTAATTTGTACTCTTTCATAATAACATTTTGTATTATGAGTCGTATCTTGGTTCACAGTGTGACTCTATTCTGTTTGATTCAGAATTTGGCAATTTTCAGTAAAACACACATATTTCATGAAATCTATTCAGGTGACTGATTGTTTTAAAATAGTGTTCATAGGGCAAAATTCTGCTAACTGATTATAATATCACATCTTTCTTGGAAATGTCAAAGTCAAACATCAGAAAATGTGCATAGATCAAAATACTGAGGTTAAAATTTTTTTTAAAGTAAGCACTGGGTCTACTTTTTATAGTACAGAATACATATTGTAGGACTGCTCATATGATATAGTCTCTTTTGTTACTTATGTGATAACATATATCCTCTCAGAATTCCTTCTTTCCTTCTTATTAGAGTGTATGATACTATCAACTCTTTCTCATTTTAAACTTTTTATATATGCTCTGTTCTTAAAAAAATCTTATCTGTATTGCTTAGGTTTTGGCTTAAGAGGTTTGGCTTTAATAACCAGTCAGAGTTGTTTATTTTTGGTTGGTGAACTAAGCTGTAAATTCTAAAAATACTGCTATTTTGATGTTGTGTATCAATCTGAAAATCTCAGTAGTTTACAAAAATAAGCATAAATTCTTGCACATGGGTGTATAAGAAGCTTTGTTTCTATAATGCCATATGGGTCCATATCTGCTCCACGTGTTTCTCATTCTGGGATCAGAAGCTATCTAGGACATGCTCATCCTATAGCAAATGACAGAGCACAGGAGGTCAAGTCAAACCAGGCAAAATATTTGAAGTTTCTGTGTCACATCTGTGAATGCTACAATGGCCTAAACAACTCACAAGCTAGGGACAATCAGTAGAGAAAATCACCTTCATGGGAAAGGGAAAGGAGAGCAAATATTTGTTGAGCAGTAATATGAACAACGACAGTCTAGCAAAATAAGAAACTTAGAGGCCATGTAGTGAGGTTTTAAAAAAATTAAATTTATTTAAATGAAAGGACTTATTCTTTAGTTAGGCCTTTCCTACTTTTTAGAGTAATGATGTCCTTTCTTTTATAAAATGATAATGGTAGAAGGCAGTAAACTTAAAAGTTTTATATTTGAAAAAATAAAAAAGTTAGCAACGCTATGTCAGTCCCCTAAATTTTTGGAGAAATTGCTAGTTTACAAAAAAATCTAGAAGTCATAAGAAAAACAAACACGCAAACACAGACTGCCGAGTGTGATGATCCTAGGTCTCTATGGCTTTTGTTCACTATTCACAGGTTATTCCTTGGCTTGCAAAGACACTCACTTTCCCCCTTTGCAGGTTTCATTATTTAAAATACTTGTGATTAGGAGAGTCTATCTTTTAAAGAGCTGAAATGCCATTATTTATTTCCAGTGATCGAATTTTTACTTTAAAACGATTCCATTTACTCTTCAGGTCACTATACCAACTTGGTTTTTTAATACCTGGGGCCTCAGAAACTTAATGTTATGTAAATCTGTCATATCGCTGACATAAAAATTTTAACAGGCAGCACAAAAAGAATAATGGCCTACGACCCCAACACTTTAAAAAGATGAGTTATATTAAGAAGATTAAAAATTTAAAATGTAGCTGGCAGCTTTACTTCTAATGTGAAGTCATACATATTTAATAGTTTTATATGTACATAAGTACCAATAAATACTAAGGATTTTGGCATAGTTTTATGAAACATTATGCAAAACAGCAGAGCAGCAGTTTTTTTCTTCCTCACAGTATTGTTAAAGCAAATGAAGCAACTGACACCCTTCCAATGACTGATGCACTCATTTCACTCCTGACTCCTCAGCTTATTTCAACCTGCTATTGTTTTCATCTTATTCTTTACCTGTGATATTCTCCAGCTTTAGGCACTATTAAAATGTTATAGCTACCTCATCTATCCTAAGTTAGGGGGTGGGGAAGAAGAAAATAATAGTTGACATGTATTGTATCTACAGAAAACCTTATGTAGAAACCTCTGAATTTATCAAAACACTAAATTTTCCATCAGGCTTATGTAGCAGATAAGAGTCATAGTTCATTATTAAACACTAACTTATATAGGATCTGTGAGGTAACTTGACAACTACATTTTATTCCTACTCATCTTGTCCAAAATTGGGGAATTTGATCCAATATATGTTTGGGCATTTTTTTTTTTTGAGACAGAGTCTTGCTCTGTCACTCAGGCTTGAGTGCAGTGGCACAATCTTGACTCACTGCAACCTCAGTCTCCCAGGTTCTAGCGATTCTCTTGCCTTGGCCCCACGAGTAGCTGGGATTACAAGTGCACACCATTACGCCTGGCTAATTTTTGCATGTTTAGTAGAAATGGAGTTTGCCATGTTGGTCAGGCTGGTCGTGAACTTCTGACCTTGGGTGATCCACCTGCCTTGACCTCCCAAAGAGCTGAGATTACCGGTGTGAGCCACTGTGCCTAGCCCAATACATATCTGGATTTCGTAAAGGTCAAAATCTGAAATAAGACATAGAAGACACCCATGAGAGGCAAGGGAACTTTTCATTAATGGTGACGAAGACCCAACTCACTGGTTTTGAAACTCATGTTTGTGTCATACCTACAGTTCAAATAAGGTATGCTTCTTCTACAACACTCTGTAGAATTTATATAAAAGTCACTTTTTTTCTCATTCAAAAAATGTAATTCTCATTAAAACAAAATGAAAATTTAAAAAGGTGGTTATAACATAAGCAACATACCTGCAGGTATGATCGTCACTCACACTTGCAATTCCTTGGCCACCTTTGGGATCAAACACCAAACCATTAATGAAATCTGAATGGCCCTCTAAAACCTGACAGAAAGAGAAAACTTAGTATGAAAACAGGAAAATCTATAATATTCCTATATAATATTTTTGCTTCACTGCCTTAAAAGCTTTCACTGCATGTTTTTCTATAAATATTTCTTAAGCAATCTGCTATTTTTAAAGCATGATTTATACACCCACTTTTTGGAAGGTTTATCTTGGAAAGAAATTGATCATTCAACACACTATTAGCTTAGCCTTTCTTTTTTAGTATGCATTTCTTACAAAAACACACATACATTTTTATTGTACCTGTCCTCATATCACCTCCTTTCTCACTTTTTATATAAAGCTTAAATAAAAATCATAGCTAGAAAACTTTTTAGGGGTATTGAGGTAGAGTGCCTCTAGGCTTTTTACCTTATAACTGTTGCTCTGTATACTCACTACTACTTAACAAACACCCACAGGATGGACTTCACCATCTAATGCTTCATTTACATGTTCAATGTGACTGCCAGCAGTGAAAACAGCTAGTTGTTATAAGACCATAGTCATCATCAACACAAAAATCTTTGCCTTGACAGAGAAGCAACAAATGAGACGCTGCATGCTAGAGGACTGTGTGAGCAGGGAAGGTTCAATCTGTCTAAATCTTCATGGTTGAAATCCTAAATAGGCCTGTCAGATAATTACTTTAAAGATTATCATTTTTTCTACCCTTCCTTCTTTCCAAAAACTCAAATTTGATCTCATTCTGAGGTTATTAGAGCAGTTCTGATAGTACTGCTCACTATGTAGAAATGTAACATGAAAAGAAAAAAAAAAAAAGAAAGAAAAGGATTTGGTTCAAACATTCCTGAGTAACTTTAACAAACCCAGGTCCTCCAAATCATTCTCCAAAGCTTCTGTCACAGCTTACAAGACAAACTAAATCAACAGTGAATGTTTAATGTGTATTATAACTAGCATTTTAACTTTGGATAGGTCAAAATTTTATGTGTATTTACATACTTGGTTATTTTTGTTATAGCCTTAAATCAGCCAATCTGTACAATAGATTAAGCCAACTGTAAATAGCTTAGAGTATGATTTTTTACTATTTTCTAAATGACGGGAAAGGTTTAGTTTATCTTTGTTTTATAACAATATTCATATTTTGGTTTATTGGAAAACCAAGAAGGCAATACCATTCTTATAAGAAAACACGATGTAATTTCGACCCAACCTGAGGGTAATTATTATAGTAACAAAAAACACACATATGGGTTTTACTATGTAACCAAGCATTATTCTAAGTGTTTTACATGAATTTGCTCAGTCAATGATCATAATTCTATAAGGCAGCTGCTATGATTACCCATGTTTCACAGCTGAGGATATTAGCACAAAGAGATTGGGTTACTTAACCAAGGTCATACCATTACTAAGTAATAACATGGAGGTTTAAATGCAAGGAATATGGCTTCTGTGTCTGTGCTCTTAACTACTTTGGAATCCGGCCTGTGCTATGCTGTGCTGATCATTTGTCCCCTTGAAGTTCAACTCTTACTCTATGGATGTTCATGTCGATTATATTCCTAATATATCCAACTTTGAATTTCTAATTCTTTCTTATTTCTTGTTCCTACCTAACATTTCAAGTTAATAAGTGATATGAGATTTATAATCTGCAGTCATTATTAAGAACCTAGTTCTTAATATAGTAACCTAGTTACTATTACCCATAGTAGAGTAAATGAGACCCTAAATTATATACTTTAATGATGACCATAAAAAGTCATTTTAAATTGGGATAAATTCAATTAAAGCAGCAAAAAATAAACACGTTTCAAAATAAACTCTAAAGATTTGTATAGCCATCAACATACCTTATATTCATTTTTATCTTGAAGATCTGAAGTAAATAATCTAATTTTCAAATCAGCAGCTGAAGTACAAAATCTGGAAGCAATAAAAAACAAAAATATACCAATTTTCAGCCTTTGAAGGGAAAGGTCTCTCCCTCCCTCCATCTTTCCCTCCAGGTCACTGAAGTTTTTATCAGTAACTCATAATCATGCTTTTTATGGAGGGAGAAAGAAGAATGTTGTGGCTCCACTGTAAAAAGTATTGCATAGCCATCACAGAAAGTGGGAGTCACATTATTTTGAGAGCATACAAAAGTTTAGTCTATTCTGGATTTGCTTTTTCAATAATAAAGTATAGAATTTTACACTAAATCAGCCCTTGAATTTAATTTTAAATGTTTTCTTAAAAGCATAAAAGGATAGATTTTAAAAATTATCTTCATTTTAGCCAGTCAACAAGAGATGTTAAAAATATTGTTACACACCTACCTTAGTCTTTGCCCTCTTCTGTTACCCAAAATCTTTAGTTTTTCTATTTCTCCAAATAAATCAGATTATGTAAGATATTTTTTATACCTATAAAAGCTGGCATATTTATACTTGCTAAAGGCTGGAGTATTATTTATACTTTAAACATTTAAGATACATTTTTCAGTAGTTCATCAATGGATTATTAAATTAAAAAACAAAACCTAAGCCACAAACAACTCCTTTTTTTTTTTTTTTTGAGACAGAGTCTTGGCTCTGTTGCCCTGGCTGGAGTGCAGCGGCATGATCTCAGCTTACTGCAGCCTCCACCTTCCAGGTTCAAATGATTCTCCTGCCTCAGCCTTCCGAGTAGCTGAGATTATAGGCGCCCACCACCACACATGGCTAATTTTTGTATTTTTACTAGAGATGGGGTTTCACTATGTTGGCCAGGCTGGTCTTAAACTCCTGACCTCAGGTGATCTGCTTGCCTCGGCCTCCCAAAGTGCTAGGATTACAGGTGTGAGCCACTGAGCCTGGTCAACAACTACTTCTTAAACTAGTTTACCTTTAATCCTAAATTTTCTAGATTCTCAGGATGTGAGACAATGGCTGTGAAAAAAATATAAATTATATTTATATAGTGAAAAACAATTTATTTTCAATTCTTTGGTAAAAAGAGTATCATACAGATCTAAATTTATTCTTTAGTTTGACTACAGTGAGCCATTTTTTTCCTCAACTACTAAATTTGAAGAACTCCATAAAGCAAGGCTATTAATCCACAGACCCTGATGTGTTGGTAGACCTTTGCTACTACAATCCCATTCCAGTAATTTGTCAAGAGCCGTTAGAGAAAACAGAACAAAGCTACCAGGGAATGATTCTTTGTCCAAGGTCTTCTCAGAGGTAAAATTAAAAGTTGTAGTGGAATAAAGTGGTTCCCTCCCAACTGAGGCTATACTGTTTTGAAGTGTTCATAACCATAGCTCAAATTTTCCAACATTCTTTCTTTCCCTGGGTTCAGAGGGGAAAATGCAAAAGCATGGTGGGGAGAGATACATATTTGTATATATATGTATATGTGACAGGGAGAGGAATCTGAGGAAACATCCACAGTTTTTGTATAAAGCATCTAGTAATTTAGTGACTGCTTTGCAGTTTCAAATTTTACTTTACAAATATAAAACACATTTTAATAAAGGCAATTTCCTAGCGATTCTTTTTAAAAAAATATATTTGGGATACTTTTTTTTCTTGGTATCTTTGATTTTTTGTGTGATTGCCATATATTGACTTTCTTTTCTAATTGTGGTAAAAAACACATTAACAAAATTGACCATCTTAACCATTTTAAAGTGTAGAGTATAGTGGTGTTAGTATGAAAATTATTGTTTAACAGATAATCTATAACTTTTTCATCTTGCAAAACAAACTCTTAAATACACTGACCAACAACATCCCTTTTTACCCTCCTCTCAGTACCTGGAATCTACCATTCTAATTTCTGCTTTAAAAGGATTATACTATTTTAGGTACAGCATATAAGTGGACTCATGCAATTTTTGTTTTTTGTAATTGGCTTATTTCACTCAGCATAATGTCTTCAGGCTTTATCCATGTTGTAGCATATAACAGAATTTATTTCTTTTTTAAGGTTGAATAATATTTCATTATATGTATGTATCATATTTTCTTTATCCATTTTTTCATGGTCATTTAGGTCACATCTACGTCTTGGCTACTGTGAATAATGATGCAATAAACATGGGAGTGGAAAAATCTGATCCAGACCTCAATTTCAATTCTTTTGGACACATACCTAGAAGTGGGGTTGCTGGATCATATGGTAATTCTATTTTTAAAATAATCTTTATTTATTCTTAATTGACATAATAATTGTATATAGTTATGAGGCATAATGTGATTTATGGACATATATACGTTGTGAATGATTAAATCAGGTAAATTAACATATTCATCACCTTACAAATTTATCCTTTGTGATAAAAACTTTTAAAATCTATCCTTTTAGCAATTTTAAAATCTACATAATTAACTATAGACATCAAAGTTGTACAATAGGTTACCAGAACTTACTCCTCCTACCTGAAACTTTGAAACCTTTAACTTCTCCCCTTTCCCTGTCCACTTCCTCTCCCCATACCTTCAGCCTCTGGTAATCACTCTACTGTACTTCTGTGAGTTCAGCTTTCTTAAGATTGAAGAGTACTCCACTGTGCATACACCACATTTTCCTTATCCATTCATCCACTGGTGAACAGTTAGGTTGATTCCATATCTTGCCTATTGTGAACAATGCAGCAATGAACACGGGCATGTAGATCTCTCTTCTACATACTGATTTCAATTCCTTTGAATAAATTCCCAGAAGCAGGACTGCAGGATGATATAGTAGTTCTATTTTTAGTTTTTTGAGAAACTTCCATACTGTTTACCAAAATGGCCGTAATAATTCATATTTTACATTACTACCAAGTGTCCAAGGGTTCTCTTTTCTCCATATCCTCATCAACACTTCTTACCTTTCATCTTTTTGATCATAGCCATTCTAGTAGGCATGAGGTGATATTTTATTGTGGATTTAATTGGCATTTCCCTGATGTTGAACATTTTTTCATGTATCTGTTGGCCATTTGTATATCTTCTTTCAAGAAATGTCTACTCAGGTTTTTTGCCCATTTTTAAATATAATTGTTTTCTTGCAATTTGAGTTCTTTACATATTGATATTAGCCCCTTGTCAAGATGTATGATTTTCAAATATTTTATAAAAATCTATAGGTTGTCTCTTCACGCTGTTGTTTCCTTTGCCGTGTAGCTCTTCAGTCTAATACGATCCCACTAGTCTAGTTTTGTTTTTCTATCCTGTGCTTTTAGGGTCAGATCCTAAAAATTCACTGCTGTGGAGATCAATGTTGTTAAGTTTTTTCTGTATTCTTCTAGCCATTTTACAGTTTAAAGTCTTAAGTTTAAGTTTTAATCCATTTTCAGTTGCTTTTGCATATGTGATAGGATAAAGATTCACATTGTTCTGCTTGTGGATATACAGTTTCACAACACCATTCATTGATAAGACTGTCCCTTCTTCATTTTATGTTCTTGGCACCTTTGTAAAAAACTGACCATAATGCATGAATTTATTTCTGGGCTCTCTATCCTATTCTATTGGTCAAGGTATCTTTTTTATGTTAGTACCATGCTGTCTTGAATACCATATCTTTGCAATATATTTTGAAATCATGTAGTGTGATGCTTCCAGGTTTGTTCTTTTTTGCTCAAAATTGCTCTGGCTATCCATGGTCTTTTTGTGATTTCATACAAAGTTTTGAATTGATTTTTCTGTATCTGTGAAGAATGACATTGGAGTTTTGATAGGTAGGCATTGCATTGAATCTGTAAATTGCTTTGGATAGCAAGAACATTTTAATAATATTAATTCATCCAATCCATGAACACAGGATATCTTTCCAATTATTTGTGCCGAATTCAATTTCTTTCATCAATGTTTTATCGTTTCTGTGTAAAGATCTTTTCCTTCTCAAATTTATTCCTTTTTTTTTTTTTTCATTTGAGACGGAGTTTCGCTCTTGTTGCCCAGGCTGGACTGCAATGGCGTGATCTCGGCTCACCGCAGCCTCCGCCTCCTGGGTTCAGGCAATTCTCCTGCCTCAGCCTCCTGAGTAGCTGGGATTACAGGCACGTGCCACCATGCCCAGCTGATTTTTTGTATTTTTAGTAGAGACGGGGTTTCACCATGTTGACCAGGATGGTCTCAATCTCTTGACCTCGTGATCCACCCGCCTCGGCCTCCCAAAGTGCTGGGATTACAGGCGTGAGCCACCGTGCCCGGCCCTCAAATTTATTCCTAAGATTTTTCTCGTGTTATTGTAAATCACATTATCTTAATTTCTTTTTCAGATAGTTCATTGTTGGTGTATTAGAAAGGTTACTGATTTTTGAATGCTGATTTGTATCATGCAACTTTACTGAATTCACTAATCAGTTCTAACAGTTTTTTGGTGGAATCTTTAGGCTTTTCTATATATAAGATCATGCATCAAGAAACAATTTAACTTTTTCTTTTCCTATTTGGATGCCTTTTATTTCTTTTCATATCTAATTGCTCTGGTTAGGACTTCAAGTACTATGTTGACAAAACGCTAGCAAACTGTATTCAAGAGTATATTAGAAAGATCATTCACCATGATCAAGTGGCATTTATCCCTGGGATGCAACAATGTTCAACATACACAAATAAATATGATTCACTTTATTAACAGCACGAAAGACAAAAACCACATCATCGCAATAGACGCAGAAAAATAATTTGATGAAATACAACATTATTTCTTGATAAAAACTCAAAAAATTAGGTACAGACAAAATGTTCTGCATCACAATAAAGGGCATCTATGACAAGCCCACAGGTAACATCATTCTCAATGGTGAAAAGATGGTGGTGTTTAAGATTAGGAACAAGACAAGGATGCCCTTTTGCCACTTATATTCAATATAATACCAGAAATCTAGCCAGGGTGATTAGGTAATTATATTTTTAATTTTCTGAGTAACCTTTAGAGTTTCTCATAGCAGCTATACCATTTTACATACTGATCAACAGTACAGGAAAGTTCCAATTTCTCCACATCCTGGCCAGCATCTGTTATTTTCTGCTTTTTTTGGTAGTGGCAATCCTAAATGTGAGGTGGCATCTCGTTGTGGTTTTGATTTGTATTTCTTTAATGATTAGTGATGTTGAACATCTTTTCATATGCCTGTTGGCCATTCATATACCTTCTTTGGAGAAATGTTGAATAAATGTTTCTCCAAAAAAACCAGTCTTTTTGAATCATTTTTAAATTGGATCATTTATTTTGTTGTGGTTGAGCTGTGGATTTTTTTTTTTTTTTTTAAGATGCAGTCTTGCTCTGTTGCTAGTCTAAAGAGCAATGGCGTGATCTCGGCTCACTGCAACCTCCGCCTCCTGCATTCAAGTGATTCTTCTGTTTCAACCTCCTGAGTAGATGGGACTACAGGCATGCGCCAACATGTCCAGCTATTTTTTTGTATTTTTAGTAGAGATGGGGTTTCACTATGTTGGCCAGGATGGTCTCGATCTCCTGGCCTTGTGATCCACCAGCCTTGGTCTCCCAAAGTGCTGGGAATACAGGAGTGAAGCACTGTGTCCAGTCCTGGAAGTTTTTTCTACACATTCTGGATATTAACCCCTTGTCAGGTATATGGTTTGCAAATATTTTCTCCCATTCTGTGGGTTGCCTTTTGACTCTGTTGACTTTCCTTGCAATGTACTAGTTTTAAAGTTTGATGTAGTCTTATTTGGTCTATTTTTGCTTTTGTTGCCTGTGCTTCTGGTGTCAAATCTAAGAAATAACTGCCAAATCTAATGTCATAAAGCTTTTCTTAGCTGTTTTCATTTAGGAGTTTTATAGTTTCCATTCTTATGTTTAGGTCCCACTTTGAGTTCATTTGTATAAGGTCCAATTTTATTATTCTGCATGATATTCAGTTTATTGAACATGATTTGCTGAAGAGACTATCCTTTTCCCATTGTGTAGTCTTGGAACCTTTGTTAAAGATCATCTGATGGCTATGTGAGGGTTTTTTCCCAAGGTTTCCATTCTGTTCTATTGGCCTACATATTTATCTTTATGCCAGTACCATACTATTTTGATTACTGTGTAGCACTGCAATACAGTTTGAAAAAAATAAGTGTGAGACCTTCAGTTTTCTCAAGATTGTTTTTGCTCATCTGGGATCCTTTGAGATTTCATATGAATTTTAGGATGGTTTTTCTGTTTCTGTAAAAAGTGCCACTGAGATTGATAAGGACTTCATGAAATCTTTCAATCCATGAACATAGGATGTCTTTCTATTTATTTGTGTATTTAATTTCATTCTGCAATGTTTTGTAGAAAGAAAACATTCTGTAGTTCTCAGTCTTTGGCTTCCTTGGTTGTGTACTGAGGGTTCATATGAAAGGGATACTGTGCACTATATTATCATGTAGTTTATTTTGCACCCCTATATATTTATATAGTGCATAAGAATGCATGGTCGGGTGCAGTGGTTCATGCCTGTAATCCCAGGCCAAAGTGGGCGGGCTGCTTCAGCCCAGGTGTTCCAGGCCAGCCTGGGCAATATGGCAAAACCTCACCTCTACAAAAAACAAACAAAAAAAAACAGAATCAAAAATACAAAATTAGCTAGGTGCAGTGGCATGCACCTGTAGTCCCAGCGACTTGAGAGACTGGGGTGGAAAAATTTCTTGAGCCTAGGAGGCAGAGATTGCAGTGAGCCAAGATTGCACCATTGCACTCCAGTCTGGGTGACAGGAGTGAAACCCTGTCTTAACAACAACAAGAATTCTACATCATCTTTAGCAACTTGAAAAGTGCCCTCAGGTCAGGCGCAGTGGCTCCCACCTCTAATCCCAGCACTTCAGCAGTCAAGGCAATGGATCACTTGAGGTCAGGAGTTTGAGACCAGCCTAGCCAACAAGGCGAAACTCCGTCTCTACTAAAAATACAAAAATTAGCTGGGTGTAGTGGTGCATGCCTGTAATCTCAGCTACTCGGAAGGCTGAGGCAGGAGAATCATTTGAACCTGGAAGGTGGAGGCTGCAGTAAGCTGAGATCATGCCACTGCACAGCCTGGGCAAGAGAGCAAGACTCTGTCTCAAAAAAAAAAAAAAAAAAGAGCTGTTTGCTGCTTAGGTTTTGTTTTTTTAATTTAATAATCCATTGATGAACTACTGAAAAACATCCAATATCCATGATGAACATAGATGCAAAATAAAATACTGGCAAACCGATTGCAACAGCACTTCAAAAGGCTTATCCATCATGATTAAGTAGGCTTCATTCCGGGAAAGTAAGGCTGGTTCAACATTCGCAAGTCTATAAATGTAATTCACCACATAAACAGAACCAAAGACAAAAACCACATGATTATCTCAATAGATGCAGAGAAGGCCTTCGACAAAATTCAACAGCCCTTTATGCTAAAGACTCTCAGGAAACTAGGTGCAAATGGAACATATCTCAAAATAATAAAAGCTTTTTATGACAAACCCACAGCCAATATTATAGTGAATGGGCAAAAACTGGAACCATGCCCTTTGAAATCTGGCACTAGACAAGGATGCCCTCTCTCACCACTCCTATTCAATATAGTATTGGAAGTTCTAGCCAGAGCAATCAGGCAAGAAAAAGAAATAAAGGGTATTCAATTAGGAAAGGAGGAAGTCAAATTGTCTCTATTTGTAGACGACACGATTGTATATTTAGAAGATCCCATTGTCTCAGCCCAAAATCTCCTTAAACTGATAAACAACTTCAGCAAAGTCTCAGGATACAAAATCAATGTGCAGAAATCACAAGCTTTCCTATACACCAATAACAGACTAACAGAAAGTCAAATTATGAGCAAACTCCCATTCACAATTGCTGCAAAGAAAAATAAATACCTAGGAATACAACTAACAAAGGATGTTGAGGACCTCCTCAAGGAGAACTACAAACCATTGCTCAAGGAAATAAGAGAGGACACAAACAGATGGAAAAACATTCCATGGTCATGGTTAGGAAGAATCAATATTGTGAAAATGGCCACACTGCCCAAAGTAATTTATAGATTCAATGCTATCCCCATCAAGCTATCATTGACCTTCTTTACCAGAGCTGGAAAAAACCACCTTAAATTTCGTATGGAACCAAAAAAGACCCCACATAGCCAAGAGAATCCTAAGCGGAAAAAAAAAAAAAAAAAAAAGCTGGAGGCATCATGCTATCTGACTTCTAATTATACTACAAGGCCACAGTAATCAAAACAGCACGGTACTGGTACCAAAACAGAGATATAGACCAATGGAACAGAACAGAGGCCTCCGAAGTAATGCCACACATCTACAACCATCTGACCTTTGACAAACCTGACAAAAAGAAGCAATGGAGAAAGGATTTCCTATTCGATAAATGCTGTTGACAAAACTGGCTAGCCATATGCAGAAAGCTGAAACTGGATCCCTTCCTTACACCTTATACTAAAATTAAATCAAGATGGATTAAAGATTTAAATGAAAGATCTAATATCATAAAAGCCAAAGAAGAAAACCTAGGCAATACCATTCAGGACAGGCATGGTCAAGGACTTTATGACTAAAACACCAAAAGCAATGGCAACAAAAGCCAAAATAGACAAATGGGATCTAATTAAACTCCAGAGTTTCTGCACAGCAAAAACAAAACAAAACAAAACAAAACAACAATCATTAGAGGAAACCGGTAACCAACAGAATGGGAAAAATTTTTGCAATCTACCCATCTGACAAAGGGCTAACATGCAGAATCTACAAAGAACTAAAAAAAGATTTACAAGAAACAAACAAACCCATTCAAAAGTGGGTGAAGGACATGAACAGATACTTTTCAAAAGAAGGCACAAACATATGAAAAAATGTTCATCATCACTCGTCATTAGAGAAATGCAAATCAAAACCACACTGAGATACCATCTCACGCCAGTTAGAATGGCGATCATTAAAAAATCTGGAGATGACAGATGCTGGAGAGGATGTGGAGAAATAGGAACACTTTTACACTGTTGGTAGGAGTGCAAATTAGTTCAACCATTGTGGAAGACAGTGTAATGACTCCTCAAGGATCTAGAAATAGAAATTCCATTTGACCCAGCAATCCCATTACTGGGTATGTAACCAAAGGATTATAAATCGTTCTATTATAAAGACACATGGACATGTACATTCACTGAGGCACTGTTTACAATAGCAAAGACCTGGAACCAACCCAAATGCCCATCAATGATAGACTGGACAAGGAAAATGTGGCACATATACACCATGGAATACTATGCAGCCATAAAACATGATGAGTTGTGTCCTTTGTAGGGACATGGATGAATCTGGAAACCATCATTCTCAGCAAACTGACACAAGAATAGAAAATCAAACACCATATGTTCTCACTCATAGGCAGGTGTCGAACAATGAGAACACATGGACACAGGGAGGGGAGCATCACACGCTGGGGTATGTTGCGGGGGACTAGGGGAGGGGCAGTGGGAGGTAGGGAGGTTGGGGAGGGATATTATGGGGAGAAATGCCAGATATAGGTGATGGGGGATGGAGGCAGCAAACCACATTGCCATATATGTACCTATGCAACCATCCTGCATGATCTGCATATGTACCTCAGAACCTAAAATACAATT
>NW_022436942.1:60472079-60511665 GCF_009761245.1 Sapajus apella
CGTCAATAACTCACAAAACTACAAAAAAAAAGGCAAGGTAATGATTATCCTAATAATCTTTAAAATGATAGCCTTTAAGGGGAAAGAAGGTTGATTGGAGAGGGGTACACTGGCAACCTCAAGTGCCAGTGATGTCCTACATCTTGATCTCTGTGATGATTACGTGAGTGTTTACTTTGTAATAAACATGTTAAAATGCACATACTCTGTGATGGGTAATATTAGGATTGAAGGATACAAAGTATTTGTTCTTGGTTTATCTGGGTGCTGCCAGAAGAGATTAACACTTGAGTCAGTGCACTGGAGGGGAAGACACATCCACAATGTGGGTGGGCACAATCCAACTGACTGCCAGCACAGCTAGAAAAAAACAGACAGAAGAAGGTGGAAGGAGCTGACTTGCTGAGTCTTCCTGTCTTCATCTTTCTCCTGTGTTGGATGCTTCCTGCCCTTGAACATCAGACTCAAGTTCTTCAGCTTCTGGAGTCTTAGACTTACAGCAGTGGTTTGCCAGGAGCTCTTGGGCCTTAGGCCACAGACTGAAGGCTGCACTGTTGGCTTCCCTACTTGTGATGTTTTGGGACTCGGAATTGCTCCTCAGCTTGCAGACGGCTTATTGTGGAACTTCACCTTGTGATCGTGTGAGTCCATACTCCTTAATAAACTCCCCTTCATGTATACATCTATCCTGTCAGTTCTGTCCCTCTAAGAGAACCCTAACACATACTGTATGTACTTTTACATACATACTTTTAAGCATGTATGCTATATTTTATACATGCAAATAAAGGGTAAGAAAAACTGTAAAACACAGCTTATTCTACCTAATTCTTTTCCTTTGAATTTGTCTTGTTCTTCGGGTATTCATTACTTCTTTGCTCATAGGAAAGTCTAGACAAATTTGTCACAGTATCACTCATGTTGAGGGTCTCCTACAGATTTCCTCAGTTATAGGATAATGAAATCATAAAGCTTTCTTCAAAATGTCATCTCTAAAACAGATAAAAGGTATTCTGGAAGCTGTTAAAAGAAATATCCCAACTAAAAGGGTTTGTAAAGAGGTATTAATGCAAAATGAGGCCAAGTTCAGTAAAAATGTCAGCAAGCAGAGGAGTTACAGCAATCAAAGAAAACTTACTTAAAAAGATAATTAATAATCTTAATAGGATTTAAATAAAACCAAACAAACCAACCCACAAAACTTTATGGCCAGCCTTGTGTTGCCCCACTTTTCTTTGAATCCTTGCTGTTGTAGGGATATTTAGGTCCTTCTTTAATTGAACCAGAAAACCTAAGAGAGTTGAAATAAGATAAATAATGAATTCTCCAGCCACTGTGCAAGAAAAGCAAGTAGGGACAGAAAGAGTAGAAAGGCAGGGAGAAAAAGAATTTAAGGCAACTACATGCTAATCATAAGCCATCATGAAGGGTTTCTAAATATAAGATAAAAACCAATGATGGTAAGAGAGATGCTGGGTTATACCTTAGTCATGGTGATAGACTACTATTTATTTTAGAATACTATTAAAAAAGTAAAGTTAAAAAAAAAGTATAGAGAGTTACTGAGTATCATCACAATTATGTACGACTATGTATAAAAAATGGAAAGGGTATTGGGAGTATAAATGGCATTCTTATCCTTTTTATTTTCTGTGTTTTCTAAATTTTATCTATTAAGCATTTATTATTTTTATAATAAAAATAATTTATTTGAAAACAAGACTGTGCTGTCAGCTTGCTCTAAAAATAGTCTAAAATTAATGTCTTGCTAATGTCTTTTGAATTTGTTATTGTTATTTGTATAATTCCAAAAAGGACTTGAGACAGTTTACCAAAAACTAAAAAAAAACCAACCAAACAAAAACACCAACCAGAAATGATCAAACACAGCAAATTCACCAAAAAGAGGACAGAAAAACAAGTATTAAGCAACAAGGAGAGCATAGAATACAAGAATTGAATATCTAGGTTAAAGAATGTATCACAAAACTTAGCTCAAAACCAAGGGAAGACGACTGTTTCCACAGCTTTCAAAATTTAAAGAATCAAAGAGATGGCTCTTATTTAGGTCTAGATACTGTGACCAGTTTCTTTTAATATAAAAGGAAATGAATAGCACACCAGCTTTGGTAATGATATTACATATGCTGACAAAAGCTATTGTGTAGATTATTCAAAATTAAGTTAGCTAAATATTGGTAAAGGCTTCTAGGAAAAAACATGCAACAGCTTCACAACCTATAAAAAAAAAAAATCACACAAAGATTTCTAATAGAAGAAACAAATACACCAAAAAAAGCATCAACATCATTAGTCATCATGGAAATGTCATTGTGGCATCACCCAGGATGGCTAAAATTAAAAAGACAGGCTAGGCACAGTGGCTCACGCCTGTAATCCTAACACTTTGGGAGGTCAAGAAGATGCGTGAACTATTCGAGCCCAGGTGCTCGAGACCAGACTGAGCAACACGGTGAAACTCCATCAGTGCAAAAAATACAAAAATTAGCTGGGAGTGGCAGCGCATGCCTGTAGTTCCAGCTACTTGGGAGGCTGAGGTGAGAGGCAGGGTTGAGGCTGAGACAACGGAGGTTGAGGCTGCAGTGAGCCATGATCATGGGTCTGGCTGGCAGCCTGAGTAATAGAGTGAGATTCTGTATCAAAAAAAAGAAAAGAAAAAGATAGACAATATTAAATGTTGGAGTATAGGCCAGGTATGGTGGCTCAGCCTATCATCCCAGAACTTTGGGAGGCCGAGGGAGGTGGATTGCCTGAGCTCAGGAGTTTGATTCCAGCCTGGGCAACATGGCAAATCCCTGTCTCCACAAAAAATACAAAAATTAGCCAGGCATGGTGATGTGTGCCTATAGTTCCAGCTACTCAGGAGGCTGAGGTGGGAAGATGGCTTGAGCCTGGAAGGCAGAGATTGCAGTGAGTGGAGATGGTGCCACTATACTGTAGCTTGGGTGACAGAGCTAGACCTTGTTTCAAAATGAACGAATGAGTGTTGGAGAGTGGGGAGACCACCCGTAGATTACTGGTGAACATATGAAATGGTAGAACCACTTCAGAAACTGGCACTTTCTTAAAATATTAAACATACATCTACCCTGTGACTCAGCAATTCTACTCCTAAGATAAATTAAACCATATAACCACCAAAAGCAGTATTCAGTAAAAAATAATAACTAAAAACTGGAAACTGTATTGGTACCCATTGATAGAAGAATGAATAAACAGACTATCATCTATTGATACACTGCAATGGAGTACAACTTAAAATGCACTGGTATACCTAACAATGTGGAAAAATTTCAAAAACATTAAGCCAGACACAAAAAAAATTCTGTATGATTCCACTTATATGAAGTTCTAGAATAGGCAAAACTGATTTCTGGTAATAGAATCCAGATCAATAGTTGCTTCTGTAGGGAATGTGGTACAGTGATTAACTGGAAGGGAATATGAAGTAACTTTCTTGGGTGACAGAAACACCGTGCATGAATAGAGTGTGGGTTATACGAACGTATGCATTTGTCAAAACTGAACAAACTGTACCCTTAAGAGCTGAGAATTTCAGAGTATCTAAATTATCCTTTAATTTAAAAAACACGGAGTTAGCCTAATAGTTGATAACTTTTAGTTGCTAAGTACTGCTTACTAAAAGAAGACACATCTTTTAGATTTGACATTTGTGGAGACAAGGCTAGTGTTTTGTAACAAATCTTAAATAATGTAACATAGTCTTGCCCCTGTAAAGAAGACTTCAGCAGGCATTGCTAGGATTTTTTTCTCAGAAAACCACCATTCTTTTTAAACACTTTCACAAAAACTGAAGTCCAAAGCCCAGAACTACAGATTTACATACTGTGAGACATGAAAATGTGATCTTGGTCTATGTGGGGGAAAGGAAGGCTCATTAACGTCTCAACTGCTCATTAATATCTTTTATTAAAAGAGCTGTACTTTCAATAAAGTTGTGAATTAGTGAAGAATCTGTAAAGACCTTGATTCAGATGAAGCTCACGTAAAAAGCTGTGTAGTTTGGCTCAAACACATGGTTAAGGCATCATAATCATGGCTGTATATTTAAATCACAAATTCAGCTGATAAGCCTAAATTACTAAGTAATAGCAAACATAAAAATACCTAGTATCTTGGGTTGTGGAAAATGGAAATGGAGAAAAAAGTATCTATAATCAGACTTCAGATTACGTAACACAATCAAAGTACATTAGTAAAGAACGCATTTGGTACTGTTAAACTTACTTGATTATTGGAGGCAATGAATCAAGTCTAGTCTCCGGGCTCCAAGCTATGCCATCAACCCTGACTCCATGGTGAAATGTTCGAAGTGTTTTATACTGAATGCCTTCAACGTCTGCTTCTTCTTCCTAAGCACAGTAAATATTTTAGTAAGTTATGAAAACAAACAGTATTATTTCATTAAAATGAATTTATCAGGAGGCTGTTTATGCTTTTGAAAAATTTCGAGATTTAATTAATTCATTGAATTAAAAAAAATCCAAGCTTACCTTAGCCTCACAAAATAACTCTCTACGGCAACTAGAAATAAATGATAAACATGTCCTACTTTATCTTAGGAGGTATTTCATAATAAATTCAATGAAAATGGACTGCTTGTTGGGGTGTGGTGGCTCACATCTATAACCTCAGTATTTTGGGGGACTGAGGTGGGAGGACCGCTTAAGCTCAGGAGCTTGAGACCAGCCTGGGCAACATAGTGAGACCCTGTCTCTACATTATAAAAAAAGAAAACAAAGAAAATGGAATGCTCTAAAGAATCAAAATATTCTAGTAAATGAATTACCAGAACTGAATTATCTATTGACAATATTAAAAATATATACTTAACATTTTGATTAAATGGAAAATACTTTGGGACCTTATGATGCCTCTACGTCTTTATAATCAGTGTCATGTACAATGATTTTTATGTAGTATTACATGGGGCATTATATGTGTGTAAGATGCTACAAATAATTCACCTGGACTATTATAGTCTATGAACAGTGAATATGTAAGAAATAATCTGGCTAATTTAGTTTTAGATATTTTATTCTGGGAATAAATGCTTAATAAAGTTGGCTTATTTATTTAGTTCAGCTCTACAAAAATGATTTCAGTTTATCCTCATGGGAAGGTGAGGAAAAAAATCAACTTTAAAAGTCAAGGCATCTAGCGCTGTAAATGGGGACAATAACCTGAAAAGCTCTCCCATTACAACATTGCAAAAATCCAAATACAAACAAGCAAATGAGTACCAAGGAATGCAGCTGTTATAAGGGCATCTGCCCACATGCAATGATCTAAAGCTTCAGTTTGTAAGAGAGGAGACAAATCCTAGTGCCTGCACAAGGAAGGATGCCAGATGAGAGATTTCTGTATGGATCCAGGGCCCTTAAGGGAGAAGCAGGGAAAAAAACAGACAAACAGAAAACCCTGCCATGCAAAATACCTACCATGAGTAAGGGAAGGATACTGACTGGGCCTCAAAAGAATTGCTAATGTTCCATTTCTTAAACTAGGTAGCAGATATATAGGGATCCATCTTATTATTCTTTATGCCTTTATGGATAACATATATTTTATACGCATTAAAATACTGCCCAGCACAATTGGAAAGGTAAAAAAGAAAAAAAAATCATAAAAAATTTTTGCAATTTTAAAAATAAGTAAATCATCATTTTTATTTAAATCAATATCTGAACTGGGTCTATAGACTAAAGCAAAATTTTCATGACAAATGTGTCCAAGGAATCTTGTGTATTAACCAGTTTTTTTTTTTTTTATAAAAGTGTATCAGATTATAAAATATCAGGAAAAAATCCAGCAGGTGAAACTTGGTATTTAATGAAACCCGTATGTCTATATTGATAGGAATTACTTGAAGGCCTGATCTAAGAATTCCATTCACCCAGAATCTAAATGCAAAGTTTTATAATGTATACTCAAATGAAATCCAAGTGGATATGCTGATTTTTCTAGGACGGCCTTTGGGATCCTAGCAAAGTCATTTTACAAATATATTACTCATCTTTCTCTACATAATTCAAATACCCTTTGAAAATAACTTTAAGTTTCAGGTGAACTTAGAGTTAACAGTGAAAAGGTTTTCCATAAATGAAATAATAGAAATACACTTATCAAGTAAAGAAAAACACTGTCAAATTTTATTACTTCGTAATTTGTGTGTATAATAGTTGTACAGCTAACAGCCAGATATGCCAAAGCAGCAGCCACTAAGCAATTTTAAAATAAGTTTAGGTACCTAATCATAGCTGACTTCATAGTTTGGGTTATATCTATTTTTCCCAACTTGACAAATCAGTCTCTTAATAATGAAGTTTTTACATGAAAATACACATCATCTTACTACTGAAACAATATTGTTAACAATCAGGTCCTATAATTTGTTACCCAAATTACATATGGAATTACTGGATGGTCATGGGGATAAAGAAATCCCAGGGATTATATAGCTTGAGTTTTTTATATTACCAGTGAAACCTTTTTTTCCTGGCAGCACTGTTTGCCACTGAGCCAACTAAAAGGCCAGGGTGTGTGTGTGGTATAGGCAGAGACAAATGTTATTTTAGATTTAGTTTGGGTGTAAGCAGGAATGGTATAAGCAGGAAATTAAGACAGTTTGGAAAACTTACTATAATACAAATGATTATACAAGGCTTCAGCATATTTGAGGTTGGGGCAAAGCCAGGTTGATGGAAGGGTTATTATAAGGGTTTGAAACTGGCAGGCCCTCCTACCATACCCATTTAAGGCCAAAAACAGACTTTCAGTTAGTCAAGACTGTGAAGTTTCTCTAGTTCAATTCTTTCCCCTAATGCTTGAATCCCTAGGAGAGCATCTGATAAAAAGAGTTTATACAACCCCTCTCTGAACACTTCCAGTGAGAGGGAACTAGCTACTTCTACGGTAGCTACTAATCAATTATTCAGTTGGGGGATAGCTCTAATTATTAGAAGAGTTCTTAACCTTAAGCCAAAATTTGTTTCCATGTAAATTCTATTCATTGCTCCATGTTCCATCTCTGGAATCCCACTAAGTCAGTCTAATTGAATGATGGCAAATATCTGGCCATAGTTATCTTCCCTAGGTAAATACACACTGAGCAGCAGATTCAGCCTCAGCCTGAAAGCATTATAAGCAATGAACTCTGTTCATTCAAATAGAGGTAACAACATAAAATCCATTTACCATTCTGAGACTAATACCTCTTTCACAGTTTTAAATATTTAGACACTATTCTGAAATTTATATTAAAATATATTATATCCTCTGAATCCTAATATACTGCTGAGAACTAAAGAGTATTATTATAATATTAAAGATTATTGCCAATTTACAGAGGACGATACAGAGAGAACTGCGCTGTCTGATATGGTAGCTACACAGGACCTTATGAAGCATGTGAAATGGGGCTAGTTCTATTTGATACGTGCACACTTTAAAAAGTGTAAAATACATACAAGATTTCTAAGTCTATTCAAAGGGTCTTCATTAGTAAATTGAGGCCCCTAGTAGAGCTTGCATGAGAACACTGATTTAGGCAAGCACCTATGTTCATGCTCCTCTTAACAAAGCTTTTTATAACATTTTTCTCATTGTACTGCTTTATATTTAAAATCTCCTTAAGGACACGGTCCATACTTTTTTCGCTTCTTGGCACCCAGCATGCACTTAATGAATATTTGACAAATAAATGACATCAGTTAACAGCACTATCATTTAGAAGCTCATTATTTCCATCATAATCAAAGGGACAGCATGAGATTCTGAAAATGCTTTGTTGAAATTCAAATTGACTGTATCTACAACGTTTTCTAAATAGTCTTAAAATAAGGATTGTCTTTCTGACAGGAATGTGGAAATCTTTCCACTTAATTTACCTTTACTTAGTTTTCTCTCAAGACAAGAGGCATGAAATTGGGTGCAATGGAACTTGAAATTCTAGGACAAGAGAACAGTAATAATATTTAACAGTGTTTAGTTACATTAAAAAATAACTTCAAAGAAAAGCAATAATTTATTTTGAAACGGGCTTATTTAATTGTATTTCCAATGTCTGGTACAGAATATAATTTGTGCTTACTATTGCCCAAATTAATAAAAATCTAATTTTTTCCTTCGCAATGAGACCTACATTGCTAATCTCATGGGTATGAGGATCAACTGAGACAATACATGTGTCCATCACCCAAAACAGAACACAAATGTTTATACTAGTTCTTTTTTCCATTTTGTCATTTTCCTTCTCTTTAAATCTTCTCCCTCTCTCATCTTTGCCTTTCCTTTTTCTTAATTCGTTCTCCATTGACTTTCTCTTTCAACATTTCTTAATCATGAGAGATAAACATTTTTCAATGTTTTCGAATACAATTTTATGTCCAGTTATTAAGAGTAATGAAGTAAAAAGTTAGTTTTACCTGTAGGGGGCTGCTTTACTCTTTTGCGCATTGGCGGATTCCATTAAAGAAATGGTTTTTCCTCAGGTCTTGAAATTTCAAGTACGTTTCATTGTCTTAATCATATGACTTTTTATGATCCTAAACCGAGTCCATCTAAGGGTGAGGGTCATATTTAGTCTAAAAGCTAGTAATTTCTACCTCCACTCAAAGAGACAGTATGGGATAGCCAAGGAGCTGTCATATTCTACTCAGACAGCAACAAAGTGAAATGTTAAATTCATATTTTCTCTTAGGGTAAATATCATTATATCCAAATTTGTATAGATTTATATATATATTGTACAATAAAATGCCAAATTGCATTTTTGATGTCAGAATACTGTAAGATACAGAATTGCCTTCTCAGTAAAGGAAGAAATAACTATAACAACATAATATCACTTCAGTGATAAAGTTATTTTAAATCTTTGAAAATTGGCCACTTCCAAATT
This sequence comes from Sapajus apella, assembly GCF_009761245.1. NCBI lineage: Eukaryota > Metazoa > Chordata > Mammalia > Primates > Cebidae > Sapajus > Sapajus apella. The sequence goes on from NW_022436942.1 coordinate 60,481,021, forward strand.
ACCGCATTGATTATAATTTGAGAAATATTCTATTAATAATATTCAGATAAAGGATTAACCAGCTAGTCCTGAGGGTTGAACCTTCATTGTTCAAAGTCTCTCTTACATGTAAAATTAGCTTTCCTCTCAGAAAGCATGGTGTATGTACACCACAAAGCAATCTTACTTTGGTGATTAAATCTGAGAGTGTTACCACTGCCCATATCAATGACAAATAAAACATACGGATGGATTACTAAGTTGTCAGATGCCCTGTTGGAATTTTACATACGCTAAAATTCGAGCATTATTTTCCTCATGTTTACAGGAGAAGTTAAACATTTTATTCAAGGTTGCATAGCTAGTAAGAAGTAAAGCCAAGCAGGAGTGAACATTTAGGCATTCTGGGTCTAGAATTCATGCTCTTAATGGCAATGCTTAACTGCCTGCTCAATTAATATAGCCCATACTTTGTACACTCTGGATGCACAAACAATATGACAGCATACTAATAGGAAAGCTAAATGTTGTAAAAATTATAAAATCTCCTGGAAGATAATTTTTCAGGCTCTCAATATTAGCTGACTTCGTATGTCAAAGCAGGATGTAGAAAAACCATAATTAATTGGCTCTCGTTTAAATTTTTTTTTCCTGTACATACCAATGTTCAGTTAATCATACCCTTCAATTAGCAGAACATTCCACTAATGACCATGAGGCAAAAGCGAAGCATTATACTATTATTTTTCACTATCTATATAATGTTTACATAAATCTCAGGCACATATAACTGGGAACATCTTTCTCTACGGGTGTTATCTCTCTTTAACATTCAAACTCAATATATTTTCCAAGTTTGGATTTGGTTTGTATAAGTTTTTTTATCAGTGAAATAGCTTCACCGTCATTCAGTGCAGTTTTGTAGACTAACCTGAAACGTACACGTGCCAATGACCACATAATTATTGCCACCATATGCAATTAGGTTTCCTGAATCCCCAGTCTCAAAGGGATTAAATTCTACCACATGCACATAATCTTCACAATCCACAGTGTAGGCAGCATTTCTTGAGGCATCTTGCTTCATCTTGTATGTAAAAATTCAAGCAGTTGTAAAAATTCAATAGCCTTCTACTGGACAAGGTCGAAACTGTGGATTACAGCACAGATACAATTAGAACGGTCAAAGTATCAGTCATTCCACAAATGCATCAAAATATGGTTGTGGTATTACAATGAGACAGAAAGCTCAAAAGAAACATCAAGGGATAAGTACTTTATTAAATCTAGTTATTAATGGTTCCACATTTGCTCCAAAGCTCTTTTCCATATCTGTGATTACAGCAGACAATAACACCATAAAGTTCTGTTTAGATTATCTAAAAGAAATAGTATTCCATATTAAGATGGAATCATTTTAATAGCAAATGTTAATAAAAATTAATAATTAACATTTGTGAAGCATTATTTGTAGGTGCCATATTAAGCATTTTACTGACATGATTGATATCTGTACAAATCTAAAGGCAGGTACTACCTCTTGTCTCCATTTTGTAGATGGAGAAACTGAGGCTTCAGTAGGTTAACTTGCCAAGCTCATAAGCAGAGCCAGGATTTGCAAGAGTTCTTTGTGTGTGGAGAACCAATGCTAATGAAGAAAAACCCAGCCTCCTGGCTTGAAGGAGACCACAATTTTAGGGATAGTTATGATTCAACGTGAAAAGTGCTATCATATAAACAGATACAAAATACAGGACCTGTTTTAACGAGTGCCAAAATGTGTGATATAAAAATAATATTCAGGGGGCCGGGGAGAGGGAGAGCATCAGGATAAACAGCTAATGCATGCGGAGCTTACTACTTAGGTGATGGATTGATAGGTGCAGCAAACCACCATAGCACACGTTTACCTTTGTAATAAACTTGCACGTCCCGCACATGTATCCCAGAACCTAAATTTAAAAAAGTAACATTTTTAAAACTGGGCACGTGACCTTAACTAAGCTGTCAAGGACTAGTGTGCACTCTGGAAGGAGCATTCCCATATGAGAATTACGCGTTTTAGAGTTTTTGTTTGTGTTTTAATTCAACACAAGGGTTGTCCTGAAAACAGCTGGGCTCAGTAACAAACATATCAAGCACCTGAAGAGTACTGAGAATCAGATGAGTCCCACCTGGAGACGCTTATAAACTAGTAACCTTAGGAATGGACATCCGGGACTGGAGACTTGCTAAGGGTGACCACAAAGTGTTACGGACACGGAGGCAGAGAGGTATAAGAAGTGCAAGAGATTCGAGGTCAGGAAATTGTCCAGTCCCCACAACCACTGATAATTAAAGCAGTGCCCAGGGCCTCACCGTACACGTTAGGCAGGACTTGCCCCCGTAAAACTAGAAGGGCAGAGAAGAAGGGAGGGGAAAAGATAAGTCCGTGCAATGAACCCCGACACCTCTACCAGGACCAGGCGAGTTCCACAAGACCCCGCTCCCTCCTCCCGGAGCCCGAAGCGGGACAGAAGAACTCCCGGGGATAGAGTGGCACGGCGAGACAGCCGGCAAAAAACCGTCGCGGCCTCTTGGGCTCCCCGCTCGATACGCACCGCAGAGCGCCGGGAAGCGACCAGAGGCAAGCCGGTCTTCGATGCGGGCTGCTGCAACGCGCGCCGGCTCTGCTTCCGGGTCGGAGGGCGAGCGCAGCGATTGGCTTCCAAGGCCTCCCGCGAGGTTTGAAATGTACTCGGCTGCGACTGCGGCGGCAGCTGCTGAGGGGAGGTCCGTGGGGGATCTTTCTGCGCACTCTTGCTTGCGCCTTCGGGTTTACCCATAACCAGGTAAGTATCGCGTTTGCCCAACCTGTCCTGTCGCATTTTTAAGCGGTGATTCAGGCTGTAGCTTTTGAGGGTGCTTTGCACAATAATACCTCGGTCGTAGCAAAGTGCCGTCGGACCGTGGTATTAAGGTGCAGTGACTTCGCTCTGGAGCCCTGGTTGGGCTGGGGGGTGTAGGTGGAGTTCATAGTATCTAGCGATGGAATTGGAAAGCCCTGAAGGTTTGTCTGCAGCTTGTAAGACATGCCCATAGACGTCTGCTTAACTTCCATTAGTTAGGCAGGAAACCAGGGTTCTAGTCCCATAATGTACTCAGACTCCATCTTTCCCCTTCCTCAACTTTCCCCTACCCCCGATTGGTTAAAGCCTCCCAAGGAACCTTTGGGACTAGCACTCTAACACTAATAATGACTTTGAGTGCCATTTTTAAATTGAGCACCTACTAAATGCCTGGCGCTGGGTGGGTTATGTTACTTGTTTCACTAGCATCTCATTATTCTATGAGGTAGAAATTCCCTTCCTGGTTTTGCAGGTGAAGAAACTTGTGCTCATCAAATTTTAAATACCGTAAATGGGGGAGCCTGGAAGCGAACCCTGTGGTATCTGACTCGAAAGTGTAGTTCTTTCAACCATTTCACACTGCCTGCCCAGTGACAATTTTCTGTCTCACAGTTTGTGCTCTAGAGAAGCTTGGAATCCAATTTTTAAAAAACAAGTGTTAATTATCGCTGCTGTCTTTTGCTACCTATTTTTTGTATGGTGAAGCCTGCCATTCAGAGTGCTGGCATATTTATTCTCATTGACTCACAACGGACTGGAAGGTGAGTATTTCTGTGTGATGATGCCTCCACCCAGGCAACCATGGGTAAGGCTTATCGCATAGGCTCCCACAGCCAGCTAGCTATAGGAAAAGCTGCGACTAGACCAGGGGTTGGCAAACTAGCTGTGCTGCCTGTTTTTGTGCAGCCATCTCCTGAGCTAAGAATGAGTTTTACATGTTTATATGGTTGGGGAACAAAAATGAAAAAAATAATGTTTTGTGATTTGTAAAACTTACATGAAATTCAGATTTTAGTGTCCATTAAAAAAGTTTTCATGGAGCACTGCCATGCTCATTTGTTTGTTTATGTGTGTCCATGGCTGTTTTCACACTACAGGTCAAAGTGGGTAGTGCTATGCCTCAAATATTTACTGTTTTTTCCTTTCCAAAAAGTTAGCTGATCCCTGAATGAGACTCTTGGTTTTCTGTCACCCATAGTAATGCTTTTTTTTTTTTTTTTTTTTTTTTTTTTTTTTTTAAATATATAGGTATATAAGATGGAGTCTCGCTCGGTTGCCTAGGCTGGAGTGCAGTGGTGTGATCTTGGCTCATGGCAACCTCCACCTCCCGGGTTCAAGCGATTCTCCTGTCTCAGCCTCCCGAGTAGCTAGGATTATTGGTGCATGCCACCACACCCAGCTAATTTTTAGTAGACGGGGTTTCACCATGTTGGCTAGGCTGGTCTCAAACTCCTAACCTCAGGTGACACACAAGCCTCAGCTTCCCAAAGTGCTGGTATTACAGTTGTGAACCACTGTGCCTGGCCAATGCTGTTTTACTTTTAACCCAAAACAACTTAGAAACTCATAATGCATGATAATAGCTAATGTGCGTTTATGCGTGCCAGGCACTGTTCTAAAAGTTTTACTTGTGTTTATATTGTTTACTCGTCATAAAACCCTATGGGATCGGGTTTTCATTTTCATTATGAGGAAGCTGAGGCAGGGAAAGGTGATGTAACTTGGCCAAGATCTCACAGCTAGTAAGTGGTGGAGCCACATTTCAGAATAGTCTAATTCCCAAGTGAGTCTTCATTCATAGCAATCAAATCTCATAATACTACCTTTAAATAATAGCAGTAAGTAATTGACTCCTAAAAATTTATTTCAGGCAAAGTGATCATGACACTGAAGCTGATACTTCTTCACTTTTTTTTTTCTTTCAAGAGATGAGGGTGATTTTTTAAAGAGAAATACAACACTCAGCTATTTACTAGGATTTGCATTTATGTAAATAATTAATCTTCTACTGGTGTCTTTAAGTTGCATCATAGATTGTGTCTATAATTTAATTATTTTGCAGGTGGCATATATCTTTGTTCTTGATCATACAAACCAAAGATGCCAGTAGACATCTGAGATTCTGTTTATGCCACTTAAAAGTAGAAGAAGTGGACAGCAGGAGTCAGTAAATGGAATGAGCACAGGAAAATACACAAAATAAGATGATGGCCATGTGAATATGTTGGAGACTTGGATATGTAAAAGGAGTAGGAAAAAAATTTTAACAGGCATATCTGTAAACTCAGAGGAATTGGATGCCTCCACATTTCAGAATGGTCTAATTCCCAAGTGAGTCTTCATTCCTAGCAATCAAATCTCATAATACTACCTTTAAATAATACCAGTAAGTAATTTACTCCTAAAGATTTATTTTAGGAGTAATACCCAGACTATATACCCATATACCAAACATATACCCAGACTATAAGTGTTGGGTATATAAAACATTGGCACTACCTACCTCCAATTATTTTGAAAGACTTTTGTGTGCATCAGGAGAAGTTATTTAGCATAATGCTTTAAGAACACAGCTTATAGAGTTAGACATCTTGGGTTTATGCTGTTTGTCCATTTATAAACTGAGTGACATGGGATATTATTTTAGGTAAAATGAGGGTAATAATACATCTATCTTATGAGACACTTATGAGAATTGAATGAGGTAATCAATATTAAGCTTTTGAAAAGTATCTGGCATCAAGTAGGCTCCTGTTAGCTATTTTATTGGTTATGTAATACTGTGTAACAAACCACTTCAAAAGTTATCGTTTAAAATAGCCCATTTGCTTATGATTCTGTGGATCAGCAATTTGGGCAAGACACTGCTGAGTGATATTCTAGTGGTCACACAGAACACAATTCCTCTAGTAACAGGTTGTGACAACACATGTGAAATGTCTACCATGGAAGCTTATTAGAGGTTCAGTGCCCAGGGTTTTTATTGGGGGCTGAACATAAAGGCATCCATTGTCTGCCATGTACCAAAATTTCAGACTCAGAAGGAAAGCAAGTGTTTAGCATAAACTATATTGTTTGTATGAACAGTTTAGCACAGTGAGCCACTCTTACTGGAAACGTTTCTGAAATCTAAGTTCCTGGACTGGACTCCAGCTTCAAAGAGGATAGCATTGAGGCCTATTGTGTTAATACTTATGCAACACTCCACTTAAGGCCTACGCCCAGAACTCCCGGGGCATCATTCTTGCCACGTTCTGTTGGTTAAATCAAGTCACAAGGCTGGTCCATATTCAAAGGGGTAGAAAAATAGGCCACCTCTTTTGGGACAATATAGGATGGGAGGAAATTGGCTTTTTTTTTTTTTTGCAGTCTATCAGATATTATCTATCTCAAAACAAATATACATATTTAAATACAGCTTTAGGTGTGTTTGTCTGTAATTACATGTTTGCAATAAATTTGCGTATCTTGTGTGAATTTTCAGAAGTAAAACCTGGATTTTGTTCTTTCAAAAGGTTTGGCTTAAGAAACTAAAGGGGAGGAAAATATGATTGTGCAGAAAATTGTATTATCTTATTTTCCTAAGTTTAATTAAAAGCAATCTTGGTAAATATGAAATGATCTCTCATTCACTGTATATTTTTCTCTAACTGTGCTTGCTTATGCGTGTTAAATGTTAATTTCCAATTAACATAAGGTACGGTACTTTAATTTTGTATTCTGTCCTACTTTAAGATAATGGCTGTGCTTAATCAGAAGTCTGTCTTGGATATGATTAAAGAGTTTCGAAAGAATTGGCATGCTCTTTGTAACTCTGAGAGAACTACTCTATGTGGTGCAGACTCCATGCTTTTGGCATTGCAGCTTTCCATGGCAGAGAACAACAAACAGGTTGGTAAACTATATTTAGGTTAACTTGCGTTTTTAAAGCAAAATTTCTTTGCTGCCCATTTGAATAAACTTAAACCTAAGAATATTGATTTCTTTATAATATGTGCCCTTCTATGATAATACACCATTTTCACAAATGCCTCTATGTATCTGTGTCAAAATATTACAATTGAATTTGAAATGAATTATTTCAAAATTAAGCTCTTCCCATGTATAATTATACATGGGATATGCACATTCGATGTTTAATAGGAAGGCTTAGGATAAACATGTAACCATTATCATTGTGGTCAAATTATTTTTATGTAATAAGACTTCCTTTGTTCCCTAAACTTTAAAAAACTACTGGCTTTTATACCCCAATCCTGGAAATACTCCTAATCTGCACTGAGATGCCGGAAACTGCCTTTAAAAAGTCTCCACACAGTGATTCTTACTTAGGTAGCTTGAGCCAAACTAGTGTTTGGAATTAAGCCCTAGCTAAAGGGCTGGAGGTGTTCAGATGACAGAAGGATAATGTAGGATAGAGTGGTAAGGAAAGGATTTGTGATATTAGATAGATTTTTAGATTAGAAAGAGAAGGCTGTAGAGGAGGGATGATGAGGAAGGTTAGTTCAGAAGAAGGGTCCAGGGAAATCAAAGTCATAGTTTGAATTTGGTAAAGTTACTGGCTTGACCATAGAAGAGGATTTTTGAAGGGTAGAATTAGTTTCAATGGGTCTTTTGGGCTAGATATTGAAATGACATTCTGATGAGTTATTTTAATTTTATATGTCAGTAGTTTCCAGATTTTTAGATTCCATAGACCAGTAAAATTTCTAAAAAAGTATTAGACACTGACAGATTTTAACCATTTCTCATTTTGGCAAATAGGCCCATTGAGAAAAAATAGTTACTATATACTATGATCATCATTTTGTAAAAGGAAGAATATTTTAACAGTTAAAAATTAAAAAGTATAAAGTCTTAAAACAGGGATGGTCTTTTCTACCCATGAATAGTTGGCAGTTCTGCATATTTTAAACACTGCATGTTAAGATAAATTTTGAATATCTAAAAAATGACAAAATGTCATTTTACTTTAGTCATTTTTTGAATGAATATTGAATTTTTACTATGTGTTAGACATCATTATAAAAATTGGAACTACAGTAATGAAAGAAGTCTCTGTTCTTATATAGTTAGCTTTCTGGGGAAAGACAGTACTGTAAGATATTTAGTCTTTTGGGACATAATAAATGCTACAGAAAAGAATAAATGGGAGGCAGCAACTAAGAAATATGCAGAGTTTGGGGTGAAAGGGTTGTTGGAATTTGAAATAGGATGGTCAGGGAAGGCCTCATCTGGAAAGTACCATTTGAGCGAAGATTTGAAAGAGGGGAAGGCATTAGCCATGAGGATTTTTATGGGAAGGGACTACCCCAGGCAAAGGGAGGAGCAGGTGTAGCAGGCCTGAGGTGGGACTATGCCTGGCATGTTCCAGGAACAGTAAAAAGGCCAATGCAGCTCTTTGAATCAATGTTAGTCTCCTTCCCTCCACTGATTACTTTTTTCTCTTTTTCTGTTTTTGAGCTTCTACTGTATTTCAGGCGTTGTGATATGTGTTGGGGTTAAAATGGTGAGCAAAACCAGATTTGACTCCTGCCATCATGAAGCATATTACCTAGCAGATAAGGCAGACATTAAGTAGAAGATCATACAAATAAATGTAAACTAGTAGCCGTGAGAAGAATATGATGCTCAGACATGAGACAGTTGACTTGGTCAGAGAGATCAAGCTGAGCCCTTAATTGTACTCTTTGGTCCAGAGTCTCTTTTTTACGTTCTTCAGGGAATGAACCTTCAATTTTCTGCCAGGATAGATGATGATTCTCCCCTACCGCAATAGAAATTAATTTTTAGGCAAAAATCAAAGCAAAGATTACCCCGAGAGATAAGCACAGTACTGGAATGACTTCAAGAATCGCTTCATTGGCAAGTCTCTTCACCATTGCCTTCCACTGGGCAGGTTGTTTTTCTAGAAGTCATATTAAGAGTGTTGCCTTTAGAAGGCTTTGGCTTTATGTGGCAGAAAGGGTCTCTGATTCAGCTTTCTACCTTTCTTGGGCTCTCCTTTGTCTTTTAAACTTTGCGCTCAGGGGTTATAAAAACCAGGTTCTTGAGTTCCAGGGAGTAGTGGATGCCTTGAAATAAACACAAGCCCCAGCTTTTGCTAACCCTTCCATATTAGCACTTTCTCATTGTTTTTGACCTTTTGTAGTTTCTCTTCTCTTATAGACTATTTAGGCCTGCTTTTAAAAAGTTTTTCTATTTTTTCCTGTGGTTTTAAGTATTTTGTACCAGGTTGTTTTTCTGCATATCAAGTCGGCTGTATTGCACTGTTGGTATGTCTGTTTTAAAATTGTAACAGATGGGGCTGGATGCGGTGGCTCACGCCTGTAATGCCAGCACTTTGGGAAGCCAAGGCGGGCAGATCACGTGGGGTTAGGAGTTCAAGTCCAGCCTGGACAACTTGGTGAAACCCTGTCTCTACTAAAAATACAAAAATTAGCTGGGCATGGTGGCGGACGCCTGTAATCCCAGCTACTCTAGTCATATCAGACTGCTACATTTTATTTATTGGTGGATCTTTAGACTGACGTTCTTTTGTGTTAGTTTTGCCTTGAAATGAAATGTTTGCACTGAGCAAGAGGTTCTTTCGTTTCCTTGTTTAAGTAGTTACATGATAGACACATCTTTATCTTGCATTTGGCAGTTAGAATTTACATTTATGGGTCAGGCACACTGGATCATACCTTTAATTGCAGCACTCTGAAAGGCCAGGATGGGCAGATCACTTCAGTCCAGAAGTTCCAGACCAGCCTGGGCAACATGGTAAAGCCTTGTGTCTACAAAAAAATACAAAAATTAGCTGTGTGTGGTGCTATGCACCTGTAGTCCCAGCTACTTGGGAGACTGAGGTGAGGATCACTTGAGCCTGGGAGGTTGAGGTTGCAGTGAGCCGAGATCATGCCAGTGCACTCTAGCCTGGGCAACAGAGTGAGACCCTATCTCAAAAAAAAAAAAAAAAAAAAAAAAAAAGAATTTACATTTATGTCAGCAATGGAAAAGAGTACCATTTTTTTAATCCCTCTTTCCATATTAGATGGCAAATTTTATTAGAAAAAAGTGGTATTTCATTTTAATTTTCCAGACAACTACCATGTTTAAAAATTTATTTAAATGTTTATTTGATCATTTAAGTATCTTTTTGTTCATAGTAGATTCATTTTTAATAATGAAATAAACTAGAAATAATCTAAATGTGTGTCACTTGGAGTTTGGTTCTATATATCATTGTAAATCACCAGTGGAATAGTATACAATAATTAAATAACTTGGGTAGATGTACCTATATTGACATGGAAAAATATTCAAAATATATTGTTAATGAAACAGAGCAGTTTTGTATTATAGCTAAGAATAAATGCTCAGGAGTCAGTTGGCTTGGGTTCATAGCCTAGTTCAGCCTTTTGGCTGATGGCCTTAGACAAATCATTTAATTTTAAAAAAATTCAGTTTTTTAAATTGACAAAAAATTTTATTTATTGTGTATAATATATTTTGAAATATATATACATTGTAAAATGGCTTAACAGAGCAAATTAATATACATTACATCACATTCTCAATATTTTTGTGGTGAGAACACTTAAAATGTATTCTTTAAACAGTTTTCAAAGATACAACACAGTGTTATTAACTATCAACACCATGTTGTACAATAGATCTCTTAAAATTATTCCTCCTAACTGAAATTGTATATACTTTGATGAGTATCTCCCCTTCCACCCCACCCATTGTGCCCCCACATCCCCTAGTAACCATTGTTGTCTTTCTACTTGTATAAGTTCTACTTTTTAACACACTACTTGTAAGTGAGATCATGTGGTATTTGCCTTTCTATGCCTGGCTTATTTCTCTTAATATAATGTTCTCCAGGTACATCCATGTTGTTACAAATGGCAGGCTTCCCTCTTTTGTAAGGCTGAATAGCATTCCATTGTGTATATATACCACATTTTCTATCCATTCATAAACTGATGGTTACTTAGGTTGATTCCATATCTTGACTTTTGTGAACAATGCAGCAATGGCCATAGGAGTACTGATCTCTCTCTACTACTATTTCATTTCTTTGTATATATACCCAGTATTGGGATTGCAGGATCATATGATAGTTTTTTTATTTTTTGAGAAACTGTTATGCTGTATGCTTATACTAATTTCATTTCTACCAACAGTGTACAAGGGTTCCCTTTTTTTTCACATTTTTTTAAACACTTTTGTTTTTTCAGTAATGGTCATTCTAACAGGTGATAACTTATTGTGGTTTTTGTTTGCAGTTTTCTGATGATTAGTTATGTTGAGCATTTTTTATATACCTCTAGGCAATTTGTGTGTCTTCTTTTGGGAAATGTCTATTCAGATCATTTGTCGAATTCTTAAAAATTATTTTTAAAATGTGTTATTTAGAGACAGAGTCTCAATATGTTGCCCAGGCTGTACTTGGACTCTGAGGCTCAAGAATTCTCCTGCCTCAGCCTCCCACGTAATTGAGACTGTAGGCATGTGCCATTGCATCCTGCTTCTTTGCCCATTTTTTTAAAATGGGGTTGTTTTCTTATTATTGAGTTTTTAAAATATATTTTGGATATTAACTTTTTATCCAATATATGACTTTGATGTATTTTCTCTCATTCCATAGATTGTCTTTTCACTATGTTGATAGTTTCTTTGGCTGTGCAGAAGCTTTTTAGTTTGATATAATCCCATTCACCTATTTTTGCTTTTGTTGTGTTTGCTTTTGAATTTATGTCCAAAAAACCATTCCCTGGATCAGTATCATGGAGTTTCTCCTCTATGGTTTTTTCTAGGACTTTTACAGTTTCAAATCTTAAATTTAAGCCCTTAATCCATTTTGATATTTATTCTTCCTAGCCATGAGCATTGACAGCTGGATATCCAGTTGTCCTGACATTTATTGATTAGACTGTTCTTTCCCCATGAGCCATGAGCATGGAATGTTTTTCCATTTGTTTGTGCCATCTCTGATTTCTTTTAATTGTAGAGATCTTTCACCTCGCTGGCTGACTGTATTTCCATGTATTTTATTCTTTTTATGGCAATTGTGAATGAGGTTGCATTCCTGATTTGCTTCTAGACTTGACTACTGCCCAAAGCAATTTATAGATTCAATTCTATTCCTGTCAAATTACCAATGACATTATTCACAGAACTAGAAGAAGCTATTTTAAAATTCATATGGAACCCAAAAAGAGCCCAAATAGCTAAGGGTATTCTAAGCAAAAAGAAGAAAGCTGGTGGCATCACACTACCTGACTTCAAACTGCACTAAAGGGCTACAATAATCAAAACAGCATGGTATTGGTACAAAAACAGACACATAAACCAGTGGAACAGACTACAGAGCCCAGAAATAAGACCACACACCAACAACCATCTGATCTTCAACAAAGCTGATAAAAACAAGCAATAAGGAAAGGATTCCCTATTCAATAAATGGTGCTGAGATAACTGGCTAGCCATGTGCAGAAGATTGAAACTGGACCCTTCCTTACAGCACAGATAAAAATCAACTCAAGATGAATTAAAGACTTAAATGTAAAACCCAAAACTATAAAAACTCTGGAAGACAACCTAGGCAATGCCATTCTGGACACAGGCATGGGCAACAATTTCATGATGAAGACACCAAAAGCAATTGCAACAAATGTAAAAATTGACAAATAGTATCTAATTAAAGAGCTTCTACATAGCAAACAAAACTATCAACAGAGTAAACAGACAACATACAGCATGGGAGAAAATGTTTACAAACTATGGATCGCACAAAAGTCTTATATCTAGCATCTATTAAGAACTTAAACAAATTTACAAGAAAAAAAACAACCCCATTGAGAAGTAGGCAAGGGGCTGGTCACAGTGGCTCATGCCTGTAATCCCAGCACTTTGGGAGGCTGAGGTGGGTGGATTGCCTGAGGTCTGCAGTTTGACACCAATCTGGCCAATATGTTGAAATCCATCTCTACTAAAAATAAAAAAATTTAGCCAGGCTATGGTGTCTCATGCCTGTAATCCTAGCTACTTGGGAGGCTGAAGTGGGAGAATCGCTTGAACCTGGGAGGTGGAGGTTGCAGTGAGCCAAGATCCTGCCACTATACTCCAGCCTGGGTGACAGTGACAGAGTGAGATCCTGTCTCAAAAAAAGAAAAAAAAAAAAAGAGAAATAATTTGTACAACAAACCCACATGACATGAATTTACCTATGTAACAAACCTGCCCATGTATCCCTGAACTTAAAAGTTCGGAAGAAAAAATCCATTTTGAGTTAAGGATGAGATAAGGGTTTAATTTCATTCTTCTGCAGGGATATACCCAGTTGTCCCAACATTTCTTGATTAAACTTTTCTTTCCCCATTAGGTGTTCTTGATATCATTTTTTTGAAAACCAGTTGCCATTAGGTGTTCTTGATATTTTTTTTGAAAACCAATTGCCTGTAAATTTGTGGATGTATGTCTTGGTTCTCAGTTCTGTTCCAGTGGTCTTTCTGTATATTTTTATGCTAGTACCATGCTATTTGGATTACCGTAGTTTTGTAGTATATTTTGAAGTTAGGTAGTGTGATGCTTCCAGCTTTGTTCTTTTTGCTCAGGATTGTTTTGGCTGTTTGGGGTCTCTTGTACTTCCATACAAATTTTAAAATTGTTTTTGGTATTTCTCTCAAAAATGGCATTGGAATTTTGTCAGGAATTGCATTGAATCTGTGTATTGCTTTGGATAATATGGACATTTTAACAATATTAATTCTTCATTTCATCAATATGGGATAACTTTCCATGTATTTGTATCTTCTTTAATTTCTTTTATCCATGTTTTATAGTTTTCAGTGTGCAGATCTTTCATGTCCTTGGTTAAATTTATTTGTAAAAATTTTGTGTTTTTATAGCTGTTGTAAATGGGATTGTTTTCTGGATTATTTTTTCAGATTGTCTTTAGTATATTGAAATGATACTGATTTTTGTAATTTGATTTTTGTATCTTGCCACTTTACAGAATTTTATTTTATGGTTTTTGGTAGAATCTTTATGGTGTTTCTGTATATCAGAAACAAGTTATCTATAAACGGGAACAGTTTCACTACTTTCTTTCTAATTCAGATGCCTTTTATTTCATTTTCTTACCTAACCACTTTGGCTACACCTTCTAGTACTATGTTGAATAGAAGTGGGAAGTATAAGCATCCTTATCTTTTTCCTGATCTTAGAGAGAAAGCTTTCAACTTTTTTCACTATCGAGTATGATATTAGGTGTGTGTTTGTCTTATATGGCCTTTCTCATGTTGAAATATTTTCTTTTATATCTAATGTGTTGACAATTTGTATAATGAGAGGATATTTAATTTTGTCAAATGATTTTTCTGTATCTTTTGAAATGATTATATTGTTTTGTTCTTCATTCTGTTATGTGGCATATTTTGCTTACAGATTTGCATATGTTGAATCATCCCTGGTATGAATCTGACTTTACCATCATGAGTGGTCCTTTTAATGTGCTGTTTAACTTGGCTTCCTAGTATTTTGTTGAGGGATTTTGCGTATGTGTTCATTATGGATAGTGACCTCTAATTTTTTTTTTTTCTTGTAGTGTTCTTGTGTGGTTTTGGTATCAACGTCATGCTTGTTTCATTAAATGAGTTTGGAAGTATTCCCTCTTCAATTTTTTGGAAGAGTTCTTAAGTGTACACAGAACAGTCTTCAAGATAGATGATATTTTAGCCACAAAACAATTCTTAACAAATTTAAGAAGATAGAAATCATACTGAGTGTCTTTTCTGATTACAAAGGTATGAAACTAGAAATCAGTAACAGGAAGAATTTAAAAAAAATTAACAAACACATGGAAATTAAACAACATCATCCTGAGCAACCAATGGTTCAAAGAATAAATTAAAAGCAAATTTTAAAGATCTTAAAAAAAAAAAAAAAACGGAAGTACAATATACCAAATCTTATGGGATGGAGCAAAAGCAATCTTAGGAGGAAAGCTTATAGCAGTAAACACCTACATGAAAAAAAAAATCTTAAATTTAACATTACACCAAAAGGAACTAGGAAAAGAACAATACACTAAGTCCAAACTTGGCAGAAGGAAGGAAATAATAAAGATGAGAGCAGAAGTAAATGAAATAGAGACTAGAAAAGCAATAGAAAGATCAATGAAACTAAGAACTGACTTTTTGAAAAGATACACGAAATCAACAAACCTCTAAGTAAACTAAGGAAAAAAAGACTCAAAAAAATTAGAAATGAAAAAGAATACATTACAACTAATACCACAGAAATAAAACAGATCATAAAAGTATACTATGAACAATTTGTATGGCAACAAATTGGATAACCTAGAAGAAATGGATAAATTCTGTGGCATATGCTATCTACCATGACTGAATCACAAAGAAATAGGAAATCTAAATATACCAATAAAAAGTTAGGATATTGAATTAGTCATAAAAAGTCTTTTATTAAAGAAATGCCCAGGACCTGATTGCTTTACTGTTGAATTCTACCAAACATCTAAAGAACTAATACCAATCCTTCTCAAACTCTTCCAAAAGCATGCAGAAGAAAGAACACTTTCTTTCTTTTCTTTTTTTTTTAATTCATTTTTAAAATTATTTTTATTTTTAAAGACAAGTTTTCACCGTATTGGTCAGGCTGGTCTCGCACTTCTGACCTCAGGTGATCCGCCCACCTCAGCCTCCCAAAGTGCTGGGATTACAGGCGTGAGCCACCGCGCCCGGTTGAAAACACTTTCAAACTCATTTTGTGGGGCCAGGAGGTATTCTCCTCATAGACTTTCTGTTTCTATCCTTTGCTTATTTTACTCTTGTTTTTGTCTCTCTGTTTTTGTTTTTGTTGTGAGACAGGGTCTCGCTCTGTTACCCAGGCTGGAGTGCAGTGGCACAATCTGGTTCACTGCAACCTCAGCCTCCTCAGGCTTAGGTGATTCTTTTACCTCAGCCTTCCAAGTAGCTGGGACTACAGGCATGTACCACCATGCCCAGCTAATTCTTTTATTTCTTATAGAGACAGAGTTCCTCAATGTTTCTCAGGCCGGTATTGAACTCCTGGGCTCAAGGGATCTGCCTGCTTCCGCCTCCCAAAGTGCTGGGATTACAGGCATGAGCCACTGTCTGACCTCTTTCTTATTTATATATATATATATATATATATATATTTTTTTTTTTTTTTTTTTTTTTTGAGATGGAGTCTCACTCTGTCAACAGGCTGGAGGGTAGTGGCATGACCTTGGCTCACTGCAACCTCTGACTCCCTGGTTAAAGCAATTCTCCTGCCTCAGCCTCCCGAGTACTTGGGATTATAGTCATGTACCACCATGCCCAGCTAATTTTTGTGTTTTTAGTAGAGATGTGGTTTTACCGTGTTGGCCAGGATGGTCTTGGATCTCGTGACCTCGTGATCCACCCACCTCGGCCTCCCAAAGTGCTGGGATTACAGGTGCCTGGCATATTTGGAATATTTCTATATGTATTTTAGATATTCTCTTTGTTATAAATTTTGTTGGTACTGTAAGGGAGGCAAAATTTTACCTCCACCCTTTTAGAGTTTTTTTGGCTGGGCCTGAGAATTAAATTGACATCAGACAGATCAACAGGAGAAAATCATGCAAATTTAATATGAGTTTTACATGGCACAGGAACATTCATAAGGAAATGAAGACCAAAAGACAAGTTAGAGTTGAACACTTACTGAATGGAAGAATGAGTAGTAAAATGAAAATGTAACGAGGCAAAGGAACTTGGCCTAGGGTGTTTAATTGGATAGAGTAGTGGCCAGGAAATAAAGCTTAGTTTAATAAGGTTTGTTTGTGTAGATTTTCCTGGACCTCAGCTTACACTCCTTGATGATAAGACTATTACTTGTATAAAGAGGGTATCTTCACATGTGAATTTTGTCTTCTGCTTTGAAGAAACGGAAGGAAGTTCATAGTGATCGTCTTGCACCTGCTATTTTTCAAGAACTTTTAACTTAGATTTTCATTTTACCAGAGTGGCATAATTTGAGGGTGGGGTGATCTTCTAGTTTTACCTGTAAGTTTTACCTTTTCTCCATTTTACTTACTTTCACTAGATGCATTTCCTTTACACTGTTCTACCTGCATTTATGTAAGCTACTGAGTCTTAAGTCTAATATAATCATCTTTACCTTGGTGTTCCAGCACTGTTTCCACATCAGTTTTTAAAGTAGAGCACATTGTTTTTTCAGCTTACTTTCCCATTCATAGTCTTATTGGTATGTGCCATTGTTAACTCAGTCGCTTAAGCTAGATACCCTATTTTTTTTTTTTTTTCATCCTTTAGTAGTGTAAAGAAATAGTACTAAGGTAAATGATGGATTATGAGAATATTGAATAAATAAAATAGACTAGCTAAGTGTTAACCTTGGTGACTATACACTGGAAAATAATGAGAGAGAAATTGAGGCAATTTTTAAGAATCAGTGTTGTATAGTGATTGAAGACTGTTATTGTGGAATGAGACTATATTCAAATCACCTCCTTTCATTTATTTATGAATTACTTCTAAAGATATAAATAGATTTTATCAACAAGCTAAGTGAAATGTACCCTGAAAAAAATTTAACCCTCATTGTAAAAATTCTGACATACTGAAATATTCAATCCAAGTCAGTTTTTCTTCAGGATTTGTCTATGCAGCAGTCACTCTGGGTCTCTATCTACTTGCTAATTTTCTACTTACTAATTCACTTAATTCAGTGTGAAAGTTCAATCTCTGAGTGGGAAAGAAGAGGTGAGTTGTAACTGAGCTTTTCACAGTTAGTGTATGTGTGCGCACATGTGTAGTGGTGCGATAGGTTGCAGTTCAGCTTTATTTCAACTTTTCGCATGCAGAGTTAGCTCAGGCCTCCTCGACTGTGCTCAGACTTCCAAGCACTCAACAGTATGAAACAATGTACATGTATGTCTGCAGGTGCATTTATAAGTAGCATATAGTAATAAAAGGTAGATAGAGTTTGTTATATATATATCCATTACCTATATTTTTTATCCTGTGTTTGAGCTCTATTTAGATTTTGAATTCTCTGAAGTTTGAGAACATGAGTCTTTTTTTTTTTTAATGTATTTATTATGATTTAAGTTCTGGGGTACATTTGCAGATCGTGCAGGTTTGTTACATAGGTATACATGTGCCATAGTGGTGGTATGCTGCATCCATTGCCCCATGATCTACATTAGGTATTTCTCCTAATGCTATCCCTCCCCCATCCCCCCACCCCCTGCTATTCCTCCCTTAGCCTTCCACCCCCCAGAACCTTGGTGTGTGATGTTCCCCATCCTGTGTCCATGTGTTCTTGTTGTTCAGCACCCACTTATGAGTGAGAACATGCGGTGTTTGGTTTTCTGTTCTTGTGTCAGTTTGCTGAGAATGATGGTTTCCAGTTTTATCCATGTCCCTGCAAAGGACACGAACTCATCCTTTTTTATGACTGCATAGTATTCCATGGTGTATATGTGCCACATTTTCTTTATCCAGTCTATCATTGATGGACATTTGGGTTGGTTCCAAGTCTGCTATTGTGAACAGTGCCACAATAAACATACGTGTGCATGTGCATGTGTCTTTATAATAGAATGATTTATAATCCTCTGGGTATATACCCAGTAATGGAATTGCTGGGTCAAATGGTATTTCTATTTCTATATCCTTGAGGAATTGCCACACTGTCTTCCACAATGGCTGAATTAATTTACACTCCCACCAGCAGTGTAAAAGCATTCCTGTTTGTCCACATCCTCTCCAGCATCTCTTGTCTCCTGATTTTTTAATGATCACCATTCTAACTGGCATGAGGTGGTATCTCAATGTGGTTTTGATGTGCATTTCTCTAATAACCAATGATAATTAGCCTTTTTTCATATGTTTGTTGGCTGCATGAATTTCTTCTTTTGAAAAGCATCTGTTCATATCCTTTGCCCACTTTCTGATTGGGTTGTTTTTTTTCCTATAAATTTAAGTTCTCAGTAGATTCTGAATATTAACCCTTTGTCAGATGGGTAGATTGCAGACATTTTTGGTTGCTGGTTCACTCCATTACAGTTTCTTTTGCTGTGCAGAAGCTCTTGAGTGTAATTAGATCCCATTTGTCTATTTTGGCTTTTGTTGCCATTGCTTTTGGTGTTTCAGTCATAAAGTCCTTGGCCATGCCTATGTCCTGAATGGTATCGCCTAGATTTTCTTCTAGAGTTTTTATGGTGTTAGGTCTTGAGAGTATGAGTCTTAAAGTATAGTTCTTACAACTGAATTTGACTATGATAAAACTTTTGAATACCTAGTAGAGTTGTTAGTCTGTCTAATGACATATTTGTTTTTCTTAACTGTTTAAGTGGGAGAAAAGAAAAGATATATTAAAATACACTTTGAGTTTTAGGTTTCTAGCATGTTTTTTGAGAGCGGAAATTTTTTAGTTGGAATCATGTAACACCTTTCTAGTAGTTTTATACTGCTAAAGATTTAACCTTTATAGATTCATAGGACTTTTGACTTCATCATATGGCAAATGTATATGACTTGATTAGGTGGCAAATAATATTTTGGCTTTCTTTCTTTGGAATTAGCTTCTTAGTTTGTATCTGACAATTGTGTTAATAGAGGCTATTTTTTGCCTTAAATTGTCTTACTGAGAAGCTTACAATATTCCATTGCATAAAACAGATGAAGGTATTAATTTCATACCTTTATGGAAAGCAATTATAGTACCTGTGATTGACTGTCAGATTTGAAAATGATGTAACTGTGATGTAACAAGTAAGAAGAAACAGGTTTTTAAAATTGTATTATATTTATCACCACTCTTTCCCCTCAAAACAATGATTTTACTTTAAATAGGAAAAGAGGAAATTGACATTTTTGATTACCTATCATTTGTGAGGTGTTATTTCATCTGTGTAATCTCATTTTATAACCAACGAAACTGACTCAGGGGTTTCAGTATCTTACCAAAGATCACATAGTCCATTAGTGCCCTTAAGTAGATCTATCTTTAATGACAACAAAACATCTAGTTAATTAAAAATGTAAAATTTATTTAAAATTTTGCATTATTAGAAAAATATGATATAATGTACAAAGCACAAATGCTCTGGAAAATGTGTAACTTGCTTTTCTCATTTTATTCATGTGAAATATAATCCTTATGTTCATCAGAGAATTAAAGTGCTGAACATTTTGAACTTCCTTAATATGTTAGCCAGCTGGCATATTTTCCTAGCAAAATATTTTCTGATTTGACCACAGACTCTCTAAATCAGTTGTTACTGGTTTAAATAATAGAATATGCTGTCATGGTGGGCACCTGATCGTGAAAACTGATATCTGGAGTGCATTTTTATTTGGATTTAATATGTTTTTACAATCCCAGTATAAACACTGTTAATCTAGTCAAAACTTTTTCTCACAAGATCAAGAGCTTGCATAGTTTTACTTTAACTAATTATAGTCAAAAGGGTAAGAATAAGTTGTGCATTTACATTACACAAAATGTTAATTTATTTTAAACATGAAGGATGTCAGACTAAAAATAGTTGTAGGAATTTTTGAGATAAAACAGTTTAAAAACTCTAAATAACTGGATTTATTTAATTTAAATACCATTTGGAAATTTTCTGGTGTGTAACCTTTGCGGGGTTGGGGAGTAAAGTGTATAGTTTTTGGTGCAATGCTGGAAAATTACAACTATGTCCTACTTTTGGAAAATAGATCCAATGTTTGAGAGTTACTGTTTTTTTTTTTTTTTTTTTTTTTGTTATTCATTGAACTAGTTTATGTATAGAATTAATTTCCATTTTCATGACACAACAGGCCCCTGCACTAAGGACAATGAGTCTAATTTTTTTTTTTTTTGAGACAGAGTCTCTGTTGCCAGGCTGGAGTGTAGTGGCACAATCTCGGCTCACTGTTAACTGCCGCCTCCATGGTTCAAGCGATTCTTCTGCCTCAGCATTCTGAGTAGCTGGGACTACAGGCACGCACCACCACGCACAGCTAATTTGTGTGTGTGTGTGTGTGTGTGTGTGTGTGTGTGTGTGTGTGTGTGTATATATATATATATATTTTTTTTTTTTTTTTTAGTAGAGATGGGGTTTCACTATAGTGGCCAGGATAGTCTCAATCTCTTGACCTTGTGATCCACCAGCCTCGGCCTCCCAGAGTGATGGGATTACAGGCATGAGCCACTGTGCCCAGTCAAGGATGATTTTTTTAGTTGTGTTTATATTGATGAGTAAAGAGCTACTTATTTTAAGGCAGTTTGGATACTTTTTCTTAAATTTGGATAGTAAGTAGTAACAGTGGCTAATTATTATAAGAAGTATAAAAATGTAGATTTAAAAGGTCAAATATAGAGAAAATAATATTTGGGTATGTTTGATTTCTTTCTATTGGTTTTTGCTGGGTAAAGATTATATTGCAATTTAGTTCTAGTGAACTATAGTTGTACTTTAACACCCACCCATCTTTAAATGCAGTTAATGGACAGATCTTGGTGTTAGCAGAAACTACGAAAATATAAAGGAACTTAACTATGGAAGGCAGCAATGTGTTACATTTTGTAAACCATATATGGATACTCAAAAATATTTGGTACTCATGCTGTATTAGAAAGGAGTAGTTAGAATTTTTTGCTGAAGTGGGGCTGGCCGCTTTTGGAAGGCACTGTTATTAATTTCTAGAATATTAATGAGGGAGCAGAATTGAATCAATTAAAAAAAACCTTCAACTTGTTCACTGAAAGAATTTATTATGTAGATACTGAAGAAGACTTTAAAGAAAACTTTATAGTTAGATAAAATATTGGCATACAAACATGTTGGTAACATTAGTGGGTCTCTAGCAACTATACGGCACTGTAGATAGGTTATAATCTGTTTCATTTTTTTGTGGGAAAAATAGAAAGTCTGTCAAAAAAGAGAAAGAAAAAGAATAATTTTGCCTGACTAGTAATATCTGACAACTTATAGAAAGAAACCTGACCATGTCTTCGTAGTTCTTATTTGTTATAGTTTCATGTGTCCATGAGCTGAGAAGAGTCAAAATTATTCTCTGGCTCAAGGCTTTAGCACTGATGTTTTGCTCTCCTTGTAATAGTTATGAAATATAATTTGAAAAATTAATCTTGATGACCATATTTTAAGACTAAACACTTAGAATATTATGTTATGTGGGAATTCACTATGGCATTGAGAATTTTAAATATGAGATTAAAAATAGATTAGCCAAAAGAACTAAAAGGAACTAAAAAGAATAAAAATTATCCCCCCTGAATAGTACTTAAGTATAGTTTACTGCCCACTCATTCGTCCACTTTTGGTGGAAGAAATCTGGCGAATTTCAGGAAATGTAACAGTGACTATATATTTACCAGTTTTGTCAGGTACAAACTTGCCTTAGTTGTTCATATTTTATGAAGTCATGGAAACCTTTTTCTTTTATATCTGATTTCTAAAATTGTCTCCTAGTTCAACTTGGGTGTTCTCTTCAAACCCATAAAAATTGAATGTAAACTTTGACAAAATTTAATTTGTATTTCTTATCTCAGTTGTAAGTTATTGAATATTCTGGCACCCAACTTTATCTTTTTTTTCTTCTTCTTGGCATCATCTTTTTCAGCACAATGGAGAATTTACAGTCTCTCTCAGTGATGTTTTATTGACCTGGAAATACTTACTCCATGAGAAATTGAACTTACCAGTTGAAAATATGGACGTGATTGACCATTATGAGGACATTAGGAAGATTTATGATGATTTCTTGAAGAATAGTAATATGTTAGATCTGATTGATGTTTATAAAAAATGTAGGACTCTGACTTCTAATTGTGAAAATAATAACAGAATATCCCCTGTAAGTATTTTTTAAACAATTCTTTTTTAATCAAATTAAAATTTACCTCAATTTATTTTGAATTAAGGTATCCCCAGTTATAGTAACTCGGTAATGTTTTGCTTAGTGAATCATGATAAAATGGGAAAATTTAGCTACCTGAAAGCTAGTTATTACTTGAAAGAAATCTTTTGGTGGTAAATTTTGTTGGACTTGTGTTACTGTTATTTGGTTGCTATAAGAATAGCTTCTTAGACCAAAAAATCGTAACAAAGAAATTAGTCCCAAATGCCTGATTTCTTTTTGAATTATATCAAAGATTGCTTTTGTATTTAAATTTCTTGGTTGAATGTGCATTTGTTCATTTGGCACATGTTGGATAAATGCTTGGTATGGCTTTTTGTAATGTTATTTTACTACATATAGGTACCATTTATGAGAATAGTATTATGCAATATACATAAGATAATGGACTATTCCTTTTTTGAACCAGCATTTTTTAATGGAGTAGAAATTTAAAAATTAAATGGAGTAGTACCCCTTACAGTTTGCTTTTGTCTACGTTAGAATTTATAAACTGTTTTAGAACATATTTGGGCATATCTTGTTATTTTTAAAGTGTTGAAAATATTTTTAGTTATTTGAACATTTACTGAGTGCCAATAAAGTAGTAGTTAAATAGTGGTAATAAATAACTGTACATGAATTAGAAGAAAATGTTTACTATATTTTCTAAGATATTCAATTATTTTATAAATATTTTAATATAATACTTGGGAATAGCGTTTTAGCTGATTATAACAGAAACCTCCACTACAATAGTGGTTTGGGGAAAATAGAAGTTCAACTTTTATGTAAGATATCTAAAGATGCAAACAGAACTGATGGGATAGCTCCATGGTTGTCAGAGACCTGGGCTTTTTCTGTCATTCTGCTCACCCATTTTAGTCCTTGGTCTCTACCGTCAGGACCATTTTATGGTCCAAGATGACTGTTGGAGCTCCAGCCATTATATTCATTACACTGGTATTCCTTGTACCAAGAAATAGTAAGGAAGAACAGCACTTTGCTTTTCTATTAAGGTTACATAGCTTTTTTCTTTCATCTTATTGTCAAAAAGTTAGTCACATGGCTGCAACAAGCTGCAAGGGAGGATGTAGAATGTAGATTTTATTCTGGGTAATAACTTGCCAGAATAAAAACAAAAGCGCCATTACTGGGGAAGAAAGGGAAAATGGATATTGGCAGGCAGTTTAGTCTTTGCCTCATTGAACTGTCACAGAAACCTTTGCCTTGTTATAGCTTCCTCAAAACACATCCACACACATATACAACTACACTATGGTTAGGATACTTGTGAAGATAGTTTTTTTAAATTCTTCCTTAGCTATATTTTATTTGCCTACTTACAGAGATGATTTTTGTCTACTTTTTACATAGTTGATTTAGAGAGGCTTATTCATACATAAGTAGTAGATTGTAGAAACAATAAAGATCTTAAAAGCCAGTGGTAGTATAATCTACCTGAGGTCTTCAGGCACATTGTTTTCATTCTATTCCTTGCCATTGTCTAATTCCTCTACTAAGTCTCTTCATTTGAGTGGGTAAAGTTATGGTATGATATATATCAGGGTACATGTTTGAGGTTGTCTATGTGGGAGACTCTCTCCAAATGTCATCATGTCACCAGGAATAAAATTGAAGATGCTAAGATGGTAGTACGTGAAGTAAAAAATGTTCTGCATTTTAATCCTGGAAGACTAACAACTTAATCTCTGATACTGTTTGCTCTAGGGAAATTTCCAGTGCAGGGAAAAAATAGACAGGAAAATATATCCCTAGATTGATTTCTCAAAAATGTACTAACCATAATCCCAATTTATGCTAAAGTCTCTTTAAAAATACATATTAGAATATTCCAAACAGTTTTGAATTCTATGATCCTGAGTTTTCATGATCATGATAAAATTTCTTTGTTTCACATTTGTTGAAGCTAAAATAAGGCAGGGATTATGAGAAATTAAGATAAAGCTAAGTCAGGGTAATTCTGGGAATGTGGTCACTTGAACATTGCCTCTTTCCTCCCTATTATTCCTCTTCTAAGGAAAATGGATACAGGGCCCATGGGCATCTCGGAGCATACAAAGCCTTAGATTGTAACTGGAATCTTAAGTAGAGAGATTTGGTACAGGGATTGCTTTCTCATGAACTGAGCAAGTATCTGGAAGATGGGATCAGAGACCTGACGTGAAGAGCAGAAATGGTTGATCATAAGAAGAGCTTAGCCTCGGAGATCTGTGGACATCTTTGGGGGAAGGTCAGCAAATGCCCTCTCTGGGTACGCTCAGATTCCCTGACCCTTACGCCAAGAAGTAGCTGAATGGATGGGCTCACTTCCTGTTGGTAAGGCTTGGAAGAACACAGGACTCTTCCTTAGCTTCAGCAGATGACTGGTAGCCTGCTTGTTTCTCCACTGATGCTCTGTAAGTATAGAGACCGTTTCAACTTCCATTACCTGTAGAACTGTCATCACTTAAGATACGTCAGTAGTCAGATCTGAGTCCCAAAAAGCTAATGAAGAAAGCAACACACCATTAAAGGGTTTCCAGCAGCCAGAGAAGGACGAGTTAGCTGACAACACACATGCCTAACAGAACAGAGCTACTGGAGGGGAATAACAGCAACTTGAATGATATAAATGTTAGGTACCTGGGAAAATTCAAGCATAGCACCTCAACATAAAACTATGGAGCTGACAAAAAAAAGAAAAAGGCAGCACACCTGCATGGGCCTGGATCTCGGTGAGGGTGTTGAGGGTGCTTCATGGTGCTGGGCTCTCTGGGATGGGGGGATGGTGAAGGGTGCTGCAATTACCCAGGGCAGAATGCAGCTGGGGGTGTAGGTTCTTGGCTTGAACTTTTTTGTGATAAGGCCACCCTTGAGAAAGCTCATAAAATATAACACCTCTGCAGAAGCAGTTCTTAGCTGGACGCTGAGGCTGCTGGGAAATGCATCGACATCAGTGAATGGGGTCCTGCAGGTGGGTCCCCGATGCCTGCACACTTTTTAGGATCTTCTGATCTACCTTGCAGGGGTCAACTATACTGCCACCTTCAGAAAGAGAAGGCTTGCTGCTGTCCAGGCCTCCAAGGGGTCCATTGGGCAGTAGGGGCCAGACCCAGATCTCTTGGCTCCTGGGGAAGATCTACCAGTGTCAGCCTCGTTGACCCAGGAGCAGCAGAAGGGAGAGTCCCTCTGTGCATGGAGCTGGTCTCTTAACTTGGGATTGTCTGGGATTCCCAACACAATCCAGAAGAGACAAGACCTGAAGAAGATGGCAGCTGCCATGCGACAAGTGGGACAGCCACCTGCTTCAGAGCGTTGAAGCCATCTGGCACCAACTCACTGTCCAAGCTGAGAGGAAGAAACCAGGGACCCAAGGAGCTTCATGCAGTTTAGCATAAAACCAGCAGCAAACCTCCAAAGTCCAGGCATCTCAGAGAAATGTCTTTTTTGTGGACATGTTACTAAACACAGAGCTAGATTTTAGTTTTGTAAATATTTGCATCTCCTATTTTATCAAAAAGTTTTCTTTTTTCTTCCTAAAAACCAAAGGATGCTTTCATTTCCAACTGCATCCCTTGCTCTGCTGCCTCCCTGCTCCTTTTCTCAAATGTTGGGCAGATGGGCTGACTCTTCTCAGGGATGCAAATGAAAGCTTGTTGGTAGAGTGGAATAAAAAGGGCAATTCCTCTTCAAAATCTCAGAATGAATTGAAAAACACAGGACATAATATATTCTAAGTCCATCTAGGATGTTCTGTTTTAAGAGACATGTGTAAAGCTGTACCCTGAAACTGCAGGATGGGTGGACAGTATTCTAGATCAGGGATCTGGTTCTCCCTGGGAGCATCCACATTTCTTTTAAGGTTTCCAACAGAGATGTAAAGATGAAATTACTCACAAGAGGGATTAGATGCCGGCTGCTAGTTGCAGTTACTGGGTTACTGTAAATTTCATCTGTTGATGTTCTACATATGTGGTAAGAATTTATTTACTGTGTAGTATGTTTAAACATTTGTAAGTTTTATGAGCTATTTCCTCCTGTATAAGCTGACAATTCAAGTTGTTCACTGTTTTCCTTTGACAGTTATTATCTGGTTATAAAACTATCAGTTTTATAAAAATGAGAGAAATTTATTAATTTTTCAAATATGACATTAAAGTATAAATAAGCAGACTTTTTCCTGTGTAATTGCGTAACACTGAGATAAATACTTCAGAGTAATTTCATCTGATTTTCGTTAAAAATAAATCATTTCCAGACATGGTGGCTCACGCCTATAATCCCAGCACTTTGGGAGGCTGAGGCGGGTGGATCATGAGGTCAGGGGTTCAAGACCAGCCTGGCCAACATGGTGAAACCCCATCTCTAATAAAAATACAAAAAAATTATCAGAGTGTGGTGGCAGGCACCTGTAATCCCAGCTACTTGGGAGGCTGAGGCAGATAACAGCTTGAACCCAGGAGGTGGAGGTAGTAGTGAGCCAAGATCATATCACTGGACTCCAGCCTGGGCGACAGAGTGAGACTCCATCTCAAAATAAATAAATAAATCATTTTTATGACAACTAAAAAAAACAGAATTCCCAACACGGTGGATGAATTCAGACCAAAATTGGTCTTGAAAATTAAGCACAGTAAATATTTAAAACATAAAGAAAAATATTAAAGAAATCATGAAGTGCTTAGTACTTTTCCAAGTAGGAGAACAGAAGAAAAGAGTTCAACAGAAACAGATGCATAAAAGGCTATAATTAAATACATAATATATTTGATATAAATATATTTGTTATAATACATATTTTCCTTAGCTGAAACAAGCAGATAACACCATTATTGTAGGTTGGCCTTTTGATATAGCTCTTCAGGGATTTTGCATGTCTGACACCCATGGCTCCACCTGGACCCACCCAGCAGCAATTCGGCATGCAGGATGACAGCTTTGATCCCCTATGATTTCATCTCTGCCCCTGCCAATCAGCAGCAAGCCTAGCCACCCCGACCTCTTCTTCCAAATTTCCTTTGAAAACCCCCTAACCTATGAGCCTTGGATGATATTGGTTTGAATATTAACTCTGTCTCCTACATGGTGTGGCCAGCCTCATGCCTATTAAACTCTTTTTGAGACACAGTCTCACTTTGGCACCCAGGTTGGAATGCAGTAGTGCAGTCACAGCTCACTGCAGTCTTCCTGGGCTCAAGTGATCTCCCACCTCAGCCGCCCGTGCAGCTGAGACTACAGGCATACGCTACCATGCTCAGATAATTTTTTGCAGAGACAGGGTTTCATCATGTTGCTCAGGCTGATCTTGAACTCCTGGGTTCAAGCAATCCACCCACTTTGGCCTCACAAAGTGCTAGGATTACAGGCGTGAGCCACATTGCCTAACCCTAAACTCTTTCTTTACTGCGGTTATGTGGTCTTTATTTGTGCAGCAGACAGGAAGAATCCATGGGCAGTTACATTATGAAGTTTAATTATATGCCTACTTAATGACTGCTAACAATTGTCAGGTAACACTGCATTGAAACATCAATGACACTGAGTAGAGCTTTGTGTGAAGTATTTTTTATAGTCAGCATAGCATTTTATTAGTAATACCCTATGTTTTCTACAGACTCAACTACTGGATTTTCTATCTGGCACACAGTATGCAGTAGGGGATGAAAGTGATCTTTGTATACCAATATCACCAAGGAGTAAATACATCCAGGATAATGAAAAGGTACTGATAAACTGTGAGTAAATTAAAGCAGATTATAATCCCTTTCAAATCACTGAATTTGGCCGTACCTTAAAGTGACTAATGCTTCGTAAAAAATTTTTAACAAATTTTTAATTCGTTTAAAACTGTACTTGCAAAGAATAATATATTGGAGACTGGTGAGAACGTGATTAGAGTCTTCATGGTTTGGGGCCAAGGTAACAGACATTGAACAAAAATAAGTATCATTCAGACTATCAGGAAAGTAATTGAAGGTCCAGTTTGTCAGAGTTCTTTGAATCTCTTTGGTAAACTTCACATTTTCTGTTTTAGATGGTTGATCCTAGGGAGCATATGCTCAATCGAAAAATCTCATCTGTACCCCTTGCAGTAGTACAACTCATATATCAGGAGTTTGGATAATAGGGTTTATCGTGTAAACCACAGAAAAGTAGTGCCTCATACAAGTTTGGTCTAATATAATTTACCTTCAGCTGAACGCTATGCTGGGTACTTAATTATGTATGGTAACCTCCCTAAACATAGTAGTAGTGCTTATGAAAATAGGACCAAATTATGACCTTTTTTCTCTCTTGCCCAAACTCCTACTTAAGTGGCCTGGGAAGTCATACCTTCCAAACCATAAAATCTCATCAGATGGGTTTTATTTAACCCTCTATAATGTGGTTTACTCTCCCACCTGACTCTGGCATAACATCACATGACATAGAAGGAAGTAAAAATATTTTCTCCCAAAATATGTTTTTTTGCCATATTTTGAAATGGTCTTACAAAGCTGTCTTTTGTGAAGAAAATTTGTACCTGTAAAGGATCTCTATTAATGTAACTAAATCTTTCCCTTTCCAGACCCTCCCAATCCTGAAGAGGTAACTGAGAGTCTAGCACCTTTTAAAGGTCAAAATAGGAAGCCTTTGCCATGTGTTGTTTCTTTTCTTTTTGTTTTTTGAGACAGAGTTTTGTTCTTTTTGCCCAGGCTGGAGTGCAATGGCAAGATCTCAGCTCATCGCAACCTCTGCCTCCTGGGTTCAAGTGATTCTCCTGCCTCAGCCTCCTGAGTAGCTGGGATTACAGGCATGCGCCACCACGCCTGGATAACTTTTGTATTTTTAGTAGAGACAGGGTTTCTTCATGTTGGTCAGGCTGGCCTCGAACTCCCAACCTCATGTGATCTGCCTGCCTTGGCCTCCCAAAGTCTTAGGATTACAGGTGTGAGCCACTGCTCTGGCCTGCTATCTAAGGGTGGCTGCCTACAAAACTTCATCTGCATAGTAAGAACCTTGGTCTTTACAATCCCCTATCTTTTTTTTTTTTTTTTAATTGCATTTTAGGTTTTGTGGTACATGTGAAGAACATGCAAGATTGTTGCATAGGTACACACATGGCAGTGTGATTTGCTGCCTTCCTCCCCTTCACCTATATCTGGCATTTCTCCCCATTCTATCTCTCCCCAACTCCCCACCCCCCGCTGTCCCTCCCCTATTTCCCCCCAAGAGACCCCAGTGTGTAGTGCTCCCCTCCCTGTGTCCATGTGTTCTCATTGTTCAACACGCGCCTACGAGTGAGAACATGCAGTGTTTGATTTTCTGCTCTTGTGTCAGTTTGCTGAGAATGATGGTTTCCAGGTTCATCCATGGATTATAAATCGTTCTACTATAAGGACACATGCACACGAATGTTCATTGCAGCACTGTTTACAATAGCAAAGACCTGGAACCAACCCAAATGCCCATCGATGATAGACTGGACAGGGAAAATGTGGCACATATATACAACCCCCTATCTTAAACCAGAGACTCCTTTCTGCTGGTTCCAGGTCTTTAGATGATAATTCTTTCAACCAGTTGCTTGCCAGTTGGAAAATCTTTGAATCTACCTATGACCTGTAAGCCCCATTTCAAGCTGTTTTACCTTTCCAGGCTGAACCAATGTATACCTCACATGTACTGTTTGATGTCTTATGTCTCTCTAAAACATATATAACCCCAGCTACTCAGTAGGCTGAGGCAGGAGCATTGCTTGATCTAGGGAGGTGGAGGTTGCGGTGAGCTGACACTGTGCTACTGCACTCCAGGCTGGGTGACACAGTGAGACTCCATCTCACAAAAAAAAAAAAAAA
>NW_022436942.1:60511765-60584636 GCF_009761245.1 Sapajus apella
AAAAAAAAAAAAAAAAAAGAAAAAACATATATAACTAAGATATAACCCAACCACCTTGGGCACATTTTCCAGGACTTCTTGAGACTGCACCTTAGGCCATGATCACTCATATTTGGCTTAGAATAAACCTTCTTAAATATTTTACAAAGTTTAACTCGACAGAAGTTTCTGTGATTAATAAAATCACCATTGACAAGATGAGAACTTAAGAGTATCACAAAAAGTAAAATTATATTTAACATATTTTAATTATTTTTATTTTATATATTTTGATTATTATTATTTTTTTTGAGGCAGAGGCTCACTCTGTTGCCCAGGCTGAAGTGCAGTGGTATGATCTCTGCTCACTGCAACTTCCACCTCCCAGGTTCAAGCGATCCTTCCATCTCAGCCTCCCAAGTAGCTGGGATTACAAGTGTGTGGCACCATGCCTGGCTAATTTTTGTATTTTTAGTAGAGACTGGGTTTTACCATGTTGGCCAGACCTCAAGTGATTTGCCTGCCTCAGTCTCCCAAAGTGCTGGGATTATAGACATGAGCCACTGTACCCAGCCAACATATTTTAGAAATATGATATATAAAAGGTTTAAATACATTTACTTTCAAAATCACCTGCTCCAGTAAGTTAACACATTTGGTGAATCACCTTCATTTTTTAACAAACACTGCTGAGGTAGATTCTTTTATAAATGTCCCATGTTATATAGATTGCACTTAAAATATATATTTTATCAGTGCCCTCAAATACGTGTATGTCTCCTTCCTGGATTTAATGAAGTGTTTTATATATGCATCTAATATTATTTTCTGTACTATTTGAAAGTAAGTTGCTGACCTTCTTTAGGGATCATGTGGATCCCTAAAGTTCCTTAGCATACATTTCCTAAAAGTAATGACATAACTGCAAAATAATGGTCATAAATGAGAAAACTTAAGTATTTTCAAATATCATTTACTAACTTTCATATTCAAATTTCTCCCTTTGT
Organism: Sapajus apella; assembly: GCF_009761245.1. Taxonomy (NCBI): domain Eukaryota; kingdom Metazoa; phylum Chordata; class Mammalia; order Primates; family Cebidae; genus Sapajus; species Sapajus apella. The sequence goes on from NW_022436942.1 coordinate 60,512,752, forward strand.
CCCCAAAATGGCTTTATGTATCTTTTTTTTTCATTTTAATAATTAACCTTCTGAAAGCTTTATGTCTCTTTAGACCACTTTAGAGAATTCCCCTAATCTTAAAAAAATTTTTTTTGATTAATTCCTTGTGGTATTATTTAACTTGTTTCTTTATTTGCAGTATTTCCAAAATACTGGAAGTGACATCTAAAATGTTGCTTAGATTTTAGTTTAATATTTCTTAAGAAATACTTCTGAACTGATGCAGAGTATTTCATTTTATATCATATTGTGAGAAAACTCAGGTGTTGGGGAAAGCAGCAATGGAGGAAGGGTTTACAGTGTGCCTACATAAACTGGTTATAAGTAATATATAAAAGAAATCAGGAACAATAAATTACGGAAGGCCACAGGAGGCCTCTGGGGAGGAAGGACTCTCTATTGCCAGCATGTTCCCAAGTGCAGAGTGTCCTAAACTCTGATATTCTAAACATAGTGCCTAAGGACATAACACTCCCTTGAAGCACTGGAATGTAACCAGACATATAGGCTCCTTGCTAAGCCCACTCCTACCAACTGCATTATCTGTTGATAAGCATACGCTTTTAGCTCTTGAGAAACTCACTTAAACCGTCACTGCTATCAATTTTATGTTTGATGCACAGCCTCCCTTTCACTGATTCACCCTACCATCTACACTATAGATAAAAGTGATTGTATTCAATAAATACTGTGGAAACCAGAACTCAGGGCCTCTGCAGCCTCTAGTTTATGCACTGGTCTCACTTTATGCATTCTTAACCTGTTTTTCTCATTCCTTTGTCGCCACTGAACTCTGGTGTGTGGGGGCTGGCACCCTATTATATGGACTCGTGAATTTATACTTATTCAGTGTTTTAAATCAGTTACACTCATTCTTTAAGGCTAAAATAGAGGAAGCTGCTTCAAGCAGGTTTTTGTGTCTTTTTTACAGGCCCTAGTAGACTTTTCAAGCATTTTCTTCTTTTCTGGTACAAGAAAATATTCCAAGCCCACCTTGAATGTTTCCTGCCCAGACCTGGTTCCTTTTAGTGATTTGTAATATTTTCTCTTGCTTGAAATTAATTTTTCACTTACGTTTCCTTTCTTTTCGCTTGATGCCCCAAATCTTGACAAAGTGATTGCCAAATTGCCTGATCTTAGTGGTGTTTAAGCAGTGTATTTGTATATCAAGAGGGTAGAAAGATCTCTTTTATCTAGTCTATATATTGCTATAGGGAGGAAATTATAATTGTTATATGTGTATTTTTGAAAAGGAATGAACTAATTTGCATATGCAAAAAGAATTAAGCGTTAGGAACTTCGGCTTATAGATATAAACTTTAAAGGGGTGTCTGTGACTAAAGATTATAAACATGTAGTTTCCTCATTTAAACACCACTGATAGTTTGTTTCATTGTGTTAATTCTCTAATTTCTATCTTTTGCTTTCTTGAATTGTATTTTCTAATAGAATTTTATCTACTAGTTCAACTAATGGATTAGATTTTTCTGAGGACTCTTAAATTGGCAACCATCTTCTTAGCTGTGCTCCTGTTACCTGCAGTTTCTAATTTTTCTTTTTACAAGGTCTCTTTGGAAGTCAATGTATTTCTTCCCCCTACCCCTGAGATGGAGTTTCACTCTGTTGTACAGGCTGGAGTGCAGTGGCGCAATATTGGCTCACTGCAACCTCTGCCTCCTGGATTCAAGCAATTCTCCTGCCCCAGCCTCCTGAGTAGCTGGGATTACAGGCACATGCCACTATACCTGGCTAATTTTGTATTTTTAGTAAAGACAGGTTTTCACCATGTTGGCCAGGTTGGTCTTGAACTCCTGACCCTTGACCCACCCGCCTCAGCCTCCCAGAGTGATGGGATTACAGGTGTGAGCCACCATGCCTAGCTGGAAGTCAGTGTATTTATAATTAAAATCCTAATGTGGATTTTTGGGCTGCAGTCTTGCAAAGATATATTTTGGCCATCAAATGTGTTCACTAATACCATACCAGAATCTTCAAGTAGGTGAATGGAATGAATCTGAGAAACAATATTTTTGTTTCTTCATTTTATTTTTCCTAAGGTACTAAACCATTGCTTTAAAAATTTCAAAGTAAGGAAGGGGATAGTAAAATAAAGGCCAAAAAAAGAAAATCACCAGTTAAAAAAAAAATGTAAGTATCTTAGTTTTAGTCCAACTTTTTTTTGTTGGTGTATATATAAGCATTTATGCATTGGCAAACGAAGTTAAAAAAAAAAAACATATACATTGTTAATCTTCTAAACTTAGAAAAACTGACTTTCTTCAAACTGAGTTTGAATATTTGCATCTCAGTAAGAAAAGGTAGGGAAAAAAACTTGGAATAGTCAGAAAGCTTAAATAAAATTGTCCAATTTCTAAACAAACATTGGAAATACTTTGTGGTATGGATAGTATCAGTTTATTAAACAAATAAACAGAACGGTATCCTTATTTTTGGTATCTTGGTAAAGGCTTCAATCTTGTGGATTTTTTCAATTTAGGCCCTTGCTCTTGAACATCATAACTGTACTTATGTGGACTTCTTTTCTAGGGAGTCTCTTTAAAACTCACTTGTAAATACAAGAGAAAGGAAACCATAACAGCCATGTTATCTGACCATAATGACAGGGATAGATTTCCAATTGTAGCCATGAGTTAAAAGAAACACTCTAACTGTGAGGGCTCCAAGATATTTTTCACTGGTGTTTGCCCAACATCACAGATCAGAAGGACAAAAGTTGGTAGCCTTAAAGGGCGAGTTGTACATATGAGAGTTGAAGCCCTGGTTTTGTGCCCAATTAGGATCAGGTATATACATATTTGTTAAGTTCTTCTTAATTCTGAACAGCAGAAGAACAGTGACATAGAGATTGCATTAAGTTAAATGTAGGAAAAGTTTCTGATTACAATATGAATGTCACTTTTTCTCTGCTTTGATTTTTGGTAAATTGTGTTATTCTTCCCAAATGTCAAAGGAATAAAAAGAATTGTGTTTTAGATAGACTATTGCACTATGAAGTTAAAATGGAAACTCGTATTATAGACTTGCCTAATAGAAGTATTGTGATTTACTGTAAAAATAAAGATAAAAGGACATTTGAAATATAAGCAGAGACTGGGTGCAGTGACTCATGCCTGTAATCCCAGCACTTTGGGAGGCTGAGGCTGGAGGATGACCTGAGGTTGGGAGTTCGAGACCAGCCTGACCAACATGGAGAAACCCTGTCTCTACTAAAAATACAAAATTAGTCGGGTGTGGTGGTGGGTGCCTGTAATACTGGCTACTTGGGAGGCTGAGGCAGGAAAATCGCTTGAACCTGGGAGGCGGAGGTTGCAATGAGCGAGATCACACCATTGCATTCCAGCCTGGGCAACAAGAGTGAAACTCCATCTGAAAAAAAAGAAAAAAAAGGAATATAAGCAGAAAACTATATTATAGCTTATTTTATAAAATTTTAGGACAAATCTTAAAGCTTATTTTTATTTGATTGTGTCTTAGAATACCTCTCTTTGTAAGGTACTGTAATAAAAAATATAAGCATTTATTTTATCCCAGGTAAGTTGTTTTTTCTTTGAAGACTGTCTCATTCTGTTGCCTAGGCTAGACTGCAGTGGCACTGTTTTGACTCATTGCAACCTCCACTTCCCAGGTCCAAATGATTCTTGTGCCACAGCCTTCCAAGTAGCCAGGATTACAGATGTGTGCCATCACGTCCAGCTAATTTTTTTGTATTTTTTAGTAGAGTTGGGGTTTCGCTGTGTTGGCCAGGCTGGTCTTGACCTCTTGGCTCAAGTGATCCACCTGCCTTGGCCTCCCTGTGCTGGGATTACATGTGTGAGCCACCATACCTGGCCTCAGGTAAGTTTTTATTAATAGATTTTTAGTTTTGAAATTTTTAAAACGCCAAATTCATGTATTAATTTTTCTTTCATCATCATTGAACAAAACTCATTGAGAACCTATTGACAAAAATAGATTGATTACCTGCTATAATGCGAATCATTCTGTTAGGATCTAAGGACATACTATTTGGTCCCGTGGAACTCATAAAGTAATAGGAGGATTAAGAAACATATCTGAAAGTGGCTGGGCACAGTGGCTCATACCTGTAATCCCAGCACTTTGGGAGGTCAAAGCAGGAGGATCACTTGAGGCCAGGGCAACATAATGAAATCTCATCTCTATAAAAACATACTGAAAAGAAAAGTATCAGGAAGTGTTAACACCTATGCAGAGAATAGGGTGATATGCAGTTATTACAAGATGGCAGGAAAAAGAATACATGAATGTCTATTTTGGATTGGGGAATCAGGGAGCATCTCTGAAAAGGTGACATTTAGCTAGTATATTTAATATGCAAGAAAAAATCATGGTTAATCTTTAAACTTTGTTTTCTTTTAATTAATTTTGCTTACATCCTATCTCAAGTCCATATTTAAGGCAACTCTTTCTTGTCCAGTGAAGTTTATCTTTTAAATTGACCCTGATTGCCGCCTACATTTTAATAATTGTCTTTTACATGGAAATTTAAATAGTCAAAATATATTATCTTTAGAATTTCTTTTAAGATGTACATGCTTAATAATTGTCCAAGAGGCTTGCTGAGGATTTGCAGTTTTTTATTGCTGCCTTTTTAAGTTTATTTTCTGCTTCAAAAATTTGAAATGTGAGTGGACTGAATGTGTGAAGTTTTAGTTTTAATAAGGCAAATATTTTCTTAGCATTTACAGATGATACATTCCTGGGACATCAGTTATGACCGAAATTACTGAAGGATTTTTGAATTTCCTATGTTTTGAGAGTGAATTGAGTTTAGAATTTGTGATTCTGTTACCTGAGGGAATAGGCAAGAAGATGATTTCAAGTGAACAGTTTGGGAACAACATTTAAGAATTAAAAACAAACAGGGTTCTAGAGCTGAAGGTGGGGTGGTGGAAGTAGTTGAGAAGGCAAAAACAGGAATAAAATTCCATGCAAGGAATTTAATTTTGAGCTGGTCATGGTGGCTCACATCTGTATTCCCAGCACTTTCGGAGGTCAAGGCGGGAAGATCACTGGAACCCAGGAGTTTGACACCATCCTGAGCAACATATGGTAGTGGGACCTTGTCTCTACAAAAAATAAAAAAAGGTTAGCTGGGTGTAGTGGCACATGCCTGTAATCCCAGCTACTAGGGTGACTGAGGGAGGAGGATCACTTGAGCCTCGGAAGTTGAGGTTGCAGTGTGCCCTAATTGTGCCACTGCACTCCAACCTGACAGCAAGACCCTGTTTCAAACAGAAAAAAAAAAAAAAAAAAAATCCAACTTATCAGTTTTTTGCTTCTGGTGTCCTGTGTAGGAACTCTTTGCCTTACTTATTCGAGGTCATGAAGATTTTCTACTATGTTTTCTTTTAAAAAGTTTTATAGTTTATATTGTACATTTTAAGACTTATGATCCACTTTTGACTTTACTTTTTAAAAGATGTGAAGTTTAAGTTGAAGTTTATGTGTTTTGCATATGGATGACCAATTGCTGCAACACCAATTATTGAAAAGACTGTCTTTTCTTTATTGTTCCTTTGGCACATTTGTAAAAAATCAGGTTGCTATACTTGTGTCAGTGTATTTCTGCACTCTATTCTGTTCCACTGAGCTGAGTAGTCTTTCACAAATACTAGTCTATCTGAATTATTGTAATTGTATAGTAATTTAGATTGTTCCTCAGCATGTTTAATATACTGTTCCAGTATCTTCTGGCCTATATACTTCTGGATGATTTGTTAACCTTATTATTATTCCTCTGTAGGTAATGTGTCATTTTGTTCTGGCTGCACTCAAGATTTTCTCTTACCTTTGGTTGTCAGAGTTTGTACAAGTTTTGTTTGGTTTTCTTACTTAAATAGCTTATTGGATCTATAAATGAATGTTTTCCACTGAACTTGGGATGCTTTGGAACAAAATTTATTGATATATTTTTTCTACCCTTTTCACTCCTCTTCAGGGATTCCAATTACATGTATGTTTGATCTCTTAAATTGTCTCACAGACCTCTTTTGTTCTTTCATCTTTTTTTGTTATTGTTCTCCTTTATTTTCCAGATTTGGTAATATCTATTGTTTTGTCTGTAAGTTCACTAATAGTTTCTTCTACTCTCTCCAAGTTTCTGTTGAACCAACCCATCAAACAAATTTTGTTTCGTTTATTGTACTTTTCATTTTCAGAATTTATTTGGTCCACTTTTCTGTTGACATTCCTTCCGATAATTTGTTGATAACAGATATTCTTTTAATTCATTGAACATATTTCCTTTTAATTTCTTGAACATAATTTGTAGTAACTGCTTTGATGTTTTTCTCCTAAATGCAGCATCTAGGTCTACTTGGTGACAATTTCTATTGTTACTACTTTTTACCCTGAGTAGGGGGTCACATTTCCTTTTTTGTTGATTTTTGGATAAAAACTGGATATTATAGGTAATATTTGGTAACAACTCTGGATTCCTTTATGTTCTTCTGAGAAATATTGTATTTTTGTGCTAGTAGGCAACTGACTTGCCTGAATTCCAACTTTATACTCTGTCTCTGTTCTATGTTGGTATACAACTGCTGGTAATCTGTTCTTGTGGCTTCCTTTGCTGCTTTTTTTTAGCTGGGTTTTTGTAGGTCTCTCCGCTGCCTGCCAAATCTGGTGGCCAGCCATGAAATTGGGGAGAGATGGAGCTTATTGATTGTCCAACCTGTTTTTATATGGCAGTTCCCTTTTTCTAAAGAGTTAAATGAGATATTGTGATTGAATGATTATATACATTTTTACTGCATATGAAAAAGATAATGGATTTAGAACAACTGCAATAAAGAAATTAACTGAATATTTTATTGTACAGGTGCAACGACTAGCAAGGAAAATTATCTTTTCATATTTAAACCTGCTAGTGAATTCAAAGAATGACCTGGCTGTGGCTCATATTCTCAATATTCCTGATAGAGGACTAGGAAGAGAAGCCTTCACTGATTTGAAACATGCTGCTCGAGAGAAGCAAATGTCTCTGTTTTTGGTATGGATGTGTGACATGTTCAAGATTAAGACTCCTTGCACAGTGGATCCATGTACCCTAATATCCTTGTAACTAGGATGAAACAACTTTTAAGTGGTTAATATATGTTCTACCTTTGTATTCGAAAATCCATGGTATTTCCATTTTTTTACCATATCCTTCAAGTTTGGTGAAGGAGAATTTCTCTAAAGCAGTGGTTCCTCGTATGTTCTATATAGTGCTAGCCCTGATAAATTCTCTGTGAATAAATCTTTTCAATGTCAAAATTTTTCTGTTCAATGTTCTTTGAATAAATGTTCCTAAGGGCAAAATGTTTAGAAGTAGTATTTACCCTTATTGGTTATACATAATCCATGATTGTTTATCAAGAGCTCTGAGAAGTCCTGCCATAAAGAAATCTGCTTGTAGCAAATTAAGCTTGTTATTTAATCTGTTGTTTCCTAATTTATTTGACTGTGGAACTTTCCCCTAAATAATTGACATTTCACAGGATTTGTCTTTCTTAGAATGTACTTTGGAAAATAGTGCCTTAGAATATTTCATCTTTGATTGAAATACTCCTATGTACAGCTATCACATATGTATTTTTATCATTGTAAGGACAAGTCTTTTGAACTATACATGATCCTAGGATGCGAAAGCTGGGTGGAACTTAATGATTATCTAGTCTATATTTTTATTTTACAAACAGAGAGGCTGAGGCTTAGAAGTATTAAATTGCCCAACCAATTCACCTGTTTAACACAGCAGATCAGTTGATACTAAAAATTCCTCTGTTCCATATAACAATTTCAATAGCCAGTAGTCAATCTGTGTTAAAATGTATTCATAATGAGTTATTTGTAGTCAGTAATACATTCTAATTAATGTATACTTTAGCTCTTAATTTGTCCTCTAACTCAGCTCCTCAGTCTCGATCTGCAGCTGAGTGTCATTGCCACCGCACTTGCTAGTATGAATTCTGCATGGTATTTGTTTCTTTGGTTATTTGCTTCTGATTCAGAGTGTTTCATGAGTCATAAAATGTGCTTCATTTTAACTATATACCCAGAATTATATAGATGTACTTAGCTTTATGAAGTAAATTATAGTTTTAACTTAATTATCACTGGACATAACTAAACCATTTGTTTTAAATTATAGGTGGCCACATCATTTATTAGAACAATAGAGCTTGGAGGGAAAGGATATGCACCACCACCATCAGATCCTTTAAGAACACATGTAAAGGGATTGTCTAATTTTATTAGTTTCATTGACAAATTAGATGAGATTCTTGGAGAAATACCAAACCCAAGGTAATGAATTTTCATATATTATGAATCTCTCTTATTAACCTATCTTTAAAACTTTACAGAGTCGGTAGAAATAAGGGATATTGAAATGACCAAGCATCAGACCAAACGGTGGGGAGAAAAAACAAAATCTCGATGAATGAATTATAATCACATGACCTAACCCCCTAAATTTCTGCCTATGATTCTGAGTTTTTGCCGAAGTCAAAAGTCACGACCATACTAAATTTGATTAGAGAATTTGATTTGATTTGATTGCCTTTTATATTTTTCTGAAAGAAATAGATTTTTGAGGACTGGAAATGTTCAAATAGATAATTTCTGTATATTTTTTATTTAGCAATAAAGGAAACATATCAAGAATGAGTAAGAAAATCGACAGAGATATGAAATCTCTATTCTATTTTCTGTTATTTTTCATTTTCTTATGTGCAAATCTTTGGTTCATTTGGGATTTGTTTTTATATGATATTGGAGGTAAGAGATTTTTAAAATCTGATAGACTCCCATTTATAATATTAGTGTATTGAATAGTGAGTAAGTTTGGAGGGCAGAAGTGGATTGTATATGCTAGCAATTATGGTGGATCACTGTCAATTGGTTGGTATCCTATAACATAAATAAACATAATCAAAATAGCTGATATTTATTGAACACTTGTTATGTGTCTGACATTGCGCTAAGTTCTTTACTTGGATTATCATTGGATCATTACAATAATCTTACTTGATAGATATTATTACTATCCCTAATTTAGAGGTGAAGAAACTAAAGCACTGGGATCAGGTGACTTGACCTAGGTTATATTAAGTAGCAGTGTAGGGATCTGAACTCAGTCAGTTCTGACCCTGGCATCCAATCTCTTAATGACTATATCTTGTTCCATGAAGCTTCATTCCATTCTAAGATGCTAAGAAGGATTTTTTTCAGGGTTTTATTCTGAATTGCATTCTATCTTCTCACACGTATATTCATTACAAAGAAGTAAATTTGGAAGAGAGTTTTGAAAATAACTTATAGACAAAATCAGTGACATCTTCTGAACTTTCAGATAATATATTTGGGGGCCATTTCTATTGAGATATCAAATATTTAATTTTTAAAAATATTTTTATAAGGCAATATAGATATATTTTGTTAAAGTCAAGTGACACTACAGTCATCTGTCAGTTTTTTTTCTCCTTGGAGATATTCCTTTTGGAGAGTCTCCTGTTGTCTTTATGCAATCTTTGCTTTTGCTTGTTAGGCCTGTGTCAGAGTGGCAACCATAAACCTTCATCATCACCTTGTGAATTTTCTGTCTCTGCCTGTTTCCTGGCTCTTATGACTTTATTTGTAACTGATAAACCCCTTATTTTGTACAAATAGCTTTCTCAGAAAAAAGTAAATGGTAAGCAAATATTTTTATGTTAGTCTCACTTTGCTTGCATATGATTTTATGTCGTTTCATTTCTCTAAGGTTATTTATTATATTTAATGTAAAAATATTGTTATCTGCTTCCTGAATGATCTTCGTTTTATCTAGATTGGATGCTTTTCTGTTTTTTACTTGTTTTGCTCTCTTTCATGGTAGAGGTGTTCCCACAATATATGGTGATTCTGAACTGTCCTTTCATATTTAAGAGTGAAGCTCTATAGAGCTGATTAGTAGCTCTGTATAGTGGGCTTAATTATAGCATGATGCCCAGTTGGCTCTTTTGTTGGGTACTTACTCTCCAAATGTCAGTAACTTTAGGTCTTTTCTTTGGGACTTTCCCAAAAATTTCCACAGTGGGATCTTTTAATCTCTGAAAGCTGTGAATCTGGCTAGCAATATTGTGGGATTTGAGATAGGTCCTGGTTGATGCTGAGTTCCACAGTTCCGTATGTTGACTTACTCAATTCCTTTGTTATTAGTTCTGCTGCCCCTGAGTCTGGAGCTTCTCTGGCTTTGTTTCTTTAGAGCAGTACTGCTTCCCATGCTGAGGTGGGAGGGAAGCACTAGCCTGACTGCTCAGAATAGAGGAAGAATGGAGGTGTAAGTGTACCTTATGGAGACCGTCAGCTAGCTTTTCTGTTTTCAACCCCACCTTTACTGTAGCCTTCGGTATTGCCTTCAATTTGTGATGATTTCTGAGTTTGCTTCTTACCGATGTTTCTCTTAGCAGTTACTTAGCTTTTAGCTTTTGTATTCTGGGTACTTAGTTATGACTCAACCATCTGTTTTTATTTTTTTGTACTTTCATGAAACGTCTCTACTCTCATCACCTATTGTTTCCTCTCCATTCTCTTATTCTTCATAGATTGAACTTTTTTGTTTTTTGCTTTTTTGTCATTTTAGTAAAGTTTTGGAAAAGAGCAGAAATAGATGTGTATGTTCAATCCGATGTAATTTGTTATAATTACATGCCTTTTGGAGGAATTTCTGGTTGGGATCAACAGGGTAGAAGTACATTTGTTTAGAGACATCTAGGGTGAGGGAATAGAATTCTTCAACTTAGCAGCCATTTATTTTGGATATCCTATGTGGTTATAATGAGCAAGTATCTTCTAGAGAAGGTCTTGAGGAAGTGAGTATCTAAGTAGTGAATATCTTCAACTGGGTGTCTGAATAGTCCACTTGAGCAATTTTTGTTATCCTTTTTGTGGTGATTTGTTTTTCTATATTTGTTCTGCAGTAGGTATAGGTTTGTTTTATAAATAAAAAAGTAAAATTATTAAAAACTAAAAACATATACCCCATGCATATATTATAATAGATATTAATAGAAGGTGTACAAAGGAAAGGGCAATTGACCTGGGTTTTGGGAGCCAGGGATAAGGGTGTCAGGAATGCTTATCTGGATGAGTGTTATAGTTAATCCTAATTTTGAAGGATGAGCTTGAAGGAGTTAACTAGACATGGTGGGTGGGAGAGTGGATAACCCATTGGGACATTGCTTCACTGGTTATCCATTTTATCTTATAATTTCAACCTCTCCCTTTACTAGTACTTTTCCCACAGTCTATAAGCTTATAAGAAAAAGACAACAGACTGCCTTCTCTGTTTCTTCCAATTCCTTCTCCTTCCATTTGCAGCTCAGATTCTTAAAGAAAATATTTTCCTTTTTTCTGCTTCCCTTTTTGTAATTATTTAATGTGTATTTCTCAATAGACAATGAACTCAATAAGAGTTTATTGTTTTTCTTCACTAATATTCCCTAACCCTAGTACAATTTTTGCTGGAATAAGCAGTCAATATTTGTTTGATTGTCTGTACTTGACTGATTTATACTCCTTCACTTTTTCCCTCTACTGAAGCTATTCTGCCAGTGATCACATGTGATCTTCTAATTGTCATAGTCTTTGGTCTCTTTTGAGTCTTCAAGTTTAGTCATTTCCTATTGGAACTCTTTTTTCCTATAAGTTCTGAGATGTCATTCTCTTATTTTCCACCTACCTCTTCATCTACATATATGCAAATTCTTCTAAATCTATATTTCAGTGAAATTCAAACCTCTTTCCTGAATTTGAGAAACATTTCCTCAACTATCTTTAAGGTGGTGCCTCACAGGCAACTCATAGGTCCTAAACTAACTCTTCATCTTTCTCTGCAAAACTGCTTCTCCTCCTGAAGTGATGAAGCTTGTTTCCCGTCAGCTTCCAAACAAGACTCCAGGGCGTATCTTAAATGCATTCACTGACTAAAATCCGTCACTTCTTCACGTTTTTTGATGTTCTTTCTCCTCATGTTTTCCTATAGCTACTATTTTATTTCTAGTGTTTACTGTTTCAGACTTTCGTCCTTTCTTGACTGGACGTTTTCACGTGTCACTGACTTGTCCATTCTGCCTCCAGTCTTGAGTTGCCCTATCCTGTCATCCTCAATGCTGCCAGAGTAATTTTTCTGAAACAGCAAATGTTACTCCCATAATTAACACTTTTCAGTGATTCCATATTTGGTACAGGGTAAAGCCCCAGGAATCTCAATATGATACACAAAATTGCGCTCTAATTCCTGCCCGTCCCACTCTGGCCACTTTATCTTCCTCATCTCTCTCAACCTTAAAACTTAGAGATAAAAATGTGTTTAGCTCTTGTATCTAAAGAAAACTTTTTACTATCTGCCATAAAATAGAAGAATTACACTAATCTTTGAGTCCAAGGAAGGATGGGATAGACAGACTGGGAAGAAATAAAAAGAATTGATTCATACACTCATTGTCCTACTGCCCATTTTTCATGAGGCCATCTTAGCTGTACGGAGCTGCATTTCTGCACTTTGTCAGTAGATGACACCATCAAATACATAGCATACTTCCACCTGAAAGATGTCTTATATTAGATGTTTCAAGTTAATAGTTTTCTGTTGTTTAGAAGTTGAAAATTCTGTATTTCATGTTTATCACACAACTTTTTAATGCACATCTACATTGTACTGTCATGTGACACTTGATGAGGATATGCTCCAAGAAATGCATTGTTAGGCAATTTCATCATTGTGCATACATCATCGCATGTACTTACACAAACCGGGATGATATAGCCTGCTACACACATAGGCTATATGGCATAGCCTATTGTTGCTAGGCTACAAACCTGTATGGCCTGTTACTGTATCAAATGCTGTAGGCAACTGTAACACAATGTTATGTGTGTGGCTAAGGATATCTAAACATAGAAAAGGTCCTGATCAGAATGCACTATAAAAAGTCAACATAGATAAGCATATGGTACTTGCCATGATTGGAGTCTGCAGCATTTGAAGTTGCTCTGGATGAGTGGTGAGTGAATATGAAGGCCTGGAACATTATTATAAATTACTGTAGACTTTATACACGTTATAAACCTGGGCTACACTAAATTTATAAAGCAAATTTTTCTTTCTTGAAGAATACATTACACTTAGCTTGCTGTAACTTTATGAACTTTAAAATTTTTTTGACTTTATGAATTTTTAAAAATTTTGAAACTTTTTGACTCTTGTAATAACACTTAGCTTAAAACACAAATACATTGTACAGCTGTACACATTTTTTCTCTGTATCTTTATTCTGTATGCTTTTTTCTATTTTTATTTTTTTTGCTTTTTAAATTTTTTTTGTTTAAAATTAAGAAACAAGCATACACATAACACAGGATTATCAATATCACTGTCTTCCACCTCCACATCTTGTCCCACTGGAAGATCTTCAGGGGCAATAACACCCCTGGAGGTGTCATCTCCTATAGTCACACCACCTCCTTCAGGAATACCTCCTGAAGGAACTGCCTGAGGCTGTTTTACAGTTAGTGGGGTTTTTTTTTTCATAAATAGAAGGAGTACACTCTAAAATAATGATAAAAGATAGAGCAAATACATAAACTAGTTAGATAGCTTTTTATTATAATGATCAAATGTTATGTATTATACATAATTATATGCACTATACTTTTATATGACTGGCAGCACAGCAGGTTTGTTTACACAAGCATCACCACAAACACATGAATGATGTGTAGAGCTATGATGCTACAATGTTACATCACTACGCAATAGGAATTTTTCAGCTCCATTATAATATTATGGAACCACCATCATATGTGTGGTCTATTGCTGACCGTAATGTCATTACACAGCACGTAACTATGTATATTGGACTAAATATACATGTATAGAGTGTTAAATCTCATTGAAATTATTTAATCTAATCTCCTAATGTTAAAACTTTTCATATTTAAACATATTTCAGAAATACTTTTCATACATTTTATGTGGCACCTTTAATAACATTTAATTTTTAAAGGTAAAATTTACTTCAACAAATATTTATCAAATTCTTCAGTTTAGTACAAAAAAACCAGTCACTTTATTTAGGAAAGTGAAGATAGTAATTACATTGAAGTATTACCAATCATTTGTCTGTATTATTGCTTAGTGTTCTCTTCCAGTTACTTTATTTTGGTACAAGCTTGGGGATTCAGTTGTGCTTTTCCTCAGCAGCCTCGTGTTTCTCTTTCTGCCGCGGGGCAGTAGTGTGATGCAGTTAGGAGTCAGGTGCTCAGTTTGCCTCTTTCTCATCTAAATTCTCCTTTCAATGTTTATCCAGAATGGCCATAATATATCTTCTGGGAAGCACTCCTGAATACCTCCTCCTTCTCTCTACTTCTTCACTCAAACTCCTTTATACTTTCAGTAGTTTATTGCCTCATAATCACTTGTGAGCTCTTAAAGAGAAAGATTTTATTCATTTTTGTATTGCCAGTGAACAGCATAAATATCCTGATGTATTAGTTAAAACTTCTGGAATTTCTAGTCTCTAGAAGCAAGAATTTGAATTAAGCCACTGTGTTGCTGAGCAGATACTAGAAGCCAACCTAATGGTGGCTCTAGAAGTGAGTATATAGTAATAGAGTAGTCAGAGCACTACTGTTTGGGTTATTTTGCCAGGGGTTCAAAATGTTGACCTTGGCAAGTCTCTGAAATACAAGTCTTATTTTTTTCCTAAAATACAATTCAGCCAGTGAATTACATCATCTTTAAAATTTAGCATTTTTGTCTTGTAGAAGGAATGAGAAAAGGAGGTCAAAGGTGACTTTCCTAATATCATTTAAAGCATTTTTTTTTGTTCTTATAATTAGCACTAAGACACTTTCAGATTTTATTAACCATTTGAATCTTTTCCAAAACTCTATTCTATTAGAGATTAATTCCCAGGAAAAGCATATAATGTTAATTATGTTTTCATTTTGGCTACATTTCATGTAGTTCACAGCTGAAAAGGGAAGTCCTCATATATGTGAAAGAATTCCTAGCGTCTGCTCAGACTTCTGATTACAGAAGTTTGGCAGACTACGCCCTCAGCTTGTTTCTTCCATTGAAAATAATTAATAATGTTGGATAGCATATTTCAAAAACGCTTCTTTAATGCATTGGTAAGTAGGCAAATGTAATGAAAATACAGGTCAAAAATAGGTGAAGGAGGAAAGCCAGAGAGACAAGTCAAGAAGGGAAGCTAGCTTTTAGACAGCCCAAGAACTGGCCAACGTGGGGAGATGAATAGGAAACACCCACTCTACAGGGCTAAGCCCTCAGTTTAAAGATAAATTAAGAATAAGGACTTTAACTTGACAAAAGTGTTTCTATAAAAACCGAGTTAATGGTAAAATGTTTTAGCGTTCAGCTTAAGAATAAGACAAGAGTTTCTGTTGTCATTGTTTCTTTTCAACATAGCATCAGATATCCAATTCAATGTAGTAAGACAAAAAGAAATAGGAGATATAACAAAAAAATAAAATCCTATTTGATGATAATATGGCTAATGGCTAATTATATAGAAAACCTCAAGAATCTAAAGGCAAATTATTAAAATTGGCAGTAGAGTTTAAGAGTTTTGCTGGACACAAGGCCAATAAATGAAGTGCAACTGAATTTCTGTATCATTACTAAATAGAAGGAAAAAAACTTCAAAAATATAAAGTACATAGAATAAATCTAGTAAAAACCATACTAGCTGCTTCTTCCTTGGAAGGTTCAGACTGAACGTGAAAGTCCTTGCTTGTCCTCTTCCACCTTGTTGCGAGACCAGAGCTTTGTATCCTGATCACAGTGCTACTAGATGTTTGTCATTTGGATGTTATCCTGCTTGTTTGCTATGCACAGCTTTCAACTTACCACACCAGCTCTGATTGGTTCCTTTTTGAGGGAGAGATTGGGTGGTACTTGGAGATTTTTCTCTATTCAATAAGATGTTTTTCAGGGTATCTAGTATGCCATTGTGTAAGTAGACACCTCCTAAGTACTTTTGTATTACAAATAATCATGTGAATAATAGTAAACTATATATCATTTGTCTTACTATTAAAAACTTTATATTGTTGCATATGATAGTATTCATTTATTCAACAAACATACATCAATCATCTGTGTGCCAAATGCAAACTGACAATGTGAAGATTAGTAAAATATGATTGCTTTCTCAAGGAGCTGATTTTTTCATGACTTTTTCTTCACCCTTGCCTAATCATAAGAATCACCTGCAGTATTTCTAAAACAATGCAAACATTCAGTGCTCTTCTCTGGAGATTGTAATTTTGTAGGATGGGATCTGAAGTTGATGTTTTAAACAAATGCTCGATATGAGTCTGATGAACAGGAAAATACATTGTCATCATACACTAAGTCTCTCTGCAGTTTTCTTCTAACTTCCCTCTTTTATCTGGACCAGCTATTTAAATGTGAACGATCATATTTCTAGTGCTTGTTAGGGAACCTGGCATTTCATAAAACATACAACCTGGCAATAAGGCAGTGAGGGTGAAAATTTTATTTCATGATTTCCTTTATGCCACTACAAAAGAGAAGTTTAATAGCATATCCAAGGTTGAAAGTGGCAGAGCTGTGATTTGTGCTCAGGCAGCCTCACTTCATGGTCTGTAGTCAGACCAGACCAAAGGCTGCACTGTGCAACCTTTCCAGTGATATCCCTAGGGATGGGATCTCTTGGCTTTAAAATAAAATCCTCTTCTTTTGGACATACCTCATTTCTTTCTTAAAATGGACTGAAATCCTTCCTCATATGTTTCTCACATTTGTCCTTTAAAGCAGAAGCTGCAACCCAAACTCTTAGATTGAGGTGTGGTATAAAGAAACATCAATTTCAGGTTTTTTAAAAAATACTTGTCTGTTGGCCATACTTGGTCCAATTTCTTTTTTGCTTTAGATCAGTACTAACTTGCTTGGTTTCCTCTTCCATAGAATAACCTTTCACTTATTGGAATGCAATATCATGTTTTTCAGGTCAGTTTCCTTTCTCCCTGTCTCTTCCCTCCAGAACACCATGTGTTCTTGGACAAACCATTTAACCTTTATGGGACTCAGTTATCTCATTTGTGATTTATGGATAATAATATCAATTTACTGAATTGGTTTTAAGATTAAATTAATGTAAGAATCTAGGTATTCAATGAGAGGTAACTTTTTGTTATTTTAGTTGTATCTAAATGTATATATTTTAAATATATTGCATGTATATAACCACTTCTGAACCTGTTATCATATTTCACATATAACTAAATTATTTCTCTTCAGCTTTCAAATCAAGGAAGAAGTAACTTGTTGAAATTACTTGCTTTTAGACAGACTTTTACAATTTTTTTCCCAATGGTCCTCATCTTTTTCTTAAATGCTTTAACTGATTTGTAAGATCAAAGCTATATTCTTTGAAAAGTGTTGATTAACTCTGAAAATTGTATTTTCAAGTCTGTAAGCATATTGTTATTTGTAATACTGTTATAAGGCAATCTTATTTCTATTTGCAGCCTTGCAGGGGGTCAAATATTATCAGTGATAAGGATGCAGCTGATTAAAGGCCAGAACAGCAGGGATCCTTTTTACAAAGCGATAGAGGAAGTTGCTCAGGATTTGGATTTCAGGATTAAAAATATTATCAATTCTCAAGAAGGTGTTGTAGCTGTTACCACTACTGACATCAGTCCTGCTCGGGTAATGAGCTTTTTATTTTTCATTATCCTTTTATACAAATCATTATCTCTTGTATTTATTGTAGAAATGGTTTATTATTGCTACTTAAGTCAGAAGAGTGTGTTTCCTATGCTCTAAAATGATGTTGAAAATGTAAGTTTCTCAATAGGATTACTTAGGATTATATGTTCAACTTGGGTAAATTATCACATATTTTGGGCAGATTTCTGAATTTGTTAAAGTAAGGCATTGGGTAATCTCTGGTATTCCTTTTAGTACTAATATCTTACAATTCTTGATGGATATTCAAGTGTTTTATGATATTTTTCTATAGATACTCTTAAAAACAATTACTTTCCCATTTACTCAGATATAAGAGCCTGTTTTTTCTGTTTCTGACTTTAATAGTGAGCATCATATTAGGACAACAGTCCTGTTAGAAATTGCTTCCATTCAGCAGTTTACTTTTCTTTTATCTCTGTGATCTCTTATTTTCTACCTCCATTCTCAGTCTATTACAACCTGTAGCTGGCAGTTTTTAAACTGTATATTCCCAGAACATTTACTTATTCTTAATTTTTTATGCAGATAATCAAATAGAATGGATTCTAACCCACAGCATTATAGGAAAAATTGACTACTGTGTTTTTAGAACAGAATTTTAGAGTAGAATAGTTCATTTATTGCAATTTATTCAATTTTTCTGAAGGCCCCTTATCACTAGGTGTGATTATGATAGCCAGTGTATGAAGAAAGACTTTTGCTTAGTTTTTATTATTTATCATTCATTCACTCACTCACAGCCCTCTGGGACCACTTTTAGCTATTTTTCTATAACAATGCTTGTTTTTAGGTTTACTTTGAAGGTGGGGAAGATTCAGGGATGTTGCCCTCTGTGTTTCATGTGTGTTAACACTTCCTGATGAGTAGTTTGGCTCCAGTGACAACTGGGTTATTACTATAAGTATAAATCAGGAATTGTCACCTTCAAATAATTAACATCAATTGCTTCCATTTCTTGGTAGAAGAAGTAAAGATACTAACAATCTCGTTCTTAGTTTCATGTTTTTAACCAAATCAGAGACCTTTGAAAGATATAATCAAGTAGTACTCATGAAGTTACTATTAAGCAATATGGAATTCTCTGGTACTAACGAAAAATATGTGTGAAGAACCAGATTGTGATAGGCAATTTGTTACAGTTCCAGTGGAGCTATATACATTATAGTTCACCTGGTAGCCTGAGTCTGCCAACAGAGAAATAAGGCCAAGACGATATTGATGAAAGCTGAAGAAACTGGCACAGTTTACAACAGATGGCCCCAGAAGATGCAGCTTTAATATCTAGGCATAATGTCCAGCAACCCTCTGGGTTAGGCATTATCATTGCCTCTATTTTTTCAGGGTGTTTAAGAACAGAGAAGTCAAGCACCTTCTCTAGAATTATACAGGATATACAACTGATAAGTTGGTATCAATTCCAGCCAGAAATGCCTTCAGAGTTTGTGCTTACATGTATCTATACTTAATATTTTTTATTGTAAAATATATAATTATTCTATCCTAGTCATGAAGTTTTTTCAGCTTTCCCTTTTTAATAAGCTTTATATCTATTACTGCTATCTTAGTTCAGAACCCTCTATTTCTAAACTGATCTATTATAGCCTTTAATTTGTGGTCCTGTCTCCAGATTTTATAACATTTGTATCTTGCAATATATTTTCCACATTGCCATTGTTGATTCTTTAAAATCTAAATAGCATCATTTTACTTCCTTGCTTAATAAAGCAAGAGATTTTTCTCTGCAATAGACTGGCTTATAACTTCTTGACATGATATACAAAGTTTCCCAGGCTCACATCATATCACTTCCCCGCTTTTACCTTATTCTTCAGCCATGCCATGCTACCTGATCCTCTGAAAGCACCATGCTTTCTTCTTCCTCCAGCTGCCTCCTCCACTGTGGAATCATCTTTGTTGCCAGGGTACCCCTTTTGTACTCCCACTGCACTGTGTATACATTTATTAGAAATAGCACTTAGCATTCTGTACTGCAATTTTCAGTTACTTATTTATCTTATCAAGGAAGCTATGGGTTCTTTGAAGGCAGTGGTTGTCACCTTTAAACACAGTGCTTGGGACATAATATATACTTATCAATGATTATTAAATGAATGAATGTCAACTAGCTTTTCATTTTTGTATTTGATCTTTACAGTCATCCATGGGGCCTGTATTTAGATGGCCAGAACCTCATCCATCTTTGACGGATGAGAAAAATAAATTGAGATGTTAAGTCATGGGGTTGATGTCACATAGCTAGATAGTGGCTCAATTTTTCTGACTCAGAGCCTGTTGTTATTTTGACCCGAACCTAATGTCTTCTTTTGATGCTATTATTTTTGTATATCTGGAATTGGTAAGGTTGATTATAGCATGACTTAAGGAAAAAATGGTCACCTTACTTAAGGAAAAATGGTTACATGCCTTACAGCCACTTATTATAGCTGATGTTTTATTATTTCAACAAGAGAAGAAAGAGGCTAGTGGCACAGGGAATGGAAAAGTGTGGCCATTCACTCAGCTGGGGTGATTATTACATTTACTTAAAATTATGTTTTGTCTTAGCCAAAATCTCATGCCATAAACCATGGCACTGCATACTGTGGCAGAGATACTGTGAAAACCTTACTAGTTCTTTTGGATGAAGAAGCAGCTAGTATTCCTACCAAAAACAAAGCAGAGCTTTTATATGATGAGGAAAACACCATTCATCATAATGGAATTTCTATTCTTACACTTTTTAGGTAAGTAATGTGGAAGTTATGTGTATTACAAATGTTAATTCTAGAGAATTATAAAAAATATGCTTATGGTGGGGGACTTAGAAACTATAGAAATTGTGAAGAAAGAAAATAAAAGTTAATTAAAGGGAGATTGAACATTTGAATTCAGAGGTTATATGTAAAAGAAGTAATATTTTATGAGAGTACAGCATGAGAGGTGTCTTTGGTTTCAGTGTTGTTTTAAGTTCTTCTTTTCTTGCTTTGAAAATATGTATTTCCTTTGCTGTGTGTCAAAAATTTTGCTAAATGTTTTCAGTTAAATTATTTCAGCCTTCCCAACCACCATGTTCATAAGTGAAGAATTAGAGACTCCACTTTATAAGTGAAGAATTAGAGGCTTGAGAGATATTAAGTAATTTGCCCAAGTAAGGTATGTTAGCAATTAGCAAGAGTATCTTTCCTAAAGCCTGAGGCCTATGCTACCAGGATTGCTAGTCTGCCTAGAATAAGAAACAGCACATACCAAACTTACACTGGAATTGACAGCTCCTGGTTCTTCTTCAAATTTTGCAGAAAAATATTTACCCAATTAATGCTGGTATTATGTATAAGACATTGATGCTGTCTTAGTCTACTCAGGCTGCTATAACAAAATACTATAGACTGGGTGGCTTCAACAACAGAAACCTATTTTCTCTTTGGGCTGGAAGTGGAGATCAGGGTGCCAGCATGGGGAGGGCTGATGAGGGCTTTCTCCTTGGGATACAGGTGACTACCTTTTTGCTGTGTGCTCACATGTCCTTTCCTTGGTAGAAGCACATGGAGAGAGATCGCTTTATCTTCTTATAAGGCCAGCTGTCCTGTTGGATTCAGATCCCACCCATGTGACCTCATTTAGTCTTAATTACCTCCTAAAAGCCGTATCTCCAAATACAGTCATATTTGGGAGTTAAGCCTTCAACTTATATTTATTGGGGTGATGCAATTTCATCTGTAGCAGATACTCTTCAGTTTTAATGATTGGGTTAGTCATTGAGTAGGTTGATATTTTTAATTAATAGGACGTTCACTAAGAAACATTAAAATTTTTAGAACAACCACTTAAAATTGTATTTACTACACTGCAGAGAATTTTCACAAAATTATCTTACTGTTTGATCTCTTCTATTTTCTACTGAAGCTATTCTGGCTTCATGTACTCTCTCCTGTGCTTCGATATCCTTTCTCTTCTCTTCTCTTTAAACAGAAGCTTTACAGTGGTCTGTCATTCAGTGTTGTCATCTAATTCCTCTAAATCTCATCTTCTTTACCAACTTCCATAACTGTTTTTTATATCTGACATGAAATAATTCTTCCACATTCTACCTCAGAATGCCCAAATATTTTATTAACGATGAATATTTTTATCAATGATTTACTTATACCTGGTACTGAAATCCCAGAAAGCAGTAAAAAGAAAAAAAAAAAAATGAACCCTTTTTTTTTCCTCTTTTTATCTTCTGTTTAACAAGTTTGCTTTTAGGTAGAAATATAAATAATGTCAATTTTCTCTCAGATTGAATTCATTTTCTTAGACAAAGTTATTTTTCTTTCATAATTTTTTTTTTCTAACAAATTTAATCCTAGAGTCCATTTTAAAAAGGGATCTTTCTAGGCCAGACGTGGTGGCTTATGCTAATAATCCCAGAGCTTTAGGAGGCCAAGGCAGTAGCATTGCCTGAGACCAGGAGTGTGAGGTCAATCTGCAACATAATAAGACACTTTCTCTGCAAAAATAAAAAAGAATTAGCCAGTGTGGTGTCTCATGCCTGTAGTCCCAGCCACTTGGGAGCCTAGGATTGCTTGAGGCTGCAGTGAGCTATGATTGCACCACTATGCTCTATCCTGGGCAACAGAGCAAGACTCTGTTCTCTTAAAAAAAAAAAAAAAAAAAAAAAAGATTTTTCTTTACTTAATCGTGTCACTGAACACATTGCTGTTGTTTACAATTTGGATTCTACATTCACATTTCTAATTGTCATTGTGCAGACAAGCTCTGGTCTGTGGTAAAGTAAATGGACTACACTGAAATGATAAAATTAAGGACAAGGGGGTATATCAATTTAAGGTTGTCAACTATTCTTTCTTAGGGTAGGCTATTTTTATTCTTGCGTAATAGTCATTTGAGTCAAGGGGGTTCTGACTCTGGCTCTATTAAGCCAAAAGGGATTAATTTATTAAGGTGTACAAGTTGGTCTGAATCCAAAACTGTAAGATGGGTCTTCTCCATTGTACCTTCCCTGACTCTCCTATTTCTGTGTTTTTCTCTTTTGAATTCCCATACTATTTTGAATTTTAGTTATGTGGATTTCTTATGTTCTTTGCTTAGACTTCGGGATGCTTGCATATAAGACCAATAAATTAGTCAACTTTCTGTTCTTCACAGTATCTTGTATAGTGCCTTACAGCTAGTAGAAGCTCATGAAATATTTAGTTACTGGATTAATTAAGCAAATTATTAATATTTAGGATTTTCAGAATGGAAATACTGACACTTTTATAAAGAAAAGTCATGTGTTGTTTAATGATGGGGATACATTCTGATAAAGACATCATTAGGCAATTTTGCATATGAACATTATAGATAGAGTATACTTAAATGGTATAGCCTATTACACACCTAGGCTACAAACCTGTACAGTATGTTATTGTACTAAATAGTATAAGGAAATAGTAACATAAAGGTAAGTATTTACATGATAGGAATTTTTTAGCTTCATTATAATCTTATGGCATCACTGTCAAATATGTGATATGTTGTTGACCAAGATGTCATTATGCAGCACATACATGACTGTATTATAAACACATAGATTCAGTTGTCCTTTAAGTGTGGTTTTGTGTAGGAGGGGGGAAGATACTAGCTTAAAAGCCACTTTGGTTTATAAGTGTCTTCATCTGTTCAGGCTGTTGTAGCAAAACACCCCAGACTAGATAATTTCTAAGTAAAATAAATTTGTTTCCCATAGTTCTGGAGTCTCGAAGTCTAAGATCAAAGCTCCAGCAGATCTGGTGTCTGATGAGGGCCTCTTCCCCATAGATGGTATTTTCTTACTGGGTTTTCACGTGGCTGGGAAGACTGAAGGGCAAAAAGTGCTCCCACAAACCTTTTCATAAGGGCACTAATCCCATTCATGAGGACAGAATCCTCATGATTGAATCACCCTGAAAGACCCCACCTCTTAATACCATACATGGTCTCCAATTTATGATACTTTAATGTGTGATTTTACGATTCCCACAACTTGACAATTGTGTGAAAGCTATACACAATCAGTAGAAACTGTGCCTCGAATTTTGAATTTGGGTCTTTTCCTGAGCTAGCAATATGTGGAACAGTATTCTCTCATAATTCTGGGCAGCAGCAGTAAACCACAGTACTCAGACAGACACTGATACTCTCCTGTGTTGCCTGATGATTTTGCCCAACAGATACTGGAATGTACTAATTCCATGTTTAAGATAGGCTAGGCTAAGCTATGAGATTCGGTAGATTGGGTGTATTAAATGCATTTTGACTTAACAGTATTTTCAATTTATGATGAGTTTATCTGGAGGTAATCCTATCATAAGTTGAGGAAAAACAGTGTTGTATTGGGAATTAAGTTTCAATGTGAATTTTGGAGGGAAACAAACATTCCAACCATAGTAGTAAATTTTTGCCTTTTTTTTTTGACATAGGTCTCCCACACAAGTGAATAACTCGATAAAACCCCTAAGAGAGCGCATCTGTAAGTCAATGCAAGAGAAAAAAATTAAGGTACAATTTAATGCATGCCATAAAAATGGCAGACATTGTTTTATTTTTAGAAGAAATAAATACATAAAGCTGAGCTGGGTATTGTAAATATTGTAAACACTGTATATGACACAATAGGAATTTAAATGGAAAATGAGTTATGACAGTTGACATTGCAAAGACTGTCCTCTTATTCAGTCTTGACTAATCTGTTTCTGGTTTGCTTAATCCACTGGACCTAAAAAGGGAAGGAATAAGCAGTTGCTATTGTAAGTGTTGAATAAATATCTGTTGAATAAGTGAAGTGGAAAATAAAGAAGACTTTCTCATTTACATTTCTGATATCTTAAACTGAATCTTAAAATATGTGATTTTAGGCTGGGCGCAGTGGCTCATGCCTGTAATCCCAGCACTTTGGGAGGCTGAGACAGGCGGATTACGAGGTTAGGAGTTTGAGACCAGCCTGGCCAACATGGCAAAACCCTGTCTTTACTAAAAATACAAAAAATTAGCTGGGTATGGTGGTGGGCACCTGTAATCCCAGCTACTCGGGAAGCTGAGGCAGGGGAATCACTTGAACCTGGAAGGCAGAGGTTGCAGTGAGCTGAGATTGTGCAATTGCACTCCAGCCTGGGCAACAACGCGAGACTCCATCTCAAAAAAAAAAAGTATGTGATTTTAAATTTGCTCTTGTCTGAAGATATAATGGCAGAATATAATTAATTGTAGATTGAGCTGAGAACATTTTACATTGTTCTTGACTAGAACTGTTCCTGTTCTTTGTTCGTTTAGTTTGAACTAAGTTTTCCTGTCCTCATATGAAATATCTCTGCCTATAAGTAATCAATAATGTGTTTTCAAGCATTTAAGTTTTTCTTGGCCTTATTTTCAAAAAGAAACTTGGCTTTAACTCATTTATTTAACATACTTTTATTGGGTATCTACTATGATCCAAACACTATTTTATGGTTGGGAATTCATTAATTCATTAAGTAAAACTTTTTATATAAAAGTAATAATCACCCTTAAATTGTCAAATATTCATCTTAATACAATAAAAAAAGAGAACTGTAATTTGTATGCTTTTTATTTTTTCATTTGGAAATTTAGTTCAAATTAGCAAAGCTTTTAGTTAATACCTGTCTTACTGTATACTCCACGCCCATTTAGTTTATTTATTTTCTTTCTATTGGTTATTAGTAGCTGTTAGCAATTAATGCTTGTGTAATACATCATTGAGTTTCATAAAGTTTTTCTGTGAATAAAACTTGTCAATTCTTTGTTATATTAATATAAGTATTTGCAGTCAAAAGATAAGATTTTAAAAATCTACTTTTTGGACGAGTAGAAACAGAAATATAACATAATTAAAAAATTTTTTTCTTGCTATGAATACTGACAAACTTTAATATTTTGATTTAAAAATAAGTCATATTTTGGGGGGCTCAATTTCTCTGTCTCCATTCCAAATAGAATAAGAAAGTAGGTTAGGCATGGTGGCTCACACCTATAATCCCAGCATTTTGGGAAGGTGAGGCAGGCAGATCACTTGAGGTCAGGTGTTCAAGACCAGCCTTGCCAACATGGTGAAACCCATCTCTACTAAAAATACAGAAATTAGCTGGGTGTGGTGGTACGCACCTGTAATCTCAGCTATTTGGGAGGCTGAGGCAGGAGAGTTGCCTGAAGCTGGGAGGCGGAGATCACGCTACTGGACTCCAGCCTGGGTGACAAAATGAGACTCATCTGAAAAAAAAAAGAAAAAAGACTGTTAAGACATCACATAAGAAAAAATCACTGACAGTGAAGCACATTCAATATTACCAGGAAAGGGCTTAGAATTTTATTTTATTTACTTTTATTATTTTAAATTTTGTTGTTTGTAACTTTTGTGGGTACATAGTAGGTGTATATATTTATGGGATACATGAGATGTTTTGATATAAACATGCATTGCATAATAATCACATCATGGAGAGTGGTGTATTCGTCTCTCAAGCATTTATCATTGGTGTTACAAACAATCCAATTAGATTTCCTTATAGTTAAGTAAATCAAAATGAAAAAACTATCTGAAAAATGAGTTGTTTTCTTTTTTTTTAATTTATATATTTTACTTTAGGTGCATACTGTATCTGGCATTTCTCCCCATGTTATCCCTCCCCACCCTCCCTTCCCTCCCCACTCCCCTCTGTCTCTTCCCTATCCCCTCAACTGCCCCCAGTGTGTTTTGTTCCTCTCCCTGAGTCCATGTGTTCTGGCTGTTCAACACCCACCTATGAGTGAGAACATACAGTGTTTGGCTTTCTGTTCTTGTGTTAGTTTACTGAGAATGATGGTTTCCAGATTCATCCAAGTCCCTACAAAGGACACGAACTCATTGTTTTTTATGACTGCATGCTATTCCATGGTGTATATGTACCACATTTTCTTTGTCCAGTCTATTATTGATGGGCATTTGGGTTGCTTCCAGGTCTTTGCTATTGTACACAGGCTTCAATGAACATACAGGTACGTGTGTCTTTATAGTAGAACAATTTATAGTTCTTCGGGTATAAACCCAGTAATGGGTTGCTGGGTCAAATGGAATTTCTATTTCTAGATCCTTGAGAAATAAAATGAGAGTTTTTTAAAGAAAATGTTAAGGGTTAACTAATTACTACAAAATGTATAGACAAATTTAGAAAGTTTCAGGAAATAAACAGAGATCATCTAATGCAGTCTCTTTTACAGATGTAGAAAACAAAATTCTAAGAAAGCACCTTATCCAAGATTTCATAACTACTATGAAATATTTTATAACAGTTTGCAAAACCATGGTTAAATACTAATGAAGTTATAATTACATTGCTTCCATTACTTAGCAGTAGAGCTGGCTTAGTCTATACAGCTCTGAATCTATTAGTAAATGGCAATCGAGGAAGGAAAGCACTGTTTATGTTTTACGATACTCTTTATAACAGTGAAGTATGAAAATGATTAGTTTAACCAGGTATAAAACTGAACCATAGCCATGTAAAATAACAAAAAATGCTGCCAACATTTACTACCAAAAGTTCCTATAGAAAAGTAGTTTAGCAGCTTATTTCCTATTACTCTGTACTTTTGCTCTTTTAACTTGATGTGATGCCATTTGTTCATTTTTGCTTTGATTGCTACTGCCTGTGGGTTATTACTCAAGAAATCTTTGCCCAGACCAATGTCCTGAAGAGCTTCTCCAATGTTTTCTTTTAGTAGTTTCATAGTTGGCGGTCTTAGATTTAAGTCTGTAATCCATTTTGATTTGATTTTTGTATATGGAAAGTGATAGGGGTCTAGTTTCATTCTGCGCTTGGATATTAAATTTTCCCAGCACCATTTATTGAGACTGACCTCCTGTCCTCACTGTATATTCTTGGAATCTTTGTTGAAAGTGAGTTCCCTGTAAATGTGTGGATTTATTTTTTGCTTCTGGCTCTCTTTTCTGTTCCATTGCTTTCTATGTGTCTGTTTTTATGCAAGTATCATGCTGTTTTGGTTCAGTAGCTCTGTAGTGCAATTCTAAGCCAAATGTGATTCCTCCAGCTTTGTTCTCTTTGATAAGGATAACTTTGGCTATTCTGGCTCTTTTGTAGTTCCATGTAAATTTTAGGATTATTTTTTTCTATTTCTGTGAAGAATGGTATTGGGATTTTGAAAGCGATTGCATTGAGTCTGTAGATTGCTTTGGCTAGTCTGGACATTTTAACAATATTGATTTTTCCAATCAATAAACATGGAATCTTTCAATTGTGTCCACTTCAATTTCTTGCATCAGTGTTTTATAGTTTTCATTGTAGCAATCTTTTACTTCTTTAAATTTCTTTCTAGGTTATTTTATTTTTTGTTATTGTAAATGGGATTACTTTCTTGATATCTTTTTCAGAGTATTCGCTGTTGGCATATAGAAATGCTACTGATTCTCATATGTTGATTTTGTATTCTGCAACTTCAATGAATTTGTTTATCAGTTCTAATAGTTTTTTGGTGGAGTCTTAGGTTTCTCCAAATAGAAAGTCATATCATCTGCAAAGAAGGATAATTTGACTTTTCCCTTTTTAATCTGGATGCCTTTTATTTCTTTCTCTTGTCTGATTACTCTAGCTAGGACTTCCAGTACTGTGTTGAATAACTTGTAAAAGTGGACATCTTTGTATTGTTCCAAATTTTAGAGGAAAGGCTTTCAGGTTTTTTTTTTTTTTTTCTCATTCAAAATGATAGTAACTGTGGGTCTGTCATATATGGCTTTTATTGTGTTGAGATATGTTTCTTCCAGATCCAGTCTTTCTAGGATTTTTATCATGAAGAGGCTTTGAATTTTATCAAATGCTTTTTAAGCATCAATTAAAATGATCATATGATTTTTGTCCTTCATTCTGTTGATATAATGTATCACATTGATTTATTTGCATATGTTGAACCATTCTTATATCCTTGGGATAAATCCTACTTTGTCATGATGAATGATCTTTTTAATATGTTGTTGCATTTGCTTTGCTGGTATTTTCTAGAGGATGTTTACATCAATTTTTATTAGAGATATTGTCCTACAGTTTTCTTTGTTTGGTTTTGGTATTGGTAATACTGTCCTTGTAGAATGAGTTTGAAACTGTCTCTCCTCATCTATTTTTGGAATAGTTTGAGTAGGATTGGTATTAGTTCTATTTAGATGTTTGGTAAAATTCAGCAATGAAGCCATTGGGTTCTGGGCTTTTCTTTGCTGGGATACTTTTATTTTTTTTTTGAGATGGAGTCTTGCTTTGTTGCCCGGGCTGGAGTACAGTGGTGTGGTCTGCAACCTCCACCTCCCATGTTTAAGTGATTCTCTTGCCTCAGCCTCCCGAGTAGCTGGGATTACAGGCACTAGCCACCACACCCAGCTAGTTTTTGTATTTTTAGTAGAGACAGGGTTTCTCCAGTTCAGTCTCAAACTCCTGACCTTAAGTGATCCATCCACCTTGGCCTCCCAAAGTGCTGGGCTTACAGGCATGAGCCACCGGTCCTGGCGACTGGGAAACTTTTTATTACAGGTTTGGTCTCATTCCTTGTTATTGATCTATTCAGGTTTTTTATTTCTTCGTGGTTCCATCTTGGTAGATTGTATATATACATCTAGGAATTTATCCATTTTTTCTAGGTTTTCTAACTTACTGGCATTTGTTGGTCGTAGTAGTCTGTAATGACCCTTTGAATTTCTGAAATATTAGTTGTAATGTCTCCGTTTTTTAAAATTTCTGATTTTATTTGAGTCATCCCTTTTTTTTCTTAGTCTGGCTAACAGTTTGTTGATTTTGTTTATCTTTTTTTAAAAAATCATTTTTTCATTTCCTTAATCTTTGTATTGTTTTCTTGGTTTCAATTTCATTTATTCCTGCTCTAATCTTTATTTTTCATTTTCTTTTCTTCTACTAATTTTGGATTTGGCTTACTCTTGCTTTTCTAGTTCCATAAGATGCATATTTATGTTGCTTATTTGAAGTTTTTCTAGTTTTAGGATGTGGGTGCTCATTGCTATAAATTTTCCTCTTAGTACTTTTTTGCTATATCCTATAGGTTTTGGTATGTTATGTTTCCATTTTCATTTGTTTCAAGAAATTTTTAAATTTTCTTTTAAATTTATTAAGCGCTTTTAGTAAGTCATTATAAGTACCCTTATACCTTTATATTAAAGATTTTTCAAGGAGATACCTCCTTGAATCCCTGTAAATTAATAGGTTTTATTCTTTCCAACTTGGTTTAGTAGTATTTTGTACATCAGGCACAAGTGAAAAGTCATATATACAGGTCTTTTCCTTATTGTGAGTCTAATGTTTATAGCATATTATATGTATGTCAGAAAAATCGTTTAGCCAGTTAATAAGCATGCTAATCAGGAAAATACTGGACCTTTAACATGGAGCTATTGGGACAGTGAAAATCAGGACTTAGTATAAAAAACCGGACTGGACAGAACTCTGTTATTTTCATAAACACCCAGGTAGTCCAATGCTCATGGTACTAAAAAATTCTTACTTAGATGTACTAAAAAACTCTAAGTACATCTAAATTAAAATGGTGGCTTGAGTTTAACTCATAGAATGTTCTTCCTCTAATACTTGAAAAGAATACAAAATAAAAAAAAATGATTTAAATAATTGACAATACCAACTAAGAAAGAATAATGTAATCAGATGCAATGAGCTTAAAAGATGATGGCCAGGGAAAGAAACTGAAGGTTTCAGACTGAAGAGGCATAGAATGATTTAGCAACTTTATTTAGTCCTGGTCCCCAGATGCAGTGCTAGTGAGTTAGTAAAATTCTGAGGATTACCACAAATATTTCCAAAACTGAGAACTAAGGTGTGCATTCTTCTTTCTTTTTTGTTACAGAAATAGTGGAAGTGGCAATTTGAGAAGTATATAGACAAAATGTGGAAAATGAACCCTGGGAGTTACACACTGAGAGAAGTAAATGCTCTAGTTCTACCTACTGAATTTGGAAAATTATCCAAATGCTTTTCTTCCACTTGATTGAAATACACTCCCTAATGAGATGAAATGAACCTTCCTTTGGCATATACAATACCTAATAAACTCCTAGAGTGCAGAATCCAGAAATTTTCTTAGACTACCTGTCTCCTCAGATAAGCTCACTTCTACAACTACTTTTCCTCATGCTATGGAAAAATAAGGAATAACAGAAAAAATGCAGCTTTCAAAATGTAACTCTGAGGAGAAAATAAAATGCTGTCAGATAAGGAAGGAATAGAATCAAGTAGTGACATGGAGAATTCCTTTTCTCATGAAGATATAGTACATCATGGCAGAACACCATTCTTGCTATAACAAAACAATAAAAGGTATATAAGTTGGGGAAATATATTTTAAAGACATAGGAGAGCTACATAATCAAAGAAGTTTAAGAAAATTAAAAATCTGGACAGGATAACATCCTTCTGATGTGAGAAGTCTATTGTTAGCTGTTTTCTTCTCTGGGATTTGTTGCTCCTTTTGGTTATGAGCTGAGGATTGGTGTTGGCCCATGTAAAGGAACTCTGTCGAGGAACAGAGAAATCACCAAAGTATTTGGGTGTCTTGAGGGGCCGTCAACAAACTGGAAACTTCAGAATCCCTAAATGCAATTATTTTTACCTATGACACATACTCTGAATTTTGTATTTGTGTGGGAGGTAGGGAGCCTTAATATAGTAGACTAAAATCATCTGTGGTCTTGTGGTATTTAGAAGACAAGACTCCATTTGAGAAGTGGGACCTGCCTCAAACACATGGCTGGCCTTTTTTTGCAAGATACTTGCCATATTTGTAAATAAAGTGATTTGGGAAGTCAAAGAACATAGTGTGAAAACCTGTGAAAAACAGACTGAATCCCCCAGATTTTAGACCAGAGGTGATAGAGATCCTTACCAGGCTCTCAGTTGAAAGCTTAGAAGGAATACACCTGAGGAAGAGGTAAGAACCAGAAGTCAAATGTGAGTTAATGAAAACTACAACCCAGCTGTGACCCAGCACATTCCTTGATTGTATTGAGGTTATCAGTCTTTCACTGTATCTGCCTAACAGTGAAAAGAATTCTTGCTAGAAGAGATCATCTGTAGCTTCTAGAGTTCCTTTATGTGCAGTATTCAGCATGAAATAAATGATACCGGACGTGAGAAAAGGCAAGATGATTTGTCCTTTAATAAAAGAAAACACTTAACAATAGAGGGAAACCGACAAACGATCCAGATATTGAAATGTACTGACAAGGAATCAAAAAGAAATTAACATATAAAAGTAATTGGAGAAAAAGATGGTTAAAATGTATGAAAAAGTGGAGAATTCCAACAAGAATTAGAATTGATGATATAGAGCAAAGAGATGATCCAGAATTATAAAAACATTATCTAAAATTAAGACCCTGTCAAATGAGTTTAATAGTAGACCAGACACAGCATTAGGTAGGATAAGTAGACTTGAAGATGGATCATTAAAAAATCTCCAAACTAAAGAGAAGAGAGAAAAAAAAAATGGAAAGCAAAATAGAAGAGGAGGACAGAGAGAAAAAGTCTAACATATGCCTAATTGGAGTCCCAGAATGAGACGAGAAAATAGGGTAGAAACAATAGTTGAAGATAAATTGATCATAATTCTTTCCAAAGCTCATTTCACATCAGATTACTAGCTAGCATTTATAATTGAGAGTGAACAAATGCAGGGTTTCCTTTATAAATATAACATTGCATATGAGTTCCAAATGTGTGGATCCAGCAAACTACAAAATGTTCCAGAGTCCTTTGAGAATTCATCTGCAGCACATAAATGTGCCACAGGGCATTGACTGTAAAGCTTTGTTCTGGAGCAGTGCTTTCCAATAGAACTTTCTGTGGATGGTAATGATCTGTGTTTGTGCTGTGCTGAAGGCCCTAGTTGAGCACTTGAAATGTAGCCACTGCAATTGAGGAACTGGGTTTTAAATTTGATTTAATTTTAATTAACCACACATGGCTAGCATATTAAACAATGCAGTTCTAATGGATTAAGGATACACTTCAATGCAATAACTAGAGACCCATATTAAGTGGAGGAAGTAGTGATAAGAGATTAGAATAAGTAGATTTGAATAGACAGAGAGAATGAAATAGAGCATTTTAAACAACCGATGATGAAAGTATTGAATTGCCTTGCTGTTGTAAAGAGAATGTGTATAGGGTAGTTGTGGAAAAAAAAAAACCAACAGTGAATAAATAATGTTGGGGAAGATTAAGGACAGTATGCCTTTTATGGTATTAAGGAATAGAGTACTTTGTAGGAATTTATTGTAAGGACATGTACATGCGAGAGAAAGGCAGAATATTTAAGAACTCAAAAGTGAATGGTGGATATTAAGCAGCTTAAGGAATTCAGCTGCATGGTACTTTTACATAATGTGATTTGGCTTTTCTCTGCATGTATATTTCTCTCTTGTTTCTGTATTGACTGGTTTCTTTACCTTATTGAACAGAGTAGAGTTTACTCTGAACATATTTTCTACCTCAAAGCTTGTGTTCTTAGGGTGATGTAGCTATCCTTTTCAAGTCTGCTCACATTTTTTAAAAAATTGTGGATATATACTAGTTGTATGCTTTCGTGGGGTACATGTGTTATTTTGATACAAGCATACAGTTATCATGTAGTTTCCTTACTTTCTATAGAGTCTATTCTCTTCTTCCACCTCCAAACTTTTCCTTGTTCATGGCTTCTGTTCCTTCATAGCTCTGCTTGCATATACTTGTAGTCTGTTGTAATTTTACTTAATTAATTAATTCATTCAACAAACAGTAAGTACCTCCTGGATACCAAGTTCTGTCCTAGGCACTGGAGATACATCAGTGAAAAAAACAGACGAAGTTTTCTGCCCTAAAAGACAAGGCTTCCCTAAATATTTTTATAGCTGAGATGCAAGAATATAAATGGAAGCCGCTGGCCTACCCTGAAACCCCTTCAACCCTGAGTATATTTTGTACTCTTAAGGACACTCTGCCAGTAGGTATATGTACCCCAGAGCCCATCACCGTTGCCGTAAACAGTCAGCTCCTGAGCCTAAAGGGAGAGGCCAGTGCCAGCCAAGTCTCCAGGGGGCCCCTGAAACAGGATCTATAAAGGAGGTCATGATTTCCTGGTGAGCACGTCTGAAGCTCTGGGGACTCCTCACCTTGTGAGGAGGGGATGGCAACAGGAGCACCACAGTTGGCCATCACTTGTCAAACTGTAAGGGTTTTGCTGATGATGGAGTTTATATTTTAGTTGAGAGAAGCAGACAATAAGCAAAACAAAGAGGTGGATTATATGGTGTATTTGAAGGTTATCAGTGCTGTCGGGTGAAATAAAACTTGGGAGGAGGCTAAGGAGAGTGGGGCTCCTTTGTGTGTATTTGAGTTTTAAATAGCTATGAGTAGGGGTCTCCTTGAGAAGGTGACATTCAGCAAAGTCTGTAAAGAAATGAGCAGCATTTTCCATTAAAATGAAAAAGGAATGTTTGTATTAGACTGAATTAAAATTGAATTTGTTTTAGCTGAAATAATGGGACCTGGATTTATTGAGTACCTACTAAGTGTCCAGTGTTTATACTGGATATTTTATATCCCTCATCCCAATTAATCCTTGCTCAACTCTAGAAGGCATCATTTTGCAGACTGTACAGCTGGTAAGAAAAAGAGCAAGGGTTTGTATGTAGGTGTTAGACTTCAATGCTTATGCTATCTTCAAAGAATAAATCAAGGCATGGTAATTATGATGAAGGATCATAAAACGATAATGTTGCTACTTAGGTCAAAAAGATTTTCTTTCTGCTATCACTAATGAAGACATGGATTATTTGATTTATTTACAAATTAATATGCCATTACGGATATCAAATCTCTGTTCTTTGGAAAATGTGATAATGTAAAAACATAAATTTAGAATATTTATTTTTAGTTACATACTTAGTAGGTATGTTGAATAATATCCATTTTCAAACTTGGTAATATATTGGTATAATGAGGAGTTTAGAACTTTCATTTTCTTGTTAATACAGCTAATTCTGAGAGTGTCTATGACTTTTTAGTGTTTTGACTCATTCATTTTAATTTAACTGGAGTCAGCCTTTCCTATGTGAAGTACTATTTTCCTCAAACTGGGAACTTACTAATAATTTTAAATTAAAAAGAGCTTGTGGCAAAAGGACTTTTCCAGTTCTTGGCAAGTGTGAAGTTCATTGCAATTATGCTGTGGATGAAAATCTTTCCAAAAGGGGGAAATCACTCTACAAAGGAATACTTTCAATCCATTTCTCTCATGTGACTTGAACATGAAATGATTTTAACAGCTATATATGAATCTGGACATTATTCTTAGTTGTTTAGTACTTCAAAAGCACTTTCAAGAGGGAATTGTTTTGCTTATTTGTGATTCCAAATCAAATACACAGAGAGATTTGGAAGATTTGCAACAGGAAGTAATCTCAGTTCTATGTAGCCACTAATGTTGTGTAGAAAAATTCAACTTTTGTGAACAAAGGAAAAGCAGTCCCTTTTAAGTTATAAATATAAGCCAATGTAGTTTGCATTGTTTAAATAATTAAAATGAAGAAGCTGTTCGTAAGTTCATTTTTTTTGAGCTGCATTCCTAGAATCATTTTAGCATTGGCCTGGTTCTGAGACATCTAACTGAATAGATCTTTTTCTTACAGGAATACCCTTTTCCTACATGTTATCACAATAATAATGATATAGTGTCTTTATAGATTTCTGGAGTTTATATAACCTTGACATATTTTTAACTGCATCCAATTCTGATAATTCTGTGAGATAAATATTCCCATTATGTGCGGATAAGTGAGAGATATAATGGTTTCCCCAAGGTTGTCTAGTTAATAAGTAGTAGGGCCAGTATTAGAAGCCAGGTCTTCTGACTGCAAATCTGATGTTTTTCCCATCACATCATCTCATCTTTTTGTGCTGCTTTCTTAGTTGGACATCACACTGTTGGCTCAGTCAAGTTCATATCAATTTAAATCTCTAGGTCTTTTACATATGTTATTTTTAAGTCAGAGTTTCCTCATCCTGTACATCTGTAATTGATATTTTTGAACTTAAATACTGGACCTTGTTTATCCCCATCCATTCCCATCTTATTATTTTCTACTTATGGTTCTAGCCTTCTGAAATCTTTTCAATCTTGATTCTGTTATCCAATTTATTTGTTATTCCTTCCAGCTGTGTGTCAATAGCAAATTTTACAAGTAGAATGTCTTTGAAGTTGTAGAAGCCATCCTAGTAATCTCTAGTATACTCTGTGCTTACCACGTATTTGGAACTTAATAAGTGATATTGATAAAAAAGAGATTTTTGTACAGGTCAGGGATAAGAAAATCTGTATACAATCCTTTATGAAAAGAAAAAACTCTCAGTAGACAAAGGGAATTCTATTGTGTTTATTTCTCATATTTTAATATGTTTATAAATTATATTTTTCATGGTAGATAAAGTCATTAATTACATTTCTTTTACCTCTGAACTTGTTTTCAGTACTTCAGAAATCCATTGCCTGGTAATGGTAGTTTTCTGAAATTGTGCTATGGTCACTGAGGATTCTAGAATTTGCCTATGGGGGAGCCTGAATTGAGGAAATCTAGTTGTAAGGAGAGCTATTACACTTATTTTGTGACTATTTGCATAGCAAGCAAAGATTTTTTTTTACCTAGATGATATGTTAAAAATTAATAAAAATAACAAAACATTCTAAAGAAATTTTTATTCATGCTAAACATGAGATTGGAGAAACATTAGTTTTCTGTACTAAATGATTATTTTTTAGTATTATATTTTTATTTAGAATGTTTTGTGGGTGGTGCTGATGGAGATTTTGTAGTGGGAAGCCAACAACTCCCAAGCTAACTCTAGGTGCCATCACTATTGGGGTACAAAGAGTGATCCAAGCCAGCCACTTAGCATCTAATATACTCTTTATAACTCTTTATAAGCAGTATGTTTATAATTCTCTATGAGCCATAACTTTTGTGAAGTGAAAAAAATGTGTGAAAAGATAATGTTAACAGTTAGTACTGGTTTTGCAGATGGAAATAAAAGTTCATGGATAATGCTACTATTATGTGATATACAGTCAATTTTATTAATAAAGCTTATTTAAATAGGTTTATCAACTGCTTTAAATCTGTAGTTATACAATTAATAAAGTGTAGAAAGAACTTCTTAAAATCTTCAGTTATTTATAGGGCATCTTGTGGTGGAAGCTATATAATAAATCTTGCATTCATAGGGATTCGTGAAGGTAGTGGGTTGTAGTCCCATTCATTTTCAAGAGTCCATTCTGTTCAACTTCAAAAAAAATAGTTTTTTGATATTGTATAGTTTCACCTTTCTTTTCTTTTTTTTTTTTTTCTTCCTGAAATATATTTATTTATGGCTCTTTCAGCAAATGCAGCCCTACTCAACATTAACAAGGACCTTTATGATAGTCCATTTCCACCTAATGAATAGTAAATATATTTTTTCTTTCTTAGGATTTTAATAACATTTTCTTTTATCTAGTTTATTTTAGAACACAGTATATAATAATACATATAAAATACATATTAGTTGACTGTTTATGTTATAGGTAAGGTCACAGTAAGCAATTAGTAGTCAAGTTTTCAGGGAGTTAAAAGTTATATATAGATTGTTGACTGTATAGAGGTCAGCATCTCTAATCCCAGAGTTTTTCAAGGGTCAACTGTCATATGGATTTACTTATATTTATTCTTCTAAAGACTTCATTAATCTGAGAAATTTTTAAAAAATAATTCTAGAAAACTCTTTGCCTTATGTCTTTGAATATGATCTATTCACTGTTGTCCCCTATTCTCCTGGAAATTATATTAGACAAATAAAAGTAAACACATGTTCAATGTTTTTACTTTAACTTCTACATTGTTGTTATTATTATTATTATTTTTTCCCCTTTATTTTATTGCATTTTAGGTTTTGGGGTACATGTGAAGAACATGCAAAATTGTTGCATAGGAACACACGTGGCAGTATGATTTGCTGCCTTCCTCCCCATCACCTACATCTGGCATTTCGCCCCTTGCTATCTGTCCCCAGCTTCCCACCCCCCACCGTCCCTCCCCTATATCTCCCCAACTGACCCCAGTGTGTAGTGCTCCCCTCCCTGTGTCCATGTGTTCTCATTGTTCAACACCCGCCTATGAGTGAGAACATGCGGTGTTTGATCTTCTGCTCTTCTGTCAGTTTGCTGAGAATGATGGTTTCCAGGTTCATCCATGTCCCTACAAAGGACCCAAACTCATTGTTTTTGATGGCTGCGTAATATTCCATGGTGTATATGTGCCACATTTTCCCTATCCAGTCTATCGTCGATGGGCATTTGGGTTGGTTCCAGGTCTTTGCTATTGTAAACAGTGCTGCAATGAACATTCGTGTGCACGTGTCCTTATAGTAGAATGATTTGTATT
Organism: Sapajus apella; assembly: GCF_009761245.1. Classification (NCBI taxonomy): domain Eukaryota; kingdom Metazoa; phylum Chordata; class Mammalia; order Primates; family Cebidae; genus Sapajus; species Sapajus apella. Next base: position 60,551,076 of record NW_022436942.1, read on the forward strand.
CCTTTGGATATATACCCAGTAATGGGATTGCTGGGTCAAATGGAATTTCTATTTCTATGTCCTTGAGGAATCGCCACACTGTCTTCCACAATGGTTGAAATAATTTACACTCCCACCAACAGTGTAAAAGTGTTCCTATTTCTCCACATCCTCTCCAGCATCTGTTGTCTCCAGATTTTTTAATGATCGCCATTCTAACTGGCGTGAGATGGTATCTCAATGTAGTTTTGATTTGCATTTCCCTGATGACCAGTGATGATGAGCATTTTTTCATATGTTTGTTGGCCTCACGTATGTCTTCTTTTGTAAAGTGTCTGTTCATATCCTTTGCCCACTTTTGAATGGGCTTGTTAGTTTTTTTCTTGTAAATCTGTTTTAGTTCTTTGTAAATTTTAGATATCAGCCCTTTGTCAGATGGGTAAACTGCAAAAATTTTTTCCCAATCTGTTGGTTGCCGATTCGCTCTAATGATTGTTTCTTTTGCTGTGCAGAAGCTGTGGAGTTTGATTAGGTCCCATTTGTCTATTTTGGCTTTTGTTGTCAATGCTTTTGGTGTTTTGGTCATGAAGTCCTTGCCTACACCTACGTCCTGAATGGTTTTGCCTAGATTTTCTTCTAGGGTTTTTATGGTGTTAGGTCTTATGTTTAAGTCTTTAATCCATCTGGAGTTAATTTTAGTGTAAGGTGTCAGGAAGGGGTCCAGTTTCTGCTTTCTGCACATGGCTAGCCAGCTTTCCCAACACCATTTATTGAACAGGGAATCCTTTCCCCATTGCTTGTTTTTGACTGGTTTGTCAAAGATCAGGTGGTTTCAATTTTGTGCATTTTTATGCTTAAATGGAAGATAAAACTCCAATTGTCTAATGCTTCATTTAAGCACATGGAACATAATTTTTCGTGATCTGGGAGATGGAGATTGTCACAGACATCATTAATCAGAAAGATGGAAAATTTGTCATCCTAAGAAAACTTGCTTTTATGAAGCAGCTGGACAGGAGATTATTCTAATTTTTTCTAAGCTATAGTAGATTTCACTGCCATTATCTTTATGAACATCTGAGTAGATTAATGCACTGATCTCTCAATATATAACATAATATATAACTATCGAATATATTATATAAAGCCATGCTGTTTTAGCTTTCATGACTGTATCAATAAATACTCTGTAAGTAATAATCAGGGTAATATACTCAAAATGTTAAATTTTTGAATAATTGAAATCATCTTTATTGAATTATGTATTTGAAACTTTGTCTATTTCAGAAAATGGTTTCAGGAGACTTCTAACTATTTGGAGAAATCTCTCCATTAAACCTGAATGCTATATTACACATCATCTGTAATTGTTGAAACTGGCATTATTTATATAGGCTACTTGGTTCTAAAGTTTATTTCTATCCCTCAACAGCTCACTGGTTTATGTTTGTGGAATACATTTCCAAAACTGCTTTTTTTGGCATCCTTTTCAATGGTCAAGAATTAAGTTTATCTTTGTAATTTTCTCCTATTTATGTAGAAAGTCAGGTCTTCCTATTTGATATTTGTAGATAAATGCAAGAGTATATTTTGAATTTCTGACCATTAAGTCACTTGGTCAGATTTTTCTAGAATGATATATTGAATCATCTTTGTTGTTTTCCTAAGTACTCAATAAATAATGCCTTTCCAATATCATTTTGTTTTATGTTGCAGTTATTTCTTTGCTAGTTTTCTGGTTTCGATTCTTTTGACCTCACTTAGTTCTTTTTTTCATCTTAGCATTTCTTCCTCCCTAATTTCTTGAATTCCATATGCTATATTTTTCCAAAAGAGTTGTGCTCTTCTTAGGATGAAGAACTTGTATTTTTCTATGATTATGTGTATTACCTGTATTGTTATTTTACTTACAGTAAAATGCTCCAGAGCAGTGCTGACATAGGAGTGTGTAGCAAAGCCCTATGAAGAGTCTAAAACTGATTGTTTTATAACTGTTACAAAACGAATAAAAAATATACATAAAGCTAGTATTTATGGTAAAGAACAAAAATGCTAGCCATAGCAATGAATGAGTTTGCAAACTATGAAATATAAAAGGTTATAGGTTAGTAAACGATTGAGTAATGACAATGAGTAATAAATAAAAATTTCTAAGGGAAATTTTTATACCTTGATTACTATAGAGTGTGTATGTATCTAGATGAAGAAATAAAATAGTGAATAAATTGCGTATTTTCTTTTTTCTTTCTGTTACCAGATGAAGCAAACCTTAATTAGATCCCAATTTGCTTGTACTTATAAAGATGACAACATGATAAACAAGGATAATTGGAATAATATTAATGCAGCATCAAAGCCTTTGTGTGTTCTTCACATGGAAAATGACCTTTCTGGTAATGGATCTTTTTTGTGCAATTAAAAAACAATTTAATTCTAGTCTACTAATTAATTTTAAGTAAAATTAGATTATTTTTGCAAAGTACTATGAAATGTAAAGGTTTATTTTTTTTTTTCTTTTGAAGACTGAAAGATTTATATTTTTAAAGACCTCAGTTTATTTAAAAAGTTAAATCTAAATACAAATTTATGGATAGGAATAGGACACAATTTGATGTAACTAAATGTATTTAGGAAGTAATATGTAGCATATGTTTAAGGATGAAATGTCATGCATTCAAACAAATATTTTGGTAGCACTGACAATTTCATTACTGGCCAAAGTTAACTAAGAGGTGCTGTAGTAAACTTAAAAGTTGTGGGATAGTAATGTAGCTATATTTGTTAATTATATTATTTATAGTATTATTTACTTTAAAAATAAAAATTTGAACATTCTTTAGCCATTTCTAAAGTTTATTGTAAAGTTCTCATGAATATTAATACTAAATATTATATGATTCTTTCCCTCTTTTTATCTTGCATAACAGAGGGTATAAATTCATCTGTTGGAAGATCAACAATTGGAATGAGTTTTGGAAATGTTCATCTGGACAGAAGTAAAAATGAAAAAGTATCAGGAAAATCAAGTAGTCTGACAGGAAATAAAAGCTCAAAAAGGAAACAGGTGGATTTGGATGGTGAAAATATTCTCTGTGATAATGAAAATGAACCACCTCAACATAAAAATGTTAAAATGCCAAAGAAATCAAATGATTCACAGAATAAATTGTATGGCAAACTAGCTAAAGTAGCAAAAAGCAATAAATGTACTGCCAAGGACAAGTTGATTCCTGGCCAGACAAAGTTAACTCAGTTTTTTAGACTATAAGTTTGTGTATTATATGCTTTAGGTTTATGCATATATAAAGCCATTCACCAAAGACATGCTTAATTTTTAAGAGATCAGGGTGTAAATTATGATACTTTATTGTATTGGTCTAGAGTGTATGTAAGGTTAGTATGTTAAGCATTGTTCAAAAATACTAATAAGTCATAATTATGCAGAATTTTCACAAAGTTTAATGCACAGAAAAAGCATATCATTTCAGTTACTGATATATCTTAACACTACTTTCTTTTAAATCAGACATTTAACATAATACACAAGTTATAGTAGCATTACAGGCTTCTCTTCCCATTGGCAATTAAATGCTTTTATTTTCTTCTGAAAAGATGATGTGGACCAACAGGTATCAGATTTGCCAACAAGGTCGGTAGACTCTTCCCAGCATACATCTGAGCACTGAAGAAAGAAGAAAGTTTAAATTGTTTAAAGAATTATAATTATCACACAAAATTTATTAAGAAAAAAAAGAAGAATGGATCTAGTACAACTAATTCTGAGTAAACCAAACTATTAATAACTAATTACATGCTTTTTAATCCCACATATTTGGCAGGTGTAATTGAGCTATGGTCTTATTTGATTTTGTTATGATTGCATCCAAGTTCGCTTAAACTCAGAGTTCTGTTTAATAGTGGTAGGATGTAGGAATTGAATTTTGAAAAAACTACTCACTGTCAAAATCTCTCCTTCCTATAGGAAATTTAGCTGAGTTTTCTTCATCCCCAATTTCTCTCTTTTCTTGTGTTGATTCAGTATTCTGAACTCCATTCTCAGCTGGAAAAGCTACAGATCCTTTTAGTGCAAGATAAGGTTTTATAGCCAGATTCAGTGGCAGACCATGATTTAAGAAATTATGTTTGGAGCCTGTGTTCTGTAAAGAGAAGGTTGATTTGTTTTTTAGCTATCATATTTGGAGTAGAACTATAATACAATTGTAGAATATTCTTGTTGATCAATTCAAAGATGCTCTGTACTGTTTTTGACTCTTTAAAAATACCTTATATGCAAATTTATAGGAGAAAAAAAAAAACCTTTTAGATAAGAGGTGTTCTCCAGGATGGAAGAACTACCTGGTATGTAAGAAATATCGGCAGTTGTCCTAATACATATTGTGACTGTTTGCATATACTTCTGTTTGTAAAAGTATCATTTTTTAATAAAAGTATCAGTTTTCAGAGGATTTGTAAGAATCATTTAAATTTTCATTGAAATAAATGACAAGTCACATTGCCACTTACCTTTAAATTTTTGTTTTCCTCTTCGTTCATGAAACTACTCTCATCATTTTTATATTGTTCCAGGGAAGGAGCAATAACTGATTTTTCTGCAGTGTCTTCCTTCTGAAAGGCTTTCCCCAACCTGAATGTATTAAATACCATGTCATCGTCTAAATTTCTTATGGACTTGGATGCTGAAAGTAAAATACCTTGAGAAAACAAAGAAAAAGTTAGTATTAATTTGTAGGAAGAGAGATTCATTTTTGCCGTTCTTAGTTTGATGTCTGCATACAGTCAAATAAGAAAGAAAATGAAAAATTTCTCAGTCAGGCTGCTTGGTAAATGATTCCATATCTTTATATATTTTCCAGCTTGAATAGAAAGCACTTCAAAGAATTATACTTTTCATTATCTTAGAAATGACTCATCAGATTGAGGCTAATCTTTTATACAGCTGCTAATACCTACATTATTTTGGTTTTAGTGGCACATTGTTTGTTTTGAGTGTGAATTTTCTCAGAATCTGATTAAGATCCTTGGTAGAATTCTTTCTGTTGAGTAGATTATAGTCTCTTGAAAATGGGTTGTTATTAAGGAAGACCACAGGACATCAGGCTCTCTCTATATTATTATTGTTTCCCTCTGTGTATTTTCTGATTAAGTAAAGATATTAAAACTCAAGTTACTTCACTCAAGGATGATAAGGATAAAGTTTTATTTCCTTTTAATCCTGATTAAACCGAAATAATCCTCAAAAAGGATTTTCTTTTATAAATACTTGATACAGTGTTTGGTGATTAAAGTACATATGCCTGTCAGTGTGAACAAAAAGCTATTCATGCTATATCAAAAATTGACCTGTCAGGTGTATTTTATCACTGCATTTACAAAAGGATAATATTTATTAATGAATTTAGCAATTAATGAATAAGTCCATGAAAAGAATATTTATGTGCCCCATAAACGTTAATATTGGATGATGAGTGTATATTGTATGACTTTTTTCATTTCAGAGTTAATTTCTAATTTTGACCCCAATAAGTAAGATAATACATTCTTTTATATGTCTTCTGGTACATATATATAAGAATTTTTCTAGAGTATATTTCTCAGTATGAAATTGCTGAGTCATGGAGTATGTATGTATTCAGGTTTACTAATGCCAAAATATTTTCCAAAATAGTTGTAAGTGATTTGTGCACCCAATAAGCAGGGTGTGAGAGTTCCCATTGTTCCATGTCCTAGCTGACTCTTAGGTATCTCATTATCCTTTTGTTTGTATTTTCCTAATTACCAAAGAGGTTAAGTGCCTTCCCATATGTTTACAGTTTTTGTTTTGTTTTGTTTTGTTTTTTGCTTTGTCCATTTTTCTATTGGGGTTTTTTTTTTCTAATTTATGGGTGTTCTTTATGTATTCTGGATATTAATTATTAGTTTCATTATATTGTGTTTTCTCTCAGTTTGTGACTTGTATTTTCAACCCCTCTGTTATGTCTTTTGGTGAACCAGACTGATTAATTTTAATGTTCACATTTTTTTTTTCTTTTTTCTTTATGGCAGCGACTTTTTGTGTGTGTGTGAGAGAAAGATGCTTGCATTCATTTTTTAAAAATACTTTAATTTCTGAAGTAATGTGCAGAACGTACAGGTTTGTTACATAGGTATACACTTGCCATGGTGGTTTGCTGGACCCATCAACCTGTCATCTACATTAGGTATTTCTCCTAATGCTATCCCTCCCCTACCCCGCCCTCCACCCCCCAACAGGCCCCAGTGTGTGATGTTCTCCTCCCTGTGTCCATGTGTTCTCATTGTTCAACTCCCACTTATGAGTGAGAACATGTATTTGGCTTTCTATTCGTGTGTTAGTTTGCTGAGAATGATGGTTTCCAGCTTCATTCATGTCCCTGCAAAGAACATAAACTCATCATTTTTTATGGCTGCATAGTATTCCATGGTGTATATGTGCCACATTTTCTTTATTCAGTCTGTCATTGATGGGCATTTGGGTTGATTTCAAGTCTTTGCTATTGTTAACAGTGCTGCAGTAAACATATGTGTGCATGTGTCTTTATAGTAGAATGATTTATATTCATTTGGGTGTATACACATTAGTGGGATTGCTGGGTCAAATGGTATTTCTAGTTCTAGATCCCTGAGGAATCGCCACACTGGTCTTCCACAATGGTCGAACTAATTTACACTTTGTGTAAAAGCATTCCTATTTTTCCACATCCTGTCCAGCATCTGTTGTCTCCTTACTTTTTAATGATTGCCATTTTAACTGGCATGAGATGGCATCTCATTGTGGTTTTGATTTGCGTTTTCTAATGACCAGCAATGACGAGCTTTTCTTCATATGTTTGTTGACTGCATAAATAAATATCTTCTTTTGAGAAGTGTCTGTTTATATGCTTTGCTGACTTTTTGATGGGGCTTTTTGTTTTTTTCTTACAAATTTGTTTAAGTTGTTTATAGATTCTGGATATTAGCCCAGATGGATAGACTGAAAAAATTTTCTTCCATTCTGTAGGTTGTCTGTTTACTCTGATGATGATAGTTTCTTTTGCTGTTCAGAAGCTCTTTAGTTTAATTAGATCCCATTTGTCTATTTTCGCTTTTGTTTCCATTGCTTTTGGTGTTTTAGTCATGAAGTCTTTGCCCATGCCTCTGTCCTGAGTGGTATTACCTAGGCAATACCATCTAGGCAACTACTTTTAATATATTTTTTGGAAATTCTTCTCAATCCTTAGATTATTAACATATTTTCAGATATTTTCTTCTGTAAGTTTAAATATTTTGACTTTCATGTTTAGGTTTGTAATTCATCTGTAATTTTGTGTATAAGATAGAGGTGTAATTTTACTTTTTCCAGTGTTCTTATCTATTTCTTGAAGAATTCATCCTATCCCCACTAATCTGCAGTGCCATCTCTGTAGCATATCAGATTTCTGTATATGTGTGGGCTCCTTTCAGAACGTTTTATTCCACAGCCAAATCTACAGTGGTAACATAACTTTAAATAATTTTTAATATCTGGTAGGTCATATTCCCCAGCCTTCTCACCCAAATGTTTTTCTTTTACAACAGTTCCTTAGCTATTCTTAGTCATTTCTTTTCCATATAAATCTTAAAATCAGCTTTTCAAGTTCTGTAAGAATACTTGACAGGATATTAAGGTTCATGTTAGGTACCCCTTATCTGAAATGATTAGGACCAGAAGTATTTGGTCCTATTTTTGGATTTGTGATTTTTTTCAGAATTTGAAACATTTGAATTATATCAGTTGAGTATCCCAAAATCTGAAATCTGAAATGCTTCAATGAATCTTTTTCTTTTTTAGCATCTTGTCCGTGCTCAACAAGCTTCACATTTTGGAGCATTTTTGGATTTAAGGTTTTCAGATTTGGGATGCTCAACCTACAATTGCATTGGTTTTATAGATTAACTTTGGGGAAGAATTGACCTCCCGAAGGTAATGTATTATCTATGAGCGTAGCATTTTTCTATATTTGCTTAGATCTTCTTTAATCTTTTTTTCTTCTTTAATCTTTTAATGACATTTTATTTTCTTCATAAAGGTCTTGCATACTTTTGTTGGTGGAATTACAATTCTTTATAATTTAATTAAATTTCTTATTTTTGGTTGTTATAAATTTTATTTTTAAAAAATGATCTTTCTAGCATTATTGCTGGTATGCGCATGTGCATTTTGCTTTTGCATAGTGATTTGATAATAGAAAAAACTTTCTAAACTCTTAAAAAATTTTTTTTCTTTTTAATAGTTTATAAATGTATGGATTCTTTTGGATTTTATATAAAGACAATTGATATAAATGATAAAATAATGGCATTTATCTCTTGACTTCTGGTAAGTTCATCTATATTGTGTGTCTGTGTCTGTGTGTCTGTTTGTGTGTTCATACACACTGACCAAAACCTCCAGTAAATACCGAAAATGGAGATAACAGACATCTTTGCAGGGCTGCTGATTTTGTAGATAGTGATTTTAATGCTTCACCACTGAGCACAATGTTTGCTGTAGGTTTCTTATAGATACTTGTTATAAAGTACAGATGTTCTCTTCTATTTCTGGCTTACTAATAGTTTATATCATAAATTGTTGTAGAATATTATTGAATGATTTTTTTTTGTATATATTGAGATGACCAGATCATTTCTTCCTTCAGTCTTTGGAAATATTAACAGCTTTTTCTAATATTAAACTAACCATGTGTTCATGAAAGAAACCTTTAAATTATTGAATTCAATTTGGCCATATTTGATTTAGTATATTTTACATTTATTATCAATAAGATTGATTTGTAATTTCCCTTTTTTATATTGACTTTTGGTTTGATATTAAGGTTGTATTAATTTCATACATTTGGGGCAAGATTTATTCTTTTTTCTATTATCTTTTGTTAAACTTTGGGCTTGGTGTTTTCTTGGTAGGATTTTTGTTGTTATTAAGAATTGATTTAGTTGTAGGAACATTTAGCTTCCCAATCTTTTTTAGTTTGTTTTATGAATTTATGTTATTGTATAATTTGTCCATTTCGCTGAAGTGTATTTTATCAGAGGTAGCCTTAACTGCTAATTTTCTTGGGGAGTATTTAGATCTTTCTCATTAAATGTTTTGTGAGTGTATTTATAAACAAAAGACTCTGACATCTCTTGACTTCTTTGGCCTTAGAGCTTCCTTATGTTTTTAATGTTGTTAGTTGTGCCCTACTTTGTTTTCCGTGGTTTGAACCTCGTTTGGATGTGCCTGTTTAATCTGTAAAAGTCCTTGTTAATGGAAATCTTTTTTCTTAGATGCTGTTCTGGGAGGGTAAGAAATATTAATAATTATGTGTTTTGTTTTAAATTTCCACTGGATGAATGGTTTGGCTGATCGTCACTCAAAATTGGGACTAAATCCAAATGATTTTGACGGTTTAGAAAAGTTAATGTTTTATTTTGTTTAAACTGTCATAGCCCCTGAACATTATGAGGTTTTGCCATAACTATTTAATTATGGAGATAGTTTCCAATTTTTTTGATGATAACTTTTTAAAAATAAACATTGGTTACTGTGATGTGCAGTGGAGCATAGTAGATTTCTTTTTCATTGATGCTGAAAATGGAATGTTCCCAAGTAGTAGAAGGGAACTTTGGAGAAGAGCTATTGCCAGATGGGCTTGGGTGGTTCAGTAAACCTTGTGAAGGCAAAGGCTTATATAAAATATGATCTTCATTTTCTGTAGAATTACTGCTAACACTATATATTTATAAGTCACTTTATTAAAATTCTCTTTGCTCCAATTAACGTATCTTTGGTATATATTGCGAGGAAATTAAATGCAAATTGGCCATTGGCTTACTGAGAATCATGAATTTCTTAGTGACTAATTGTATGAGTGTAAAAGCCAAGGTTGCTCACTTACATAAGCTATCAAAAGATATAAGAAAACTTAAAATTCCTGCTCTGATTTCTATAGTAAAGAACCCATACACTTTCACCTAGAATTTACCATTAACATTTCACTTCTGTCCCTCTATCCCTCCATTCCTTTATTAATCTTCTGATTCTTCTAATGCATTTCAAAGTATATTGCATCTATCAGCATACTTTTCACTAAATACTTCAACATACATATTATTAACTGGAATTTAATAGTTGTTTACAGCTCTTTCTTAAGTAAAATTTACGGAAAGTGAAATTCATAAACCATTAAGTGTGTGCAAATTTGCTATTTTTTTGACAAATGTGTATGCTTATAAAACTCAGACTCCTATCAAGGTAGAGGACATTGCCATCACTCCAGAAAATTATGTCTTACTTGTTACAATTTACATGTACCACCATCTTCCCCAGTCCCACCCCTCATTCCAACTCTCTGCTCTTAGGCAATCACTGTTCTAATTTTTTCCACAGTGAATTAGTTTTGCCTGTTTTGGAAAAATACAGTAGATGTCTTTCATTCAGCATATTTGACATTCATCTGTATGTATGTGAAGCAGTAGTTCCTTCCTTTTTTATTACTATTATATGAATATACTACAATCCATTTGTCTGCTTTCCTGTTGATGGATTCGAATTGTATCCAGATTTTGGCTGTTATGAATAACACTTTCTACATTCTAGCACAAGTCTTTTTGTGGACATGTGTTTTTATTTCTCTTGGGTAAATATACAGGAATGGAATTGCTAGGTTATATGATAGATGTATATTTAATTTTATTAAAAATTATTAGATTATTTTCCAAATTGATTGTACCATTTTAAACTTCAACAAAGACTATATTAGAACTTTGGTGGCTCCGCATCCTCTCCAACATTTGATTTTGTCAGTCTTAATTTTAGCCGTTCTGATAGATGAGTAGTGATACCATGTTTTAATTAAATTTTCCTAATAACTAATGATGTTGAGCACTATTTCATCTATTCGTTAGCTATTCATCTATTTTCTTTTGTGGAGTGGTCTGTTTAAATCTTTTGTTCATTTTGTTGGGTGAGAGATGTTTCTTTTTATTACTGAATTGTAAGAGTTATATATATATATATTGAATATATATTGCTCCTACCCCAGAAATTCCCCTTCACCCGAGTTTTCTTCTCTTTATCTATGTTTCCAATTGGAGTTGCCCACAAAGACATTCTCTTTTTTAAAAATATAAAAATAGTTTATTTTCTAAAACATCCAGTACAAAACAAAATTATGTATTTTAGAAGGGATAGTCTTTTGAAAATGTCCAAAAATACACAAATGAATTTTTATAAAAGCAAAATTAAAGGAAAAAGAAAGGCTCACCTTATTAGATAATAAGATGACAGCATATACTCTAGTACATGCAACAAATCCCTAGTACCCAAAACAACATGGAACTAGTTTAGAAAGAGTGAATAGATTGATGAAATAGAAAAGCAGAAAAATCTCTCTCTATATATGTGTGTGTGTGTGTGTGTGTATGTAATATGATAAAGAAAAATATGGATAATTTTAATAGATGTCATTGGGGTATTCATATAATGTGGAACATAATAAAGCTGAATTTCTGCCTTTTACCATATACCATGTGCTGACATGTGGAATAAATTTATTGTGAGTTATGAACAGAGAAGTTTAACTCGACTTTTCTGGAAGTACAAAAATAAAGGAAAAGGCAAGAAGTTACACACACACACACACACACACACACACACACACACATACCCTGTAAAAGCTAATATGTATTTGGTGTTTTACAAACACTAAGGAGGTATATAAACTTTATTACAGTCTTACAATAACTTTTAGAAGCATAGTCAACAAGCAACTGTTACAACAATCTAGGAGCCTTAATTCTATTATCATTTTCATCAGTTATGTATAAAGCCATGATATTAGAAGAATTATATGTAAAAACAAAAAATTTGTTTGGCCTTAATAATTTCTATTGACGTTTTCCTTTTTGTTTGATTTGTTTTTTAGTCTGGGGTACATGTGCAGAACATGCAGATTTGTTACATAGTTATACACGTGCCATGTGGTTTGCTGCATCCATCACCTGTCATCTATATTAGGTATTTCTCTTAATACTATCCCTCCGCTAGCCACCAGCCCCGACAGTCCCCAGTGTGTGATAGTCCCCTCCATATGTCCATGTGTTCTCATTGTTCAACTCCCACTTAGGAGTGAGAACATGGGGTGTTTGGTTTTCTGTTCTTGTGTTAGTTTGCTGAGAATGATGGTTTCCAGCTTCATCCTTGTCCCTGCAAAGAACATAAACTCATCCTTTTTTATGGCTGCATAGTATTCCATGGTGTATATGTGCCACATTTTCTTTATTCAGTTTATCATTGTTGGGCATTTGGGTTGATTCCAAGTCTTTGCTATTGTGAACAGTGCCGCAGTAAACATCTGTGCATGTGTCGTTATCGTAGAACAATTTATAAACCTTTGGGTAGGTACATGGTAGTGGGATTGCTAGGTCAAATGGTATTTCTAGTTCTAGATCCTTGAGGAATCGCCACACTGTCTTCCACAATGGTTGAACTAATTTATACTCCCACCAACAGTGTAAAAGCATTCTATTTCTCCACATCCTGTCCAGCATCTGTTGTCTCCTGACTTTTTAATGATTGCCTTTCTAACTGGTGTGAGATGGTATCTCATTGTGGTTTTGATTTGCATTTCTCTAATGACCAGTGATGATGAGTTTTTCTTTATATGTTTATTGGCCTCATAAATGTTTCTTTTGAGAAATGTCTGTTCATATCCTTTGCCCACTTTTTGATGGGGTTGTTTTTTTCTTATAAATTTGTTTAAGTTCTTTGTAGATTCTGAATATTAGCCGTATGTCAGATGGGTGGATTGCAAAAATTTTTTCCCATTTTGTAGGTCGTCTCTTCACTCTGATGATAGTTTCTTTTGCTGTACAGAAGCTCTTTAGTTTAATTTGATCTTATTTGTCTATTTTGGCTTTTGTTGCCATTGCTTTTGGTGTTTTAGTCATGAAGTCCTTGCCCATGCCAATGTCCTAAATGGTTGCCTAGGTTTTCTACTAGGGTTTTTATGGTTTTAGGGCTTACATTTAAATCTTTCATCCATCTTGAGTTAATTTTTGTATAAGCTGTAAGAAAGGGTTCAGTTTCAGCTTTCTGCATATGGCTAGCCCGTTTTCCCAAAACCACTTACTAAATAGGGAATCCTTACCCCATTGCTTGTTTTTTGTCGGGTTTGTCAAAGATCAGATGGTTGTAGATATGTGGGGTTATTTCTGAGGCCTTTATTCTGTTGCATTAGTCTATATCTCTGTTTTGGTAGCAGTACCATGCTGTTTGGGTTACTGTAGCCTTTGGTTATTGTGCCATGCTGTTTTGGTTACTATAGTATAGTTTGAAGTCAGGTAGCGTGATGCCTCCAGCTTTGTTTTTTTTTTTTTTTTTTTTTTTCTTTAATTTTGCTTAGGATTGTCTTGGCTATGCAGGCTCCTTTTTGGTTCCATATGAAATTTAAGGTGTTTTTTTTTTTTCCAATTCTGTTAAGAAAATCAATGGTAGCTTGATGGGGATAACACTGAATCTATAAATTACTCTGGGCAGCATGGCCATTTTCACAATGTTGATTCTTCCCAACCATGAGCATGGATGTTTTTTCATTTGTGTCCTTTCTTATTTCCTTAAGCAGTGGTTTGTAGTTCTCCTTGAAGAGTTCCTTCACATCCCTTATCAGTTGTATTCCTAGGTATTTTATTCTCATTGTAGCAACTCCAGAAATTCCCCCTCAACCCCGAATTTTCTTCTCTTTATATTTCAAATTGGAGTGGGTCACAAGAGATGTTCTGTTTTTTGGGTTTTTTTGTTTTTGTTTGTTTTTTTGAGAGGAAGTCTTGCTCTTTGGCACAGTCTCACCTCACTACAATCACTGCCTCCTGAATTCAAGCTATTCTCCCACTTCAGCCTTTCAAGGAGCTAGGATTATAAGTGCCTGCCTAATTTTTGTATTTTTAGTTAGAGACAGGGTTTCACCATGTTGGCCAGGCAAGTCTCAAACTTCTGATCTCAGGTAATCGACCCACCTCGGCCTCCCAAAGTGCTGGGATTACAAGTGTGAGCCACTACACCCAGCCAAGAGACATTCTTGTGTAAGATTGGAGAGCAGAAGTGAAGCAGAAGTCACATATGGTTCACACATGATGTAGCTTATCTGCTGACTCATGTCATTGGCTCAGCAGCAGTCAGGCCTGCGACTGCTCCACTTCTTGCTGGATCCATTTTTAGTTTCTCTGACTCCTGGGACACACGTGTGCAGTTCTGTAGCAAAGGAGACTAGCTGTCCTGAGGATATCCATACCATTCAGGTCAGATGCAGCAAGATCTGATGAGTTTCAGTCTATTCTCACAGATTTCAGCTTGTGCTGATGGATTCCAGCATGTCCTTCTTCCCTACTTTACATCCATCTTTCCTTCCTGGCAGCCCGCCATGTGGACTCCAGCATCAGATGGAATGATCTGCTTAATGGATATTGCTCAATTAGTTTTCACATTTGCATGGGACAAATTTATGCAGCAAATTGTGTGTATATTTCTGTATATGTGAATATGTATGTGTGTTGTTCTGCTTGTGTGATTGAATTCTGACTGATACACTTCCCAACTCTTTTTATGAATCTAGCATAAATTTGGTACCAAAACCTGACAATGATATTACAAGAAGGGAAAATTATAGGCCACTCTTTCTAATGAGCCTAGATGTAAGAATCCTAAACAAAATATTATCAAATAGAATCCAGTTATGGAAAAGATAACATTTCATGACCAGTTGAGGTTTATTTCAGGAATGTAAAATTGAACTTTCAGAAAAAAATCAGTAAAATTCACCACTGTAAATGAATACAGGAGAATAAAAAACATGATCATCTCAAATATAGAAAAACACAATAATTGGCTGTGCTGAATATTACTGGTTGAGTAAGATGAGAACTGAGAATTTATCTTTGATTTGGCTTTGTGATAGTCATTTCTGACCTTGAAGCAGTTTCAGTGACACTGGTAGAAATTCAACCTTGATAGGAGAGGATTTAAGAAGAATGGGAAGAATAAATGGAAACAGTGCGTATAAATAGTATGTCACCGATATACAGAGAGGAATGCAGAAAAATTAGATTGTGGATGGAAGAGGGTGTGGCTATTAATATTTAAAGATGGAAGATATTGTAACATGATAATGAAAAGAAGTGGCTATGCTGAAATTGTGGGACTCAAGTAACAAAACGATTTACATGCTATTAACAGTATGAAATAAAATGGACATTCATCCTCCTTCCACTCTTTTTTTATTGTTGTTCTTCCCAGCAAATGTATTCTATCATACCTTCCACTCTTAAGTATGTGTGGTGGTAAAAGGATCAGTGTAGTGGAGAACGCTATAAGGGTATTTGTTATTCAGAAGGCATAGTACAAAGACTGGAGAGAGAAGAGAGAGGAAACACAGTGCTTTTTAGAGATGAAAGTGTGGGAGGATAGATATCTAGAGGGACTCACATCTGGATGGAGAGCAAGGGTAAGAGAGTACAAGGTATGGTACATTTGGTACATAAGAGAATTAGTCCTGACACTCCCTTAGAAGCGGTGCGTGTGTGGTGGTGGTGGTGGTGGCAGGGAAGGGTAGCTCCTGGTAGGCATTTAGCCACTCAGAATTTAGCAATAAAATTAGGAGCCTATCCTTCTGAGACAGTGTGAATTTGTGCTGTTGGATTCCAGCATGTAAGGGTAAGAGTACAAGGTATGGTACATTTGGCTGTTTAGAGATGAAAGTGTGGGAGGATAGTTATCTAGAGGGACTGACATCTGGATGGAGAGCAAGGGTAAGTTGACCTCCACTTTTTTTTTCTTTGAGATGAATCAACTTGAGTTTTGTTGTTGTTGTTGTTTGAATCCTCATAAGAGAGATCTAAAGCTTCCAGCATGTGGGCTTGTAAGAAGTACTTAGAGACTTTGAGATATGGGGCCCAGCTGAGAGTGGTGAAGATGGTTAAGCTCTCGTTTTGCTCCAAGAATGGGAGTGGGTAAAGTATCTTCTCACCATGCTCAGTGCAGTTGGTTTGAGAGATAGTGGGGTGGAAGACATGGGGAGAGTTTATGATGCTTCGCTGTAATTAGACCAGTGACTGTGAGACCAGTTGAGTAGGAACATGGATATCCTCAAGCTTTGTTCCACTGTTACAGCTGGTAAACATGGATTAATTGATTAAAATATTTATTTTGCAACAATATGTACTTGAATGATATAGTTTCCTCATTTTGGTTAATTATATGCACATTTGAGTTCATCTCTGTCTGTGAGCACTAGTGGACTAGCTGCTTCCCTGGATCTCATTACTGGATGGTATGTTATTCTTCTTGTCATGCAAACAGAATTATTTTAAAAGCAAAATGAAGAAGCAAGTTGTAGTAAATTGTGCATTACCAATTTTTAGAGCTGTAGACTAATGTTTTGAAAATTGCCTTAACACCTTCTTGCCACAAATCAAAATATAAGTAACATGAAGAGTTATGTGAGGCTGGGCACAGTGGCTCACGCCTGTAATCCCAACACTTTGGGAGGCCAAGGTGAGTGGATTGCCTGAGGTTAGGAGTTCAAGGCCAGCCTGGCCAACATGGTGAAACCCTATCTCTACTAAAAGGACAAAAAACTTAGTTGGGTGTAGTGGTGCATGCCTGTAGTCCCAGCTACTCAGGTGGCTGAGGCACGAGAATCACTTGAACCTAGAGGATGGAGATTGCAGTTAGCCAAGAATGTACCACTGCATTCCAGCCTGGATGACAGAGCAAGACTCTGTCTCAATTAGAAAAAAAAAAAAAACTTCTGTGAACATGCTTAAAATGGTATTCATGGCGAAATTCTTCAGTTACCTTGTAAAAACAATTCTTGGATATTGTTTTGATTCTTAGCAATTTTGGAGCCATCTGATAGTATGCTTCAAGAATAACAATCTAATGATAGCTTTCAAGATTGGGTTACCAACAAATCTGGCTGTTTTGTGTATATTGATTTATAATTTCAGGTTTCTTCATTATGGTAAGTAATGCATTGAGTTTTCATTGTTGCGCATGTTAGGAATTTATGTTTGTACTCATGGATGTCTTTAGCCCTCAGACATTTATTTCTACCTCTATTGAGAACTCTAGACTCAAAACATTTGGAAATATAGTGGTTTTACTATGTACAAAGAATGTGTGATTCATTTGTTCTACTTCGTTTTCTTCTGTTTGTGATAGAGATTGGATCAGATGAAAGCATCTTGATACTAATTTACGTGCCATTCTTTTCATTCTATTTATAGTACTTCTTTTTTTGCCATCATAACTTTGTTTATAATATTTCCTGCTCTTAAAATAACCTGATTTTGTCCCTCCACCTCTCTATATCTAAAATATTCAAGACCTTCTTTTTGCAGCTTTCTCTGAGTACTACAGCCAAATCCTCTTGTCTGAACTCCAACATGTGTAATACATTATCATCCTGTTTAAATAAAATTATTTCGTATATTTATTAATTTGTCAAGGCCCTAAATATTTGCAGAAGCTTGCCTTCATGGTTTTACTTCTTCATTGTTCTCTATATTCATGCCATGTAACTTTGGCATGCCTTTCCACTGTGGGTGGGGTAACCTGCCCACTGTTTGACTCTGGTTTCAGGCATGTGATTTGCTTTAACTAATGAGATATTATCAGATATCATGCAGACAGAGGCTTGAAATGGTCTTGCACATTGGGAATTCCCCTTGAGCCTCTGTCACCACCATGAAAACATTCCCATGCTAGCCTGCTGGAGAGAGCCACATGGAGGAGAGCCATGCTACCCCAGTTGCCACTGCTGAGGCCATCCTTGATCAGCACACATCCATTCAAGCACCAGACACTGGAGAAAGTCCACTTGAGGTCAGTAGAGCTGCCTGGCAGACACCCAGCTGATCCAAAAAGCATAAGTTATAAACATTTATTGTTGTATACCCTCTGAAGTTTTGCATGTGTTTGTTACATGGTATTGTTATAGCAATAGATAATTTATAAAAATGTCTTACATGGCCTGGACCGTGCATTCCTTGCTAAATTTATTTCTTGCTACTCTGTCCCTCTTTCATCACTCTCTAGCCATATTGGCCTTCTGTTTTTATGATATGCCAAGATCAATACTGGCTCAAGACCTTTTCCCTGCTATTCTCTTTGTCAGTAGCATCTTTCTCCTGTTATCACTCATCATGGTTTCTGAGAGTGCTTCCTTCACTCATGAGCTAAAGGAGCCCCCTTCCCACTCCTTATTTCCCTATTCCTTTCATTCTTTTATTTTCCTCACTGTGCTTCTGTCTAAAATTATCTTACTTATTTACATGCTTATTGTCCATCTCCCCTAATGCCAGTGAGGGAGATAGTATCAAGAACAGAGTATCAAGAACAGAGTCTGGCACATAGTAACCAGCTTCCAGGGCTTCAGTGTGAATACTTTTGGCGGCCATTTTTTGGCCTGCCAGAAGTATAAACATTATCAGCTCTAGTATTTGACAGGCAAAACAGTATTATATGCTCATGACCATGCTGTTTAAACCTCTGTGCCTGCTTCCACTCTTGCAAAGCACAGATAACAATAGTCCCTATTTCCAAAGGTTGTTGTGAGGATTGTTATGTAAGCACCCAGTAGTTTCTATGACATAAGTATTCAATAAATGTCATTACACTTGTTAACACCTACTGAGGATTTCCTATGTGCCAAGCTTTGTCCTAAGTACATGTCATGCGTTAACCAATCCTCACAACAATCCTATGAGTAGGGACTGTCACTTGCTCAAGGTCATATACCTAGTAAGTGGTGGTGAGATTGAAACCCAGACACTCTGTTCCACTCCAGATGTGTACCCACTCCAGATGTGGCCTTTTTGAATGATGCTACTGTTGTTTTAAAATAATTGCTCTAGGGTGGGTGTGGTGGCTCACACCTGTAATCCTAAGACTTTGGGAGGCTGAGGTGGGAGGATCGCTTGAGCCCAGGAGTTTGAGACCAGCCTCAGCAACATGGTGAGACCATGTCTCTACAAAAAATAAAAATAAAAATAAAAAAAAGTCAGATACGGTGGCATCTGCCTGTTGTCTCAGCTACTCAGGAAGCTGAGGCAGGAGGTCAAGACTGCAGTGGAGCATGATTGCATCACTGTACTCCAGCCTGGGGAACACACCCTGTCTCAATTAATAATAATAATAGTAATTGCTGTAGGGCCAGGTACAGGGGCTCATGTCTGTAGTCTCAGTGCTTTGGGAGGCTGAGGCCAGAGGATCACTTCAGTCCAAGAGTTCAAGATCAGCCTGGGCAATAAAATGAGACCCTATCTTTACAAAAAATTGAAAAAATTTGGCAGGCCTATTGGTGTACACCTGTGGTCCCAGCTACTTGGGAGGCTGAGCTGGGAGGATCACTTGAGCCCAGGAGGTTGAGGCTGCAGTAAGCCATGATTATACTACTGCGTTCCAGCCTGGGCAGCAGAGCAAGACCCTGTTTCAGAAAAATAAATAAAAATAAAATAATTGGTGTGAAATTTCTATTAACGTTTTTGGGAAAACCAGATTTTCTGTGTGACATGTGAATCACAGAGGAAAAATTATGAATGTCTGTAGCCTGTGTTAACATGACTTCCTTTTATTGAGAGAGTGGTTTATTAGTCTCAAGACCTTTGAAATGGTATGTAAATTGGACACATTGTGGAGACATTGACCCCTCTTTAGAGATTTAAGTAAGTTGAACCAGTTAGTATGCCTCTTCCTGTTTCTCACCTTGCTCAATGCAGAATAAACTTGACGTGTATCCATCCAGAAGCACCTGCTTATCTACTGTTTGCTGTGGTTGCAGGTATCTATGAGATTAGCTGTTAATGAGTTGTATATAATTTTCCAACTAACTGAATTAAGAAAAGCCTGTGTAAGATTTAGTATCTGCTTCAGGTAATTGAAATGTAAAATTAGAATATAAGGTGAGAGCAGGGGATTTTTTTCTGTTTTGTTGCATTCATTCCCCCACCACCTTTGCCACCCACCGCCAATAGTTTCTTTTAAATTTAGCATCCAGAGTAGACCTTTGACAGTGCAAATCAGATCACTTCATTTGTTCGTTAAAAACCGTCAACAGGTTTCCCATTATTCTTAGGATTACATTTAATGTCTTTATATAGTAATCTCCAAGCCTCTCCTTGATCTGGTACTCTCTTTCCATCTTGAATCTCTTCATTAATACTCCTATACTTGCTTACTCCACTCCAGGCACATTGGTATATATTTGCTGTTGCCTGAATGTGCAAATTCCTTGAACTTGGCTGTTTCCTTGCCTGAAACTCTCTTTCCTCAGATATCTGCCTGAGTTTCCTCTTAACCTCCAAGTCTTGTCTCAGATGTCATCTTTTCAGTGAGGCCTTGGTTGGCCAGCCCTTTCTCTTACTACATCCTGCTCCCCCCCACCCAACTGATCTTTATTTATCCATAAAAATTTACCTTCCTGCTATATATTTTATTACTTCTTGGTTCATTGGCTGCCTCCATCCACCAAAATGTAAGCTCCATGAGGACAGAAATTGTATTAATATCTGTCTGTTCATTACTGTATCTCTAGTGCTTTAAACAGTATTTGGCACATAGTAAGCATTCAATAAATATGTATTTCGCTGTGCGTGGCAGCTCATGCCTGTAATCCCAGGACTTTGGGAGGCCAAGGTTGGTGGATCACTTGAGGTCAGGAGCTCAAGACCAGTCTGGCCAGCATGGTGAAACCCCATTGCTACTAAAAAGACTAAAATCAGCCAGGAATGGTGGCATGCACCTGTAGGCCCAGCTACTCAGGAGGCTGAGGCAGGAGGATCACTAGAATCCAGGAAGTGGAGGTTGTACTGAGTCAAGATCAGGCCATTGTACTCCAGCCTGGGCAACAGAGTGAGACTCTGTCTTCAAAAAAAAATGTATAACAGTCCAGTTAGCTATATAGCATATAGCACTGCTTGGGATGCATTATGGCCTGCTTGTCTAACACTATTATGGAGATATGTCTATGGATTTATTTGTATTATTAATGATTGAGTTTATAATCCTAACTTTTAATATTGTGTACTTCAAATGCTTTTAGTTTTCTAGACATCAAAAGATAGCTAAACTCTCTTCTACCTTTTTTTTTTTTTTTCCTTCTACGCTTTCTTTACAACTTAGAGAAGTAGAATTTTCATGAAAGCAAACCATTGATGATCTTTACTGAATATATTTTATTTGCATATATTTTGGGGATAATGGGGAAAAGGGACATTTTAATTGCAAAACCTAAGTTAGGGCCCCATTCTCTACTTGAAACTCTAGAATTTTTAACTGAATTTTTAATTAAAAAAAATAACTGAGGCTTTGTGGAATAAGATGAGAATGGGTAGCACAGAGTAGTTGCACTAGACACATTTCAAGTGCTCCAGTGCTGCATGTGGCTGGTAGCTCTTATATTGGACAGTGTATATATAGAACACTTTCATCATTACAGAAAGTTCTATTATACAGCACTGCTCTAAACAATAGGAACTCTGAACATTAAGCTAGATAATAAGAAATAATTGTTTTGTGCTTTGTATCCACAGTGGGGAAATGTAAGGCATTGTGTCTTGTAATTATCTTATACTGTACCTTTATTTGCTCAACAGATGTTTGCTTTGCCTCTAATAATATATACCCGGCACTCTGCTAGGCACTGGGGATTCAGGGAGGGACACGATAGCCTCAGACCTTTCTGTATGGAGCTTGTATTCTAATGGAAGAGCCAGTCATTAAGTAGATAATCACACAAATAACCATAGTCTCTATACTGTTGGTTGTATTGTAGCTGTTTAAGTGATATTGATTAATTGACTAATATTTACGGTCCCACCATCTTCTTAGATACTGACAAATAATAGGAACAAAAAACTAGACAGTAGTTTATAGTTAAGGTTTATAGACAACATTAAAATTTCAGTGCAGTCAATAAATTTAGTTCTGTTCAGACTGTTTTTGGTATTTTTCTTATTTTTGACATAGAGCAAAGTTTATGTCAGTTGCCCTGTGGTCTAAAGCCACAGTTATTCTGGAATTACAGTTGCCATCATTGAGTAGTAGCTGATCCAAAAGAATTCCAGCCAAGGTCTTGCCAATGATGGAAAGAAATGATGCATCCTGGCGGTTGCCAAAAATTATGTTTTTCTTGTTGATGACAATCTTTGTGTCTTTAAGCCCTTCATACATTGTGACATGTGCACATATGAATGTTGCCTAGGAGGTAGCGATCACACTGTCAAATTCATTCAAACAGTAATTATCCCTGTATAATTTGAAGTTATACAGATGTCCAATAAGTGTTTTGATGCTGTTGCTACTGATGTTGCTGATGACATTCCATAGAAAGTTTTAGAAGATAAACCATGAAGACTGGCACTTTGCCATTATTATTTTGATTTTGTTTCTCTCTTCACATCATCAAGTCTTGCTTATCCTGTTAAGCCCTAGCAATTCTTCCTTAATATGGAAGGGGGTATGACATATAATTTCTGCCTCTAAGAATTATTTTCTTTTTGTTGATTTTTGCAACTTCATCCAGACTTCTCCAAAATGACGTATCTGTGTGCTTTTTATTGTTGGACACTGACACTGTTGATGTTATAATCAGAGGGATTATTGTACCAGTTAATAATTAGCTGAACCCAGGAGGCTGAGATGGAAGGATCACTTGAGCCCAGGAGATCAAGGCTGCAGTGAGCCAAGATCAGATCACTGCACTCCAGCCTGGGCAACAGCAAGACCCTGCCTCAAAAATAAGAATAACAATAATTATAATAATTAGCACAGTAATGTAAATTTACAATATCGGTGCTTAAATAAATCAGAATTTGGTTTATCTAAGCAAAGAGGAGTATGGAAATAAATTTTTAAACTTCCCAAATTTTTTGACACAAGATTTTTTTTTAAAACTTGATCATCTGATAAAATAGCCTATGCATTTGGGGAAAAGATTTTTGCATAGGGCCTTACCTCCAGATAGCAAAATATTTTTATAAAACTATAGTAATTAAAATAATATGGTACCTATGGAACCAGGAATAGGTAGATAAATGAGTTGAAGGGAAAGTTCAGAAATATACTCAACTGTTCATTATAATTTATTATAAGCTAACAATTATACTCAAATCAATGAGGAAAAGTTATTCTGTTCAATGACTAGGGTTAACATAATGGTCTAATCACTTGGGAAAAAGTAAAGTTAGAACTCTCTAAGTCCTTACTAGAAAGTCAGTCCAAACATAAATACAGCCGTATGTCACTTAATAGGGACATGTTCTGAGAAATGCTTTATTAGGTGATTTTGTTCTGAGGACTTTATATATTGTACTTACCCAGATCTAGATGGTATAGCCTACTACCCACCCAGGCTATATGGTATAGCCTATTTCACCTAGGCTACAAACCTGTACAGCATGTTACTGTACTCAATACTGTAGGCAGTTGCAACATGATGGTATTATGTATCTAGACATATCTAAACATAAACAACGTACAGTAAAAATAGTTTATACATATATATACATATATATATATGTATATATATTTAAAATGGTGTGCCTGTATAGGACACTTCCCATGAATGGAGCTTGCAGGACTGGATGTTGCTCTCAGTGTCAGTGAGTGAGTGGCAAGTAAATATGAAGGCCTAGGACATTATATTGCAGTAGACTTAAGTCTAAAACACTTTTAATATATTATTTAAAGAAAAATACAAAACCATTTTAGGATACATTTAAAAAACACCAAGCATATATGTTCTTTTGGTTGTGTATATGTTTGTGTGTCTCAAAGACTATACAGACATTTCTAGGTATCCAGTGGCACTGGTTCCAGGACACCAAACCAAAATCCAGGGATGCTCATGTCCCTTATATAAAATGGTGTAATATTTGCATATAACCTATGCACATTCTCTGAGATACTTTAAATCCATTCTAGATGGTCTACAACATTTAATACAATATAAATGCTATGTTAATAGTTACTATATTTAATTTTTGTTAATAATTCTTAAAATATGTTATTTTTATTGTGTTATTTTTATTATTTTGCTTTCTAACACTTTCCATCCACAGTTGGTTGAATCTGTGGATGTAGACACAAAGATAGGACCAAGTATATGCTAAAATATCAGTAGTTTTATTCCTGGGTAATAGGATTATAGGTAGTTAAAATGTATCTATTTACTCTTCTTTGTGCCTATCTACATTCTGAATTTTCTAAATTAAGCCTTGTTATAAAAAAATTACCTAAAAATAACTGACTGCTATTACTTTGATTATATCAGATAGGAAATATGCATTGATGCAGAAATAGTTGTTAAAAATTGATTTATAATTCATGTCGTTTGCTTGCTTATTTATTTTTAACAGATGGGGTCTCACTGTGTTCCCCAGGCTACAGCTGCCTATTCACAGGCATGGTCCCAGAATGGGACTTTTGATCTGCTCCGTTTCCAACCTGGGTGGTTCACCCCTCCTTAGGCAATCTGGTGGTCTCCCATTCCTGGGAGGTTACCATGTTAATGTCTAACTTAGTGTGGGTGCCCCATTGATATGTAGCACATTATAACCCAGAACTCCTGGGCTCAAGTGATCTCCCTGCCTTAGCCTTCCTAGTAGATGGGACTACAGGTATATGCCATTGTGCCTGGCTTACATAATTTATTTTATCCCTGGCCATCCAGTACTGACTTCTGGTGATTCCACAGCTCCAGACCGATACTTCTTCCCCCTGTACCAATGCATAATTTGATCAATTTTCATGATTTTCAGTATTTCTGTTTTGTCTGTGACTTGCAGTTTCTCTTTTGCCATGACCTTAAAACTCCCCACACCTGATGATTGCCCTATGGTCAGTGTTGCTTGAATATGTTCCAGCCTACAGAGTAGTTGTGGGTAGTTATGACTGTTCACGAAAATATTTACAAATAATTGAATAAAGATTTTTCATTTTGAAATATTGGTGGTAGTGGTGATTAAGAATCTAAATTGGATGAACCAACTTTGCCTTTAGAGAAATGTCTAAGTTATGTTTGGTTTATAGAGGTTCTGTATTGGGAAAAGTGAAGAGGCCTAGGACTCAGGATTTCCAAGATAAGGTTCTTCAGCATGGCTCATAGAGAACATCATTTAGAATTTGTCTTGCTTCCAAATGATTCCCTTTATATTTCCTAATAGAGAGGCTCTGACTATATCAATACGGTGTTTCTTTATTAAGCAAAAGCTCATGCCAAGACTTCAGATGTATTTGACTTCGTATTTAACCACAGTGTGAATTTCTGTATAATTAACTTACCCATCACAGTGATGAAGAATGAGACGGTGGTAGTGATGCTGTGATTGCATTACCTCTTTCATCCTTGATTTTTGGTGATTAGTCTTCCTTGAAACTTTCTCTTGACATGGACCATCAATATGGAAATCTGAAACTTCCATTGGCAGAGTTGGTCTCTGAACTGGCATCCACCCAAGCCAGGAATAGATTGCAATAAACTTATTGAGAATAACACAGTCCCTAATTGTATGTGTAATCCATGACTTTCATTGTCTTTACCACACCAAATGGCTCTGCCAAGTCTTATTTCTCTGACTTCCTCTACTTCTCACTTAACCTCTTTTCTTCATGCAATTCCATTTTGTTCCTGAGGCTATGTAGAATTCACTGACTCTTTCAGGCCTAAAGGTTTAAATCTGGTCATCCCCCCACTCTTCCATGCTGTTTCATTTCTAAGATGGCATTGAGGATATTGTCATGGTTGTTTCATACTTAGTTGTTACTGTTATGGTTGGTAATATATAATTCTGAACTAAAATTGCTAGCTATTTTTTGTCATTGTGACAATGGGTTTTAGGAACATGGCACTCCAATTTTGCTACTGAATGTTATGATTAAATGGGAGGAACTAGAAGAATACAATTTAAGAGCAGGTTTTAGCAATAATTTTAAAAAATAGAGTCAGAGTCGATCATCCTATCTAGGCTTATCTCCCTGCATGCAGTTAGTTACAACACTTGGAGGGCCGTTCCCAAGACTGGCACCAAAGAGGTCAGTTTTTCCGCTCTCGCTCCCAGAAAAGATCAGGAAGCTCAGTAAGCTTCATGAAAATTTAAGCTTCAAGTTTAGAAAACTGAAAACAACCCAAACCCTCAAACATTCAGTTTGGGTTGAATCTTGGACAAAGGTTTTCTATGCAGCTAGTGGAGTCATTCCAGTTTAACGGCTGTAGTAACTTCATTTCAGGGCTAGTGATGGGGAAATTATGAAACCATAACTTGGATCTTATTTTAACAAAACCAAGAAGTAAAAACACTTACTGGGGAATCTGAATGGGAAAGGGGACCTACCTAACCCCAATTGCTGCTATTTTACTGTGGCAGCTCCTCTTACTATAGGAATTATGAAACCATTCTTTCCAGTTCCTTCAGAGAGACCTGCCTTTTGAAACCGATTGAGTGGCCTGCATCCAATTTATAAACCTCCTGATGTGCACAACAGGGAAGATCTTTCATAGGTAATTAAAGCCAGTAGAGTTAAGGCCTGTCATTGTGATTTCCCTCCTGGTCAGCTTTCATTTCAAAAGTCATCCCAGGAGAACCACTGTAGTTCTTTACCTAGTTGACTTCTGAAACAAAATTTTCCATTTCAAAGAGAGCTCCATAATTTAGATCCTATCCTCCTTAGATATAATTTTTTTGTTCCAGGGTTAAGAATTTAATTTAATGACTATTTATTGAGTGGCTTCATTATATCTGGCACAGGAGAATATATTCCAGGCAGAGGTATACAGCGTAGTGGGAAAAATGTCCTCAAAGATCTTTTGGACCAGTTCAATAATCAACAATAAAAACATCTCAGAACAAAAACAAACTCAAAAAGGATTTATTCTGAAATAATTTAGAAAACCTCAGTTGATTTTTAAACATACTCAATACAGCATGTCACCTCATTTACAGTTGATCACTTATCAAATTCTGCAGAGCAAAATGAGGTCGAGCCTCAGGCTCTGCAGATGTGGAGCACAGCCTCAAGCATCAGAGGCTGCTAAAGTTCTGAAGCACACAATCTCAGAGGATTTCAGAACTATTTGGGGCCTCAGAGCATCCAGAAATACCGAGAATTTAATAAAGTCCGTGCTTTCTTATTTAGGTAGAGACAGATTTGCTAGATAATACAAGTGACTTAACTAACAAGGTTCCAGTTAATAAGTACCATAAATATTTCCTCAAAGTATCTATATTCTTATCAAACTAGCTTGTTCTCTTAATTGAGGATATATTTAGTTGGATTATATTAAGCATTCACCACTCTTTTAAGTCAGTGTTTCTGCTTTACATGGAATCATGTTACTGTGAAATTTGAACTAATTCACATGAAATCTGAGTCACAAGCCAGTGAAATGTTATTAATGATATTTGTTACAACTTGAAATTTTCCTTTTTTTCATTTCTTTTAAAATAAAATATTGTTTTAATACTATGCTTTGATGATGTCATTATCTAATTCCTTTCCTTCTTTATGTACTTTAGAGCTACAGGGAGCAAATCTGTTTCTTAGAATATAAATCCATCTAATAAACTTTTCAAAATTTGGAGATTTCCTTCTGAACTAATAATGATGCAATAATGATTACAATTAACAGTGGAACTATAGGAGTACCATATTCTTTGATAACTTGAAATTTTAAAATTTGATTCTGAATATTTATTCAAACTATTAATGGGCAACCAATACACACTCTGTAGAGAGCTCTGTACTTAGGGAGCGAAACAATGGTTGAAGAAATGAAATAAATCTGAGTGTTAAATGCCTATTAAGTGGCAGAGATAGTCAGTTGCAAACAAGGAAGTAATCATTTTCAGATAGGGATGGTCTGAGTGCTCACAGAGGAGGTGAAATTGGTGTTCTCCTTTGAAGGGTATATGAATTTAGAGACCAGCAAGCATGTGTTTCAGAGGTGAGAAATTGATGCTTCAGAGGCTGGAAAATGCATGCCATGTGTATGGAGGGCAATGAGAAGACCTCTTTGTTGGGGTTAAACACGGAGTTGATATAGAAGAGTAGTGGGTGTTAGAGCTTAAAAGGTAGGATAAAGTAAGCTTTTGGAAGACTGTGGGGCTTTATACCATAGATGCAAGGAGCTGTTTTAAGTTTTTGAGATGAAGAATGAAATGGTGAAGTAGTGTTTTAGGAAGATTAGTAACAGGATAAGTGGAAAAGAAAATGGTTGAAGATATGACAATTGATTAGAAAATTTTTGCACTTGCCTAAAAAAAGATGATAAATCCAGTGCATAGTAGCAGCTACAGTGCTGCAAAGGAAAAAGCATTAGGAAGAGAAAGAGGAATCAATGTAATTTTGAGACTACTAGACAGGGAAGTGAGGGACAACTGAAAAATGACATCTTTTGGTTTAATGTAGCTTGTGTCTCAGGAATAATGATTATCATAAATGAGAAATCTGGAAAATAGGTCAGGTTGGTGTTAAGGGTAGAAAGTAGGCTTTGTTTTAAGTGAATTGCCCTTGAGATAGTGGCATGTCTTCTAATAAGCAGGTGGAAATGCAGGACTCAATTTTATGAGAGAGGTCAGGACTAGTAACAAAAGAATGGGGACGATTTATATAAAAGTAGCAACCGAAGTTGGAGAGGTAAATAAGATCACCTAAAGGCTTAGAAATGTTAAAAATGTAAAAGCAAATATCTGAGCTATGTGATCTAAGATACACGTAGACAATGAAAGGTGGAGAAAAGATAGTAAAAGAGACAGAAAACGAAGCAATTGAAAGGTAAGGAAAAGAACCAGAATATGATAGAATCATAGAATTCAAACAAGTTATAAGTTTTAAAAACAATAGTAGTGATTGGCAGTGTCTCATACTTTAGAGAGGCTATGGAGAATGGGAAATGAAAAACACCATTGATTTTTTTCAACTAGGAGTCTTTGGAGCCAATTAAGTATAATTTTCATAGAGTAGGAAGAGCAGGCGAAATTGTGCGAGAAATAAGGAGGCAGTGGTGGTAAGGAAGTAAAAGAAACAGGTATATTCAACCCCTTGGGAAGAAAGGGAATAAAAACAGTGGCAAGATGAGTCCCAGATCCTCTTCTTTTCTCTCTCCCCAGGCAGATTTAATCTCTTTCATGTAGAATCACCATTTATATGCCAATACCTCCCAGAATTATATCTCAAATATAGAACATGCTCCCTAACACCCTAACTCCCATGTATCAAAAGCTTTTACTTTGGTATCAATAGATATCACTTCAACTTCAACATCTGAAACTAAATTTATAATTTCCCCTTGCTCCTACTAAAATACAAAACAAAATACAGATAAGCATAAACAAACAACCAGTTCCTCTTGTAGTGTTCTCCATTTCAGTAAGTAACATGACACTCTCCCTACTTGCTCATGCTAGAAAGCCTGGGGTCATTTTCGATAACCCCCTTTACTCTTCATTTCTCTCATCTAATTCACCACCAAATCTTGTAAACACACTTCTCTCCACATCCTCACCCCCACTCATTGAAGACTCAGTCATCTGAACAAACTCAATAACATTTCACATGGTTCCTCTGCATCTCCTCTTGCTCCTCACAGAAACCAGGGGCATGCTTTAAATCCACAAACCTGATTACTATTACCCTCCTATTTAATACCTACTAATGACCTCTTTTTTCCTTCAAGCCAAGTGATGTTATGAAAACAGCTGTTTTAGAATGAAGCAACTAACTCTCTATGGAGGAATTAGAAAAGGCTTCATTAAGAAGTTGGCATATGGACTGCCCTTCAGTGTCTTTAGGAGAATCATATTAGTGTGAAGTACAGGATTAGGGTGCCAGAAAATCATTCCAGTTTGGGGAACATCATGTGCCAAGGTAGGAAGTAGCTGTTCAGAAAAGGGTGACAAGTTCAAAGTGTGATGTCAAGGGATGGGGAGTAACTATAGAAGCCAGTTTTTGAAAGCCCTTTTGTGTTGGATTTTATGGAGGTTTTAAAGCAAGGGATAATATAAAGAACCAAGCTTTTTGTGGCAAAGGGGAAAGTTGACTGCAATGTTTGAGAGGTTTAGAGAAGGGAGCAGTTCAGAGTCTGTTGCAGGGACCCAAGAAATGTAATAGAGGCTGAGACAAAGGCTGTGGGGCTGGGAAAAGATTCAAGGCATATTTAGAGTAGGACCCACAGAAGAAATGCAACATGTGAGGCTAGCTCTCCTTGAATAATGTTATTGTGAGTTTATGTGCAAAGCCTATGACCTGGCCCTAAATTGACATGTTATTCTGTGGTTTCATACTCTGCAGAGTGTATTATTTTTGCCACATGTAAAATGTACTGGAGATAAATTACAATTAGTTTGTGTCCTAGTCAAAGCTGCACTAAAAATACAACCCAGTAAAAATAATTTTAAGAATCCAAATACCTGGATTCTTCACAGTTCTGTCTCTGATAAGTTTTATAAACTTGGTCAAGTAATATACTTAGCCTGAGGCTTAAATTTCTCATTTGCAAAATGAAGGAGTTGACTAGACTCACTGGGTGACTTCTAAGGTTTCTTCAGGCTCCTCGGAACCAGTGTCAACTTCTAGGGTATTTTTCTGCTTTAGTTGATTGACTTGAGTCTAACTGGCAGGAAGCAGACTGCTTCCCAGTTTCTTGAAAACAGTTCTCTCCTTGAAGAAATGTGTCGTCTAGCGAGTGTTATGAGTAGCATTCCTTGACCCACCTTGTCTTAGAAAATGCATTACATTTGTAATCCTTTTAGAGGAACTTTCCATCTCCCATAGCTGGGTACCAAGAAAAAAATATTCCAGTTAATAAAAGCCATTTGTTGTAGTTCTATTATACTTGGTGTGGCATATTTTCTTTTCTCCCCAAGGCTTCTCTTAACTAGGAGAAGCTTGAAAGCACACTCATTGTCAAGTTTTCCTAGACTTTTGATTTCAAGAACTTGTGTAGAATTACGTGTTTTTTTTTTTCCTTCAAGTACAATTTGCAGAAGGGTAGAGACATATATAATTTAATTAAACAAATTTAAGCTTCTACCACGTATGAAGCATTGTGGAGAAAAAGAAGGATGGGTAAAGGAATGTGCCAAGAGGGATAAGGCACAATTTCTATCTTCAAGTAAGTGTATTATTTAATAGGCGAGCCTAGAATGTTAACAAATACTCTGAATAGGTATATGAAAATGGTAGTACAGTAGAAGAGAGTGCTACATATCGGATGAGTATGATTATTCCAGCCTTGGGGATGCAAATTGGAAGAACTGTCTTCTGGTAAGTGCTATTCCTAAATTCTGTCTGAGCAGGTGGATATTAGTATGAATAACCCAGGTATGGGTCTAAAAGAATTGATCAACTTGTCTTTGGCAAGTTTATATAAAGTTTTAAGCAATCTCATTAACCACTTCGGATTATAGCATATTATTCATGTGAGAGATATAAAAAGGACCAACTCCTTGAAAATGGTTAATTGGTTATAAATAGACACAGTCTAAATTTTTGGCAAGAACATGATGAAAGCTTTTATGAAGTTATGAAATTGTGGCAACATGTTGTCAACTGTGGCACTTGAAGTCAAGTCATTAGAAAATCACATGAACAGATTTAGTGTACTACTAAGCCGACAGACATGCTGGCATAAACAGTTATTAAGCTGCAGACTAAACTGAAGATCATTTTTTTTTAAATGATGCTTTACAGCATATTGTATGGGTATTACATTTTTTATGCACATCATATTCAACTCCTGGATGAGTGTTATCTTAAGATTTTCTCTGTTGACTTTAACATAAAGATAACAAGATTCTGTTTCTAAAGATAGGGTATTTATCTCATTCAATGTGAGTGCTAAAATATTCTTGTTCTATAATTCATTCATTTGAAAGATAACTATGTTTTCTGGTGGCGTAAAGGTGTTCTTTCCCGTTTTGTCTTTGTACCCTGAGGATAAACAATCATAGGTAAAATAAACCTAAAATAAATTGTAGGTGAAATAAACTTAAAAAGTTTATTGCAGACTTAAAAAGCATGAGAAAGTTAGTAAGCCAGGAAATTGGTATACATGTATTTATATATATATACATATATATACATTTATATATATATATATATATAAACCTGGTATTGTATTTTGTCTTCATCTAATTATGAAAGTGATTAAAAAGTTCAATATGGTGAAAAATGTGTCTAAATTGTGACAAAAGTTCTGATCCCAGATTTGTGTCTGTGTTTGTCTGTTCTCACGCTGCTAATAAACACATACTCGAGACTGTGTAATTTATAAAGAAAAGAGGTTTAATGGGCTGACAGTTCCACATGAGGAGGCCTCAAAATCATGGAGGAAGCCAAGGAGGAGCAAAGTCACATCTTATGTGGCGGTGGGCAAGAGAGCTTGTGTAGGGAAACTCCCATTTATAAAACCACTAGATCTCGTGAGACTTATTCACCATCATGAGAACAGCATGGGAAAGACCCAACCCCATGCTTTAATTACCTCCTACCAGGTCCCTCCCACGACACATGGGAATTATGGGAGCTCCAATTCAAGATGAGATTTAGGTGGGGACATAGCCAAATCACTAGACTTTTAAGTTGGAACAGTCCTATAAGAGGGCATGGAAAAGTCTAAGTAACCTTAAGGTGACTATTCTAAGCCTCTATTCTCCATCAGTATGTTAATGCATAGTGTTTAAAGAAATTGTTAAAATGAAGACTGTTATCTGGCAGGAGTAAGAGACAGAGTCCTGCTCTGTTGTCAGGCTGTAGTGCAGTGGAGTGGTCTTGGCTCACTGCATCCTCCGCCTCCCAGGTTCAAGCGATTCTCCCGCCTCAGCCTCCCAAGTATCTGAGACTACAGGAATGCACCACCACACCCAGCTAATTTTTGTATTTTTACTAGAGATGGGGTTTTACCACATTGGCCAGGATGATCTTGATCTCTTGACCACGTGATCCACCCACGTTGGCCTCTCTCCCAATGTTTGTACATTTTTAAAGGGAATAATTACATTATGAACAAATATTTTCTTATCCTACAATTAGAATTTAAAATTTGATGTGTTCTGCATGTTTCTTTTTCATTTGCTTTTCCCCTTTTAGTGCCTAGCACAATTCGGTGTAAATATAAGGAAGGGCAAGCAATTATTGGATACATAAATAATAACAAAACTCTCTTTACCTCAAATATCATACAGAATCTTGGAAGCATATTTTAACAGAAAGGTGCTTTAAGTGGGGATGGGGAACCTCTTAAAGAGCTGGATCAGTTACTGAAATAACGAAGACTAGCATAATTTCTATTCCTGCCTGTCAAGAAATGAGGTAGGCAAATTAAAGTCATCAGGATCTAGCACTGCTGCTCTGCCTCCAACAGAAAAGATGAGCCAATGAAAAGACAAGCCAGTGAAAATACGCTGTGACTCCCTGTCAGCCCCAGTGGCCATATGCACAAACACTATGCAGACCAATACACACACACACACACACACACACACACACACACACAC
>NW_022436942.1:60584646-60685777 GCF_009761245.1 Sapajus apella
ACACACACACACACACACACACACACACACACACACACGTATATAAATTTATGTATTTTCTTTTGTCTATGTGTCTAGTCAGCTTAAATGGGTCGACTTGTGTTTTGGCTCCTATAACCAAACCAGACTCTTTGGCTCAGCTCTACCTGCAAACTTTCTGGCCTGCTTCAGTATAGTGAAGTGGTTTAAGTTTCTGAGAACAAATAATTAGGCTCTCGGAGAAGGCCAGGGTTATACAAAACCCATTCGTTTTTGCTTCTGTGAGCTCTGTGTCTCTGTAAAAAAGGAAAACAAAGTTAGATAAGGACAGTGTTCAGCTATATGAGCTTCATGACATTTCTCTTGTTGTGTTGTCAGAACATTATTTATTTTTTGTTGTTCTGAACCTGAGACACCTAGGGATTAATATTTTTAAGTTGCATAGCCTTTTAAATCTCAGACCCAGAATTAGTGTTGGCTTGGACCAGAATCTGCCCTTATGTTTGTTCCATCACCTTATCTTATCTTTGTTACTTATCTTCACTTTTTGGACTTAAAAGGTAATGAACTTTCAAACTAGGCTAAGGAGCATCTTCAGCTAAAGAAGGCTAGATAGAAGGTATGTATTTATTTTATTAAACTTGCTCCACTATCTTTCTATGGTACCCTCTCCATATCATAAAAACTTTGGAGACCTGTATTGTTGGGAAGGTTGCTCAGTTACAATAGAGACTAACTGAGGCACCGACTTCAAGTGATTTTTGGTGACCAAGGCGCAATAATTGGGCCTAATATAAACCTTCTCTCCATCCGGTCCACAGGCATAGCATTTAAATCAAGTTTTAGGTGGTTTTAAAATATAGCAGAAGTCTCACTTTTTTTTTTTTTTTTTTGAGATGGAGTCTCTCTCTGTCACCAGGCTGGAGTGCAGTGGAACAATCTCAGCTCACTGCAACCTCTGCCTCCAGGGTTCAAGCGATTCTCCTGCCTCAGCCTCCTGAGCAGCTTGGACTATAGGCGTGCACCACCATGCCTGACTAATTTTTGTATTTTTAGTGGAGACAGAGTTTCACCATGTTGGCCAGGATGGTCTCGATCTCTTGGCCTCATGATCCACCTTCCTCAGCCTCCCAAAGTGCTGAGATTACAGATGTGAGTCACTGTGCGCAGCCAGAAGTCTCACTTTTTTAGGTATTTTTTTCTTTAGCAGAGATATAACTTCCAAGAAATTTTTCTTTATTAATTATATTTAGGTGTTTTTCCAAATTATGAATCACGGGCTATACCTATTTATTAATTGATACTTTAATAAGTTATAGTGAATTGCTTGCATGTTCTTTTACCCAGAGGTGACCACTAGTATTATTTTTATAGAAGTTGCAGATCTTTAATTTCCTAGGAAAACCACAGCTTGAAGTGAGGTAGACAGGGGAAGGGTGGAAGCACTTTTCTCACACTCAAGCTCAACATCTTGTCCAGAGGAAATAGAACAGAAACTTTCTTCTCCAGTGGTGGGGCTATTTCCTAAGGGAAAGCAGGGAAGGGTGTGATCCCCTCAGTGACCTCATTTTCTGTTTTTCATCTCGTGTGTCAGATGGAATTTTAGGATTCAGGAATTATCAGTGTCGCCTATGAGTTATTAATAGAATAGAAGATTATTTTGACCAGTGAGGTGGAGGGAAAGGAAATGATAATAAGAGTAACTGTCCCACATTATTAGACAAGGAGATAAGGTCAGAGGAGAGTAAAAATAATCCATGTGAAAGATTGTGTAGAAGTTAACTAGATAGCAATGATTCTACTTTTACTCCTACTAATTTGGAAAAACACCTAAATATAATTAATACAAATAACTTTTGTATGGTGATCCTTATTCCTTAGCTTAAAAATAAGGACAAAATTATGGTAGAAAACTGTTTAAGCATTAGATAGAGAACTGGAGAAGTATGTTTTATCTTTCATTTCCATATTTATCTTCACCCTCTGCTTTTTCAAGCTGCAGGCGAAAATTCCACCATCTTCAGAGGTTCTGCCTTACCCTAATAATTTGACTCTTTCCTTATTTTGGTTTCTAAGATATCAATTCCTTTTTAGCTTTGCTTATTCTGGATCTTGGTACTGAGACTGCAGAGAAAGGAGGTGAGAAAGCATGAACATTTTTAAAGTTTGGAAGTGAACATTGGACATATTCCCTCGTGGTACAAGTGCAATGTTATAACTCTTCAATGGTAATTTAGTAACTGTCAAATCTGTGATTTTCATGTACTTATTCTGCCTCTTTATTTGGAGTACCAGAGAGTTTTGCTTAGGTCCTTCAACAATTGTCTTGGTCTGATCCCTGGCAACACAACATAATAATCAATCTGGATTTTCTACTCTTCATTGGAAGGCTGAAAATGTACAGTTCGGCAAAGATTGGAAGGGCAATTCTGTTGGAACTGCACCAACTGAAGTCATCGACCACATGAAGATGGCCAGATCTTCCACCA
Source organism: Sapajus apella (assembly GCF_009761245.1). Classification (NCBI taxonomy): domain Eukaryota; kingdom Metazoa; phylum Chordata; class Mammalia; order Primates; family Cebidae; genus Sapajus; species Sapajus apella. The sequence goes on from NW_022436942.1 coordinate 60,587,115, forward strand.
GAAATAGACAAATAATGAGTTTTGGGATCCAATGAAGTGGTCACTCTCTTAATTATGGCAAATTGATGAACTCTGAAAGTGCAATCGCATGACCTTCTTTGATTTTTGTGCAGCTTGAATGACAGACTTGTAGACCCTGAAGCTGATGGTGACAGAGAACAGAGCCAGAGTGAAATAAGAAGCCACAGTGATAATGCTGAAATCTCCAGGGAAAGTAGCATGATCCATGTGGGTGAAGACAAACTCAGCTTTCTTCACTTTGTGCCAGAAACCCAGATGGTGTATTATACAGAAAGCTGAAGAACAGGCTAGTCCCTTTACCACACCTCTTTCCCTGTTGCTGGGCATGGAGTGTTTGTCCCTAGAGGACAACAAGGAATTAGATGGAATTGAGTAGCCTCCAATAGCTTTACCATGGGCCTTTTCAGCAAGGAAAATAGAAAAAGAAACAATAAAATAATCACACTATTGGCTCTCCCAAGTCCCTTCACTCTCTCCATGCTTAGGCTCGGACTACTAGTAATGTCTTGATTTCGGACTTTCTAGATTTTATTATTTTATATACTAACTTGAACTTTTCTTGATTAATATTTCATTTAAAAATCTCTTCTGCCATTGTATTTTTCCTCATCAAAAGTGTTCTCCAAATGTTTTCTTTCCAGTTGTCTCTCTACCCTTGCTCCAATCCCATTCCACACAGGTAGCTACCAGTAATGTTTTGACTTCAATTATTTTATATGCTAACTGGAATTATAGACTGTTATAGCTAGAAGGAACCTTGGAGATCATCTTTCCATCTTTCCCTACCTCCTTTCACTGTCTCACCACTGCAGGCTTCTAGAAGATATATAGACAGGCTAAATGCCCCACCCAAAATCCCACTTCAGCTAGGAATTGACAAAACTGGGACTAGAACCCAGGTCTTTTCATTCCTAGCTAAGAGACCTTTCCAACCTCATCCCACAATTTTATATTTTTAGTTTGCTGGATGTCCTAAATAAATAGTTTCTGTAGGATGGATTTGAGTGATTTATGGCCAGATTGAATTTATAAGGTGACCATCCATTTTTGAATGAGAAGCAAACATGCTTCTAACCAAATAGAAATGACTGTAGTTCATCTATTGTCTCTCCTTTGGCCTCGGTGACTGGTTCCACAGGCCCAGCGTTCTGCTTTCCTGGGGCCTGGAGCAGCTTTGTTGTACTAAGATGGATCCTTAGATCCATCTATCACACAGTAACATTGGCCTTCTTTTCTCTTTTTTTGGTCACTTGCTTTGGGCATAGGCACATCTTTCCATGCTTTTGATTCAAATGTTTCTAGAAAGATGGAACTTAAACCAGTCGGGCTATTTGAGTTGCTGGGTATCTTCTAAATATTCCACATAAAATCAGGATTTTCTCCTGTTATGAGACATCATGTTTTTTATTCATGTGCCCTCAACTGAGGTTTAAAGTTTGATCAGTAAATTCTTACCTAGGTTAAGCTCTAGGCTGGCCTTTTTCTTTATATTAAGGAGACCCCTCCCTAGGCTTTCACTCTAAGTTCAATTTGAACACCTCTCACACCTTCTTTTATAGACATAAACTGCACTTTCACAAAATAACACTAATAAAAACCTTCAGATCTCATTCTACCTCTACCCCCTAACCATTCTCAGAACTTCTCACTCACCTGGCCCATCTAGAAGTCTCAGGATCACTCTTTTCCACACTGGCCCAGATCTTTGGTCTTTGTTCAGGGTCCATAATGTCTTTTGAATTATATTAAGCATGCTTACTTTAACTATAGTCAGGTCTCTGACACAGACAGAATTCATAGTGAGCTTTGGAATAAGGGCTTTTGTTTTGTTTTTTTGTCAAGGATCCAAAGTGACCCAACTTGAATTTTTAACAAAGAATGTGTCAGGGGTGGATGCCAAAGGGGCCCACTCTGCAAATACACTTTGCAATTAGCAGAGTTCAAGTGAGCTCTTCTGAGCTGTTGTTGCTTGGGGATCTCTTTCTTTCACATAAGTCTCTGTCTATTGTTTCCCTTTGTGTGTGCTTGTGTGTGTGCTATGGGACATGATAAACAAGGACCATTTTGTTTCATGTAATTACGGAATAATGCTTTTATCTTTACCTTTCATATCCACTTTACGGATAGAATCTGTTGTACACTTGGGACTGCTTCTATGACCAATTCTGTAGTGTTGCCTGCAGTTCAGGCACATGCCCCTGAAACCTTAATCACAAACAGATGCTGTTCTGAATCAAGAGTTTCCCTTTTTGGCTACTCAGCCTGAGCAATGAGCTGCCTAACTTGGATCCTACAGGCTTCTTGAAAAACTCCACAGGCTGCCTTACTAGCACACTGGTAACATGCTGAAGATTGATATTTTCCAGGCCCGAGAAGGACTTTGAAATAGTACCTAGCAGTTGTAGAGAACTGTTTATTTTCCCCTCCTCCCGCAAGTGTTTTCACATACATGATCTCATTTTATCCTTCAACTAGTCCTTGGAGTTAAGTAGGAAAAGCAGTGTTTTCCCCTAGGAACCTGAGGTCCAGAGATGTTAAGTAACTCACTCAAGGTCACACAATTAGCCTTGACTCCTAGTCTAGTGTTCTTTCCACTAAAATGACACCAGTATTTACTTTGTTCTGTTTCAAAGTTGTTCAAAGTCTTTTAGGCGCTGCTTGGATCCAAGCTGTCATTCTTATAGCTTGGATTCAAATCACATTTGCAACATCTTTTAGCATTTCGTGTTTTTTTCCCTTGGCCTTAAGTTATGTCTAAGGTAGTGATTTTGTGGGGCCTTAAAAAGTATTTGGGAGAGAGAACCTTTTTAAAATAAAAGTTGAAGGAAAAAAATTATTTGGGGAGGTTGTTCAATAAATCATGGTTCAATAGAGCAAAGATGTAGCTGTAAATTAGGCATTCTATAAACGAAAACCACACATATGATTCTGAATTACGAGGTCTGTGTAATCATTGCTCTCAGAGCTAAAGTAAACAAAGCATGTAAGATGTCTGAGCCTTACTTTCCTCATTTAAAAACTAAAGGCAAGACTAGAATCAATTAGTAAATTGTCTCCATAAATTAACATAGATTCTAATCTCTTGTAAACTTAACAGCTTGCAGCAGCATTCTTATGATGGAAGAAACAGTATTTGTCTGAAAAAAATACCTTAGAGATAGAAAGTCCCCATCAAGGGATTGGGTTTTCTGGAGAGGGAGGGAGGAAAATAGAGGAGAATTTATTTAAAGATATGAAGTTGAGAGCTGTGTAGGTTAAGAACCAACAGAGAAACTCCTAGAAGTGGATGGCCAGAAAGGACTCTGGAGAAAGAGGGATGATTGGTCTATATAGAGTTTCTAAATATTTGCTCTGTGATCTTCATATCATCAGTAAAATCTGTATTTTGTGCGACTGGAAGCTTTCCTATAGGAATTAATGAAGAGGCCAAGTTTTGCTTCCAGATTGACATAATGCAGAATTGAGCAGAAGAGATAATGAGAATATAATTCTGGGAATTTGCCGAAGTCTTGGGGACAGCTTTGGATTTCTGCAAACTAGAACTGAAGGCGTAAGTCAATTTCACTTAACTATCCGTGGCTGACATGTGGGGTAGTGTATGATAATGAACATGAAGATCTAGAAAACATTATTTTAAAAATACTCTTATGGTTTTAGAACAGGGGTCCCCAAACCCCACAGACTGGTACCAGTCTGGCCTCCTAAGAACCAGGCTGCACAGCTGAAGGTGAGCTATCTAAGCAAGTGTGTGAAGGTTTTTCTCTGCTCCTCATCACTCACAGTACAGCCTGAGATCTGCCTCCCTGGTGCTCAAACGGTTGGGAACTGCTGCTTTAGAACTAGGATAAGATCAGAGATCTCATAATAAAGGTGCACATCAAGAAAGTGAATGTGAACAAGGATGTTGGAAACAGAGTACATGAAGATCAAGAACTTTGACATACAGTTCCAACTTTGGCCCAGTTTGCAGAATGATTTTAACTCAGTTTTAATGAGTTTGTTCCCTTTGCCATGTAATTTATAATGGTAGTTCACATGGATTGTTGATGCTTTTACTCCAGCAGCCAGAACCAGAAAATTGGAAATTTTCTACATCTGGAAATATTTACCTCGGGATCTTGAGAAAGAGTTCTTGGTCTGAAGAAGCAGAGGATGGGGAGGAGCAAGGCAGAGAACAACAAAACCAAAGCATTCATTTCCAGTTCAGTAAAGAACAGACATTTTACATGAATGCAAGGAACAGAAATGTCCTCTGTATAGAGAAATAGGAGTCCAGATATGTTGTCTTAAAGATACTAGGGATACTAGGATACTAGAGGGTTGCAAATTTAAAGGACAACAAGATTCTATTGGAATGCTTATGTTGGATGGTTTCAATCCTCTCAGTAAAGAAAGGGAATTAGCATTATCTGCTGAAAAGTAAGCATTGGGATTGTAGAAGTTTGTGGGCTTCAAAAGAGTTCTGAACTAGTTTTGGGAGAATGAAGCTAGGGAGGCAGTGATAAATTAATGACATTATCTACCCATGAGTGGCTAGGGCCAAAGAGCTCCTGTACAATCTTATATATACTGCTAAAATAAAAACTCCTTCTACCTTTTTACTGTGGATGAAATTCAATTCCCTTTGAGAGTACTGCTCAAATGAATTTCTTATTCTCCCCCCACTGCGCTAGAGGGATGGCACCAGGAGAGAAAAGCAGAGAAAAAGCAGTATTCTTCTGGTGTTCTTTCATTTATTCTTGCAATTAGCAAATATTTGTTGAGTACCTACTAGTCTAGGTAGTCTGAGCTAGATGCTGGAAGAAGTTTATTTTAACTCTTTTGATAAGATACCTCTTTCGAAGCCTATGCTGTATAAAAATACCTTCTCCTCTTCCTTTTGCTATCCTTTACCACTTTGCTCATTTGTTGAAGGTTTTGATGCTTGTCTTTCAAGTCTAGGTTATAGGTATGCGTTCAGTGTAGCATTCTTTGAGCTGTCCTTCTGCTCTTCAGGTGATGGAGACCATACCCTAAATCTCTTTTCATTAAGCCATTGCATACAACTGAAAAGATTTATTGGCTATCACAATCTTGCCCTGGGACACTTTAACCTATTCAGCAAATTTAACTATGAGTGTAATGGCCATACCCTGGATTTGATCTTTGCCTCAAGGTTGAGCCTTGATCAGCATTTGTTGCTCTGTTGTCTATTTTACCGTATGGGATTGAAAAGCAGTTGCTTTCTCTAACCCTGGTAAGTCCCCAAATTCCTGGACTTTTCCCCTTTTATTACTGAATATTGGTTGATCCTTTTCTAAGTACATTTCTTCCTTCTAATACCTTGCTGTATTCATTTTCTGGAGCTGATGTTATGGCCTAAACAATATAAATTTATTGTCTCCCATTTCTGGAAATTAGAAGTAGAGATCAAGGTATCAGCAGAGTGTGTTTCTTCTGTGGGATATAAGGGAGAATCTATCTATTCTAAGCCTCTTCTCTAGCTTTTGGTGGTTTACTGACAATCTTTGCTGTCTCTTGACCAGTGGATGAATCTCCCTATTTCTGCCTTCATCTTCACATGGCATTCTCCCTGTATGCATGCCTCTGTGTCCAAATTTCCTTTCTGTATAATGATACCGATTATATTAGGACCTTATTTAAACTATCTGTATGTCCAGTTCCAATGTACTGGAGATTAAGGATGCTAGTATATCTTTTTTGAGGATCTAGGAGGACACAATTTAACTCTTAATACTTACCAAATACAGCCAACAGCAACTAAGACATGCCACTCGCATTCTGTTTTCTAACCTTTCTTTTCTATGGTTACAAGTTACTTGAGTATACGATTTGCCTTCTAAGTTATCTCAAGCAACAATTTTACCAAATGTTACCAGTTTTAGCCTTTTCTGAATTTTATCACCACCCAAATACAGGCTCCTAAGCCAATGCCACATATTCTTTCACATTCCAATTTGTGGTTTTTGGAGATACCCACAAATTAACATAATATTCACAATAGTTGCCCATGGAGGCTGAAAAACATTTGCAATATTAGGCTACTGATATTACTCTTAAATTTATAAATAGTCCATTTGTACTCCTGCCATTTCCCTGCAAATGTTAGAAGGGGCCCTGCTTTCTGTGTCTCTGACTCCAGATACTTTTTTGACTGTACTGGTTATTTCAGTCACTTTCTTTCTTTCTTTTTGGACCTTTGTACTGTACTTGTAGGGTATTTTTGAAGAGAGAGGAAGTATTATAATTAGTCCTATGTTCAGAGAGGTAAAGGCAACTAGAAAAGAGAAGTGGTATAACAGAAAAGCAGTAGAAATATAGAACCAATTATTTGAGAGAACAGGGAAAGAACAAATTACTTGTTTAAAAGCGTCCATTTTTAAAATTATACTTTAAGTTCTGGGATACATGTGCAGAATGTGCAGGTTTGTTACATAGGTATATGCATGGCATGGTGGTTTGCTGCACCCGTCAACCCGTCATCTACATTAGGTATTTCTCCTAATCCTATTTCTCCCCTAGTCCTCCATCCCCCAACAGGGCCTAGTGTGTGATGTTGGGGGATAGGTTCCCTGTGTCCATGTGTTCTTAATGTTCAACTACCACTTATGAGTGAGAACATGCGGTGTTTGGATTTCTGTTCCTGTGTTAGTTTCCTGAGAATTATGGCTTCCAACTTCATCCATGTCCCTGTGAAGGACATGACTTCATCCTTTTTTATGGCTGCATAGTATTCTACAGTGTGTTTGTGCCACATTTTCTTTATTCAGTTTATCACTGATGGGCATTCAGGCTGATTCCAAGTCTTTGCTATTGTGAACAGTGCTGCAATAACCATATGCATGCATTTGTCTTTATAGTAGAATGATTTATATTTCAGTTACTTTCTAATGCATTGTGTCCCAATAGATTAGTTCACATTTGGCTCTTTTTTTCCTGTATTTATGCTGGGCCCCAAAAAATTTACTTGAGCTTGTCCTTCTCCATCACCCTTAATACTCTCACTTTCTATTTCTCTGCTCTGCTTGGCCTGAAAAATGCCAGCAGCAAACTATATCTGATCATTGCCATCCTCCTCTGACATGCAACACTATTAAGGATTTATGAAGGGAATACGTAGTAAGCTCCTATAACTTTATGACGTTTAGTTCAATTGTGTTCTCAGCACTGCTAAGGAGTCTTGCAAGAGTTACCTCACTCTCTCTCTCTCTTTTCTCTTTATGGATATGCCGCATAAGCATGAGACGCCTCTTAAAGAATAACTTTGTTTTTGTTATTTATTCCACTATGGAAAACCTGATCTAGTCAGTAATTTCTCAGCGGTTACTTTTAGCTTCCATAACATTCTTACTATCTGCACACATTTGTTCCATTTTCCTTTCTGTTTCAATATCCCTCCTCTTGTTCAATTCAGTCCTTTGCCAATGTGTTCTATCCTACCTTCTCTACTTCTTCAGGAGCCTTACTCCAGCAAAGCCTCCTCTTATCCTTCATTTTAAACTCTGAATCTTGATCGACTCTTTCACCTGAGCATACATTGGCTCAGTATGTCTCTATCTAAAAAATCATTTTTAGACTTTATACCTTTATTTTCTTTGTAAATATCTTCATATACTTTTCCTATGACATTCCTTCCTCCTTCCCCTATTCCATTGAAAACCAACAGGATAGTGTTTGGAGACGTTTGTTTCCCTGGGATTGATAAATCTTACAGCTAAGAATAAAAGCCATGAAATATCTCAGATTCTAAGTTCAAAGAACTATTAAGTCACCTCCTGGACAGTAAAATATCGATGTTATCAGTAACAAGCAATCATGCTAGGATGTAAAATGACTAAAATGTCACTTTCTGAGTATCAGACAATTCATATGGTTTTTAACAAACAATGGCTTTATATCTAGTGCAATGCCTCTTTTAGCATCAACATTCAGAAATTCAATTTCCTTTTTTTTTTTTGGACACATTATGAGATTTTGAAACTATTCTTTATTCTGAGAATCTGTTAATCGTATTTGGAATGGACCTCAACACTTTTCCTGCTCATAATTTTAGTAAAACTGTATTGCGTTTTTAGGAAGTAAATATCAAATATTCCTGTATAAACTTTGACTAGAAAATGGTATATGGGGAGACTCACACATCTATAAAGTTTGGTTATTTAAATCCAAGCGATGTTTTGTCATGAATATCTTAATTACAGAGACATGGAGCTGCTTGGGTAGAGCAATCTCTTTGTTTTAATGGTTGTATAGTATTCTTTTCACATATATATCCACAGTTTTACTTCTGTTTAGCCATTTTCTTCTTTTTATTATGTATGCATTTTTTATTTCTGTAGCTTTTGGGATACAAATTTTTTATGTCACGGATGAATTGTATACTGGTGAAGTCTGAGATTTTAATACACTTGTCACCCAGGTCGTGTACATTGCATCCAATATGTAGCTTTCTATTCCTCACTGTCACCCCCTTCTGGGTTTCTAAAGTCCTTTTACCACTCGGTATGCCTTTACATACCCATAGCTTAGATCCTACTTATAAGTGAGCACATATGGTATTTGGTTTTCCATTCCTGAGTCACTTTACTTAGAATAATGGCTTACAGCTCCTCCAAGTTGCTGCACAAAAGCATTATTTCATTCCTTTTGTATGGTTGAGTAGTATTCCATGGTGGATATATACTGTATTTTCTTAATCCTCACATAAGTTCATGGACACAGGTTGGTTCCTTATCTTTGCAATTGTGAATTGTGTTGTGATAAACGGGCATGTGCACATCTCTTTTTGATATAATGACTTATTTTCCTTTTGGGAGATACCCAGTAGTGGGATTGCTGGATTGAATGGTAGATCTACTTTTAGTTCTTTAAGAAATCTCCATATTGTCTTCCATAGAGGTTGTACTAGTTTACATTTCGAACAGCAGAGTATAAACATTCCCTTTTCACAACATTTTTGCCAACATCTGTTGCTTTTTGACTTTAATAGGGGTCTCTCTGGCTGGGTTAGATGGTATCTCATTGTGGTTTTAATTCGCATTTCCCCAATGATTAGTGATGTTGAGCATTTTTTATTTGTTTATTGGTCATTTGTATATCTTCCTTTGAGAAGTGTCTGTTAATGTCATTTGCCCACCTTTTGATAGGATTATTTGTTTTTATCTTGTTGATCTGCTTGGGTTCCTTCTAGATTCTGCATAATTAGTCCTTGGTCAGATGCATAGTTTGTAAATATTTTCTCCCATTATGTGGGTTGTCTGTTTACTCTGATCATTATTTCTTTTGCTATGCAAAGCATTTTGGTTTGATGAGATCCCATTTTTATTTATTCATTTATTTGCTTTTCCGTTTATTTACTTTTGGGGTCTTAGTCATAAATTCTTTGTCCAGGCCAATGCCCAGAAGAGTTTTTCCCTAGGTTTTCTTCTAGAATTTTTAAGGTTTCATGTCTAAGTTTTTAATCTTGATTTGATTTTTTGTATGTAGTGAGAGGGATCCAGTTTCATTCTTTTACATGTGGCTATCCAGTTTCCCAGCACCATTTACTGAATAGTGTGTTCTTTCTCCAATTTATGTTTTTTCATGCTTTGTCCAAGATTAGTTGCTTGAAAGTATTTGGCTTTATTTCTGGGTTCTTTATACTGGTCCATTGGTTTGTGTATCGACTTTTATACAAGGAACATGCTGCTTTGGTTACCATAGCCTTATAGTATAGTTTGAAGTGGGTAATGTGATGCCTCCTAATTTGTTCTTTCTGTTTAGGATTGCTTAGACTATCTGGGTTCTTTTATGTTCCATATGAATTTTAGGATGTTTCTTCTAATTCTGTACAAAATTATGTTAGTATTTTGATAGGAATTGCATTGAAAATATATACTGCTTTGGGCAGTTTGGTCATTTTCATGATATTGATTCTTCAATCCACGGGCATGGGGTATATTCCAATTGTTTATTTCTTCAATGATTTCTTTCAGCAGTGTTTTGTAATTCTCCTTGTAGAGGTCTTTCACCTCCATAGTTAAGTATATTCCTATGTATTTTATTTATTTATTTTCATAGCTATTGTAAAAGAGATTGAGTTTGTGATTTGATTCTCAGCTTGATCATAAGAAGCAACAGTGTATTTCCATTCACCTCTGCTCCTTTGTGTTATTATTGTCACACATTTCAGTTCTGCATATGTTAGAAATTCCACACTACATTATTATTTTTGCTTACATAGACAACAATATTTTAAAGAAATTTTTAAAAAGAGAAAATGTTACATATTTGTATGTTTACTATTTATTGTGCCCTTTGACAAAGATAAAATTTCCATCTGCTATTTTTTTTCTGTCTGGAAATCTTTAATTTTTTTTTTAATTCTAATCTTCTGCGATAAGTCTCTCAATATTTGTATATATTTAAGATAAATATGTTAATTTTTAATTGTTTTTGAATAATATTTTTACTGTGTGAAATTTTAGATTGAGTTTTTTTTTTCTTTTAGCAATTTGAAGATATTATTTGATTGTCTTCTAGCTTGGATTCTTTACAATGAAAAGTCTTCAGGTATTACTGTTTTTTGTTTCTCTGTTCACCATGTGTCTTCTCCCTTCCTTTGGTTGTTTTTACGATTTTCTATTTATCATCAGTTTTTGGCAATTTACTTACGATATGCTCAGTTTGCTCCTGTATTTGACATTACTTGCTTCTAGACCTCAGACAATTTCTTTTCTTGCTATGCGTGTGTTTTACTTTAAATACTTGAACATAGTTACACTAGCTAGTTTCATACCCTTCATTTCTGTCATTTCTGGATCTATATTAATCCCTTTTCTTTTGTTTCTGAGTCACATTTTCCTATTCTTGGTATGGCCAGTAATTTTGTATTTGGTGCTGGTCATTGTGTGGTTTACGTTATTGAGTGTTTTGAGATGGAGTCTAGTTTGTTTCCCAGGCTGGAGTGTAGAGGTATGAGCTTAGCTCACTACAACCTCTACTTCCCTGGTTCAAGTGATTTTCCTGCCTCAACCTCCAGAGGAGCAGAGACTACAGGCATGCACCACCATGCCCTGATAATTTGTTGTATTTTTAATAGAGTTGGGGTCTCACCATATTGGCTAGGCTTGTCTTGAACTACTGACCTCAAGTGATCCACCCACCTCAGCCTCTCAAAGTGCTGGGATTACAGGTATGAGCCACCACACCCAACCAAGTGTCTTTATTTTTTTGGCTTCCTTCAACAATTGTTAGGCTTTGTTTTAGCAGATGGTTAATTCACTTGGAGATCCAGTCAATATTTTTGAGGACCTTTTTAAAAGAAGATATAGTGCATCTAGAACAGTAATTCTGGATCACTAGCATTTCTATTGTTTTTTTTCCTCTTGCTTTCAGTTGTTTCTATTTCCTTATACACTTTATAACTTTTAATCAAATGATAAACATCGCATATGATAAAATTATAGAAATAATCTGAGTGTCTGACTACTGTCCTTCCTTCAGAGAAGATCTGTAGTTGCTTCTGACAGGCATTTCACTTAAATCCAATCTGGAATTGAACTGGTTTAAAGATGAATTTCAGTATACATGAAGGCTAATCTACTTCTAATTTGGCCTATTTCTTAAGGTGTAATCTTTCAGAGTACCTAACTAAATGCCTGGCATGCATGTTTATCAGAGTTCTTCCTTGAGCCCTGACCTCCAATTTTTGTCTCTCTAGTATTAGTAAACTGCCTAACTTTTTATTTTTTATTTTTTGCTTTACTTCTTAGGATGTCTTAAGGGCTGAATTCTGTACCCCCGCCCCCCCCAACATTTATATATTGAAATCCTAATGCCCAGTACTTCAGAATGTGACTGTATTTGGAGATAAGGCCTTTAAAGGAATAATTAATTTAAAATAAGATCATTTGGGTGAGCCATAATCTAATATGATCAGTGTCCTTATTATAAGAGAGACTAAGACATAGACATGTATGGAGGGAAGATCATGTTGAGACATGGGGGGAAACAGCCATGTCCAAGCCAAGGAGAGAGGCCTCAGAAGAAACCTACTCTACCAATATCTCGCTCTTAGAATTTTATCCTCCAGAATTGTCAGAAAATAAATTTCTATTAAGGCATCCAGTCGAATTATGTTGTGATGATAGTCCTAGCGAACTAGTATAGGATCCTAGATGAACTGTATGCTTTATTTCTTATGGTTTTAGATCCGTGTTATTTATGAATTAACAAATACCTGGAGACTAACTGCATTACTGAATGTGGGTTCATCTTAATACAATTTCATTCCCCCTGAGTTCTTGGCTTCTCAAATCTCACCTGTCTTGTTGTAGGCTTTCCTCTCCAGTCCTCTGAGGCTAAAGAAACTACCACTCAGCTTCTCAGCCTCATAGCCACCCCTTTCTGCTAAATTTTCAAACTCTATACCCTGTGACACTAAGGAATCAGCAAATGCATTCAGAGAAAAAGTGGGGCAGAATTTTGTGTTTTATCTCAGTTCATTTCTTGGTTTTTGGAGAACTTTATCTTTCAGGTCCTGACTGCCTTGATAGTTTTGAATGCTTTCAAACAGATGTCTAAATTTTATCCAACTTTTCTAGCTTTTCTTGTAGGGAAGTTTGATTCAATACAAGCTTTTCTATGAAAATGGAAATGTTTTACATGAGTTTTGAACCTAGGCATTTCATTAAATTATCATTTCTGTAATTAATTTTAGTGTGTTTTCCAACTGTACAAATTGTTGGCAAATGCTTATCATTTTAGAATTTTGTATTTCTTATTTCACTTAGTTGAATAGGTTAGTACTTTCAGAAACATTTTAAATAATAGTTGTAAACAGGAAAAACTATATCACATTTGTGTCATAGTGTTGTTGTGATGACTAAATTAAGTTAAAACATGTAAAGTGCCTAGAAAAGAATGACGGTAATGATGGCAATGATGGTGGTGGTGGTGGTGACGATGATGATGAATATTCTTGTGTTGTTTCTGACTGTAATAGGGATGTTCCTGAGGTTTCCCCACTAAGAATCATGTTAAAGATGTAAGGATAGATTTTTATATTCTTTTTTTAAGTAAGAATTTTATTTTCATCTAGAATCAATATTGAATCTTATCAAATGTTTTTGCAGGACATATGGAGAAGACCACATGATTTTTCATTTTGATTCATTAATATGGTGAATCATATTTATTTTCTCAGATTGAATCAGAACTGTCTTGGTAGGAGCCCCATTTAATCGTCTGTGGTATTCTGTATGCCGCTAGATTTTATTTTTAATAATTTATTTAAACTGTTTTGTATTAGTACTCATAAGTGAAATTGATCTGTAGTTTTTCCTTTTGGGCTGCCCATTTCAGGTTTGGTTCTACTATTATGCTTTTATAACAAATATTTTATAAGTTGTTCTTTCTCAAAGCTTTGACACTTTTAATTAGCATTCATGTCACTGGTTTGTAAAAGGTTGGGAGAATTTAGTTAATTAAACCCATTGGGCCTGGTACTTTTCTTTCTTTGTGTGCGTGTGTGTGTGTGTGTGTGTGTGTGTGTGTGTGTGTGTGTGTGTATCTGAGGGGTCTTAAAACATTTTTTTTAGATTACATAGTGTATCTCTTTTGGGTCAGTTTTGGTAGTCTGTTTTCCCAGAAAACAATCTGTACTTTCCAAGATCCGAAGTTTATTTACATAGAATTGACCCAGTTGATTTTCTGTGCAGACATGATATGGAAAATGTTGAAAACTTAGTTGGCATGAGCATTGGTAACTCATAGCAGGTGCTACAACCAACCACAATATATGCCAACCTCAGATATCTGATATGGCCATAATAGTGCCTATTGGCTAAGTGTTTGTCATTGTATCTGTATTTATTCTCTGTATTATTTTCTCATTATCACTTCTTATTTTTTTTTATTCTATCCTCTTTTTGATTAGGTAAGTTAATGATTTATCTATTTCATTCTTTTAAACAATATGCTCTTGGCTTTATTTGTCACTCTTTTTCTTATTTTCTAATGAATGAATTTGTTTTTGCCTAATTTAACTTGTCAGGTTTACTTCATTTCTTCCTTTTTGCCTTGTGTGGTTGAATTTTGTTTTATGAATATATGTTTTATGATTTTTTTGTCAGCTTGTACACACACACACACACACACACACACACACAGGTGATTTTATCCCATTAATAAGACAGATAAATTTTTGTCATCATATTTTATGTCATAATTTCAGTTTATATTGGTTTTTTCCAAAATCTTTTTGTATGGTTTGTTTTTTATTGTTTTTGTGTGTGTGCATGTGTGTCTTCACAGTTGCACGTATGCATGTACCTGCTTCCTTGTAATTCAAAGATTTATTTTAAATTCTTTTAGTGGTCATCTTAAAACCTCACAATTTAATATGTTTTAGCATTTATTCCAGTCAGTGTCTGTTGATTCACCATTAGAGCAATAACACGTGGTAATACTCTTCTACTCTGGTGATTCTCAGCACTGGTATCATCTGTGAGCTTTTAAAAAACACCAGTGCCTTTGAGATTAAGAGAGGATTATTTTCAAAAAGTCCTCCATATGACTTCAAAGAGCAGCTACAGTTGAGAACCAATGTTTTACCCTCTCTCCCTTCCACCAACAATTTTAGTCAATTATATATTATTTAAAATATTTTTCTAGTCTTTATATTTTTAAAAGATTATTAGCCATATATAGGAGAAAATATGCATGCTTGCACAATCTTCTGTCTTCTCTTTCCCACCTTTGTGTACTGTTATAATTTATAACACATGCATTCTGTTTTGCTGCCATCTTTATCCATGTTTAAATAGATTCTATAGTCACTGCAAGTAATTTTTCCTTGTTCATTTTTTTGATTGACTGAAGTTTATTGTTTAGTAGGTTCTTCAGAAGCGTTTATGGAAGTCACATCTGTCTGTTTCCCTTATACTTATATGACAGTTTGGCAGGATATACAAATCATGGATCACATATCATTTTCCATTTTTTGTGTGTATCATATCTCTGTCTTCCAGCATCAAATATTGTTGTAAACTATAAGCCCAGTCTACTTTTTCTTCTTTGTATTAAGTATGGGAAAGAATGTAATACTGTAACAAAGTACAAAATACAATGACTTAACAAAGATTGAACCTTGTATCTCTCTCATATATTAGTCTGGCTGGTCTAAGTTATTAGGGCAAATGCTGTATAAGGTCACCCAGAGAGCAGTTTCTTCCATGTTTTTGCTCCATCATCCCTTTTAGGGCGATTTCTCACCCTCAAGATAAAAAGTGGGATGTTGGCAAATCTACCTTCCAGCTTGCAAAATAGGTAAGGAGGCAAAATACAGAGAAAGCAGATTTTTTTAAATTTGCAGATGACTTTTGTACATATTCAATATTCAGAACTTGATCTGGCCACCCTAGCTAACTGAATAAAAAAGCTAGAAAATACAGTATAGCTCAGTGGCCTTAATAGGAGAATATTCAGAAAGAAGAAATAGGAGTCCACCTCAAACTTGTAGGTTTCTTAATCATTTTAGCCTGAATGTCCAAAGTTTTTTTGTTATTGTTATTTTGATATTTGAAGACCTATACTATCACTAAAAAATGTTTCAGTGTTGATAATGTTGCATGAGGTTTTTTGCTTTTTAAATTTCGGTATGGATTTCCCGTTTAAGCTATAGGTTCTTGAAAATTATGTCTTAAATTTTCTTTTATGTTTTATTTATTGTATGTTCCCCCCACCACCCTATTTTTTTTTTTAAATCTTGTTTTCCATGTCTATTATTTTCTTGCTTTTCTCACTCCTGCTTTTTTGTGCCTTAGTCTGATTTCAGTGCTGGCTCTTTTTGCTGCTTAATGTAATCTTGATTTCTTGGATGGCTTTATTTATTTATTTTTCTATTTATTTCTCAAGTCTGCCAGCTCATGTTTCATCTCCTGCAGCTCTCTGCTTTGAGCTTTTTGATTCATTAGGTGCCTAGTACTCATGGCCATATTAATTTGGTCATGATTTTTATCTGAGCAGTGGCCATATTTTTCTGGTGTCTATTCATTGTCTGCCACTTGTTTTCCCCACATTTTTCTTCCTTTTCCTAAAAGCAACTTTGCATAGATTCTTGGCTGGTTCTTTTTGTGTTATGACTTTTGTGAATGAGGTTAATTCTTCCAGTTATTTTCAAGAGGTTCCTTCAGGGGAGAGAATAGAGTAGTGCTCCAGGCAAGCAGTAACTCTTCCACAGTAAAGCTCCTTATGACTCAAGTGAGTGTGTGTGTGTGTGTGCGTGTGCATGATATTTTAACCTTCATTTTTCTCTAGTTCAAAAAAATCAGCAATTGCTGGACTACTCGTAATTCAGATCCATTTCCTTCACCCTTCCTCAAGGGTACATTGCTTCTCACAAATATATGTGTTTTCTTGTTTAGCCTCACCTCCCCTGCCTGTTCAATGGGCTCGATGAATGTCCAGATAAGCTCCCTTTAAAGACCAGGCATCCCGTTCACATTGTTCTAGAGAAGGTTTGTGGTTTGTCCCTCATATCGTGCCACAGACTTTGAATTGTTCCCTGCCTGATTTAGTTGAGCTCTTCAGCCACAGATGTCTGTAGGTATTTCCCTGCACTCCTGTTTGAACCTCCCTGTTGGCATCTCTTCCTCAAATATTGTAGTTCAAGGTGATAGGTGTTTTCTAACTTTATCAAAAATTATTATTTTTTCTTTTTTAGTTTTCATTGTTGGTTTGAGTTAATTTGTAAAGAAAACTATGTGGGGCCATCTTTAGTTTGGAATTTCCTAATCAGCTACCATAAATATTTATTTAGAGAAATCCATTATTATTTTGTTAGGATTCTTTCTTCTAAGTGGTAAACTTACAAAATTTCAAGAATTCCAATCTGCTTTTCAAAAGGCTATACAAATCGATACTCTTCTACCCATATATGAAAGTTTCTATTCTCCTATATCCTTACTAACATATATAGAGAACATTGCCTGTATTCTAACATGGTATACCTCTTAAATTGTACTTTTAATTATTAGGTGACAAATCATTATATCTTCTTTTGAGAATTTTTATTATTATCCTTTAGTGAGTGTTGTTTCCTTTCGATGCCTTTGTCAACTTCCTGTAGATTTATATGAGCTTTTTCTTAAAGATATTTTGCATATATTTTTCTGTTAGTCATTTGCAAGTTTATTTTAATGTAATCTTTTACTGAATAAAAATATATTTTTATAGCCAGTTTAATATTTTCCCATGTGGTTTCTACTTTAGGACTTATTTTCTTTACCACAGCAAAATTATATCTCTACATATATATTCTTTTAGTGTTTAGATGTTGTTTTATTTTTTTGTATCTAAATATTTAATAAGTCTGGAATTTGTTTTGATATGAAGTACTAATCTAGCTTGTTTTTTCCAAAATAGTTAGTCATATGTTTCATTGCCATTTATAGGCTAATTTCATCTTCCCCATTCATTTAAGATGCCAGTATTAACACATTAATCTTGTGTTTATATAGAAACAGTTCTAAACTTTAAATTTTATTTTATTGTGTGCTTGTTTTTATGGCAGCACAACATTTTAACTCTCATTTTATATATTAATGCATTTTATTCTCTAGCAGGGCAAATCTCTACCATTACTAGAATTTTCAAAATCTCTAACTCGGTTTCATGTATTATTCTTCCAAATGATCTGTGGAATCATTTATTGAGTTTCCAACAATAAATCCTCAATCCCAATGGGATTGTACTGAGCTTATTTATTTGTTTGGGAAGAATTGACATCTTGACAATATTACGTCTTCATAGCTAGTAACATGATATAGTTCTCCATTTAGACAAGTTTTCTTTTATGTTCTTCAACAACAATATTGTGGTTTTCTTCACAGAGGTTCTGCACATTTCTCATGACTTTAACTCTTAGGTGGTATATATTGTTTTGCTATTAGGAATGTAATTTATTTTCTAATCCATTATAACCAGAGGCAAGAAAATATTGAGCTTTATTTTGTAATTACTACTACGAATATTTCTTATAAGTCTTAGTTGCTTTTCAGGTTATTCTTTTGAATTTTATACCTAGAAAATAATGCCATCTCCAAATAAGCTTAGCTTTTCCCCCTCTTTTTCAATATTCCTGCTTCTTAACTTGCTTTCTTATCCAATTGCACTGGCCAACTTTTCCAGAACAATGTTACTTAGCAATAGATTTAGCAGGCATACTTTACTTATGCTTGATTACAGTAGAATAAATTGATTGTTTTACTGTCGTTTTAATGTTTAAGGTAAAAGTACATTGTGATGGTATCACAGTGCTTGTGTAGACCACATGTAGTTGGGGCTATAAAAGTATTTTAATTTTTTTTGCTTAGGATTGTCTTGGCTATGTGGGCTCCTTTTGGTTCCATATGAAATTTAAAGTAGTTTTTTCTAATTCTTTGAAGAAAATCAGTGGTAACTTGATGGGGATAGCATTGAATCTATAAATTACTTTGGGCAGTATGGCCATTTTCACAATATTGATTCTTTCTATCCTTGAGCATGGAATGCTTTTCTGTTTGTCTCCTCTTATTTCCTTGAGCAGTAGTTTGTAGTTCTCTTTGAAGAGGTCCTTCATATCCCTTGTAAGTTGTATTCCTAGGTATTTTATACTCTTTGTAGCAATTTTGAATGGGCGTTCACTCGTGATTTGTCTCTCTGTTTTCCTGTTACTTGTGTATAGGAATGCTTGAGATTTTTGGACATTGATTTTGTATCCTGAGACCTTGTTAAAGTTGCTTATCAGCTTAAAAAGATTTTGAGCTGAGATGATGGGGTTTTCTAAATATACAATCGTGTCATCTGCAAACAGAGACAATTTGACTTCCTCTCTTTCTATTTGAATACTCTTTATTTCTTTCTCTTGCCTTATTGCCCTGGCCACAACTTCCAATACTGGGTTGAATAGGAGTGGCGAGAGAGGGCATCTTTGTCTTGTGCCAGTTTTCAAAGGGAAAGCTTCCAGCTTTTGCCCCATTCAGTATGATATTGGCTGTGGGTTTGTCACAAATAGCTCTTATTATTTTGGGGTATGTTCCATCAATACCTAGTTTATTGAGAGTTTTTAGTATGAGGGGGTATTGAATTTTATCAAAGGCCTTTTCTGCATCAATTGAGATAATTATGTGGTTTTTGTCGTTGGTTCTGTTTATGTGATGGATTGCATTCATTGATTTGTGTATGTTGAAACAGCCTTGCTTCCCAGGGATAAAGTCAACTTGATCATGATGGATAAGCTTTTTGATGTGCTGCTGGATTCGGTTTGCCAGTATTTTATTGAGGATTTTCACATAGATGTTCATCAGGGAGATTGGCCTGAAATTTTCTTTTTTTTGGTGTGTCTCTGCCAGGCTTTGGTGTTGGGGTGATGCTGGCCTCATAAAATGAGTTAGGGAGGATTCCCTCTTTTTCTGTTGTTTGGAATAGTTTCAGAAGGAATGGTACCAGCTCCTCTTTGTACCTCTGGTAGAATTTGGCTGTGAATCTGTCTGGTCCTGGGCTTTTCTTTTTTTTTCGTTGGTAGGCTATTAATTACTGTCTTAATTTCAGAACTTGTTATTGGTCTATTCAGGATTCTACTTATTCCCGGTTTAGTCTTGGGATGGCGTATGTGTCCAGGAATTTATTGCTTTCTTCTAGATTTTCTAGTTTATTTGCATAGAGGTGCTTATAGTATTCTCTGCTGGTAGTTTGTATTTCTGTGGGATCGGTTGTGATATCCCCTTTATCATTTTTTATTGTGTGTATTTGATTCTTCTCTATTTTCTTCTTTATTAGTCTGGCTAGTGGCCTATTTTGTTAATCTTTTTTTTTAAAAAAAGCTCCTGGATTCATTGGTATTTTGAAGGGTTTTTCATGTCTCTGTCTCCTTCAGTTCTGCTCTGATCTTGGATATTTCTTGTCTTCTGCTAGCTTTTGAATTGGTTTGCTCTTGCTTCTCTAGTTCTTTTAACTGATGTTACGGTGTCAATTTTAGGTCTTTCTTGCTTTCTCCTATGAGCATTTATGGCTATAATTTCTGTCTAAGCACTGATTTAGCTGTGTCCTGGAGATTCTGATATGTTGTGTCTTTGTTCTCATTGATTTCAAAGACCTTTTTTATTTCTGCCTTAATTTTGTAATTTATCCAGTAGTCATTCAGGAGCAGGTTGTTCAGTTTCCATGTAGTTGGCTTTGAGTGAGTTTCTTGATCTTGAGTTCTAATTTGATTGCACTGTGGTCTGAGATACTGTTTTGATTTCCATTCTGTTGCACTTGCTGAGGAGTGTTTTGCTTCCAATTATGTGGTCAGTTTTAGAATAAGTGTGATGTGGTGCTGACAAGAATGTATATTCTGTTGATTAGGAGTGGAGATTTCTGTAGATGTCTATTAGGTCTGCTTGGCTGAGTTCAAGTTTTGAATATTCTTGTTAATTTTCTGTCTCGTTGATCTGCCTAATATTGACAGTGGGGTGTTAAAGTCTCTCACTATTATTGTGTGGGAGTCTAAGCTGGAGGCATCATGCTACCTGACTTCAAACTATACTACAAGTCTACAGAAAACAGCATGGTACTGGTACCAAAACAGAGATACAGACCAATGGAACAGAACAGAGGCCTCAGAAATAATGCCACACATCTACAACCATCAGATCTTTGACAAACTTGACAAAAACAAGCAATGGGAAAAGGATTCCCTATTTAATAAGTGATGTTGAGAAAGCTGGCTAGCCATATACAGAAAACTGAAACTATACTCCTTCTTTACACCCTATACAAAAATTAACTCAAGATGGGTTAAGGACTTAAGCATAAAACCTAAAACCATAAACATCCTAGAAGAATACCTAGGCAATACCATTCAGGACATAGGCATGGACAAAGACTTCATGACTAAAACACCAAAAGTGATCGCAACAAAAGCCAAAATAGACCAAAAGAAACTATCATCAGAGTAAACAGGCAACTTAGAGAATGGGAGAAAATTTTTGCAATCTATCCACCTGACAAAGGGCTAGTATCCAGAATCTACAAGGAACTTAAACAAATTTACAAGAAAAAAACAGACAACCCCATCAAAAAGTGAACGAAGTATATGAACAGACACTTCGCAAAAGAAGACAATTATGTGGACAACAAACATATATTAAAAAGCTCATCATCATTGGTCATTAGAGAAATGCAAATCAAAACTACAATGAGATACCATCCCATGCCAGTTAGAATGGTGATCATTAAAAAGTCAGGAAACCATAGTTGCTGGAGAGGACATGAATAAATAGGAAGGCTTTTACACTGTTGGTGCGAGTGTAAATTAGTTCAACTATTGAGAAAGACAGCGTGGCAATTCTTCAAGTATCTAGAAGCAGAAATACCATTTAACACAGCAATCCCATTACTGGATATATACCCAAGGGATTATAAATCATTCTACTATAATGGCACATGCACACATATGTTTATTGCAGCACTATTCACAATAGCAAAGATTGGGAACCAACCCAAATTCCCATCAATGATAGATTGAATAAAGAAAATGTGGCACATATACACTATGAAATACTATGCAGCCATAAAAAAGGATGAGTTCATGTCCTTTGCAGTGACGTAGATGAAGCTGAAAACCATCATTCTCAGCAAACTATCACGGGAACAGAAAACCAAACACCACATGTTCTCGCTCGTAAGTGGGAGCTGAACAATGAGAACACATGGACACAGGGAGAGGAACATCACACATTGAGCCTGTCGGAGCATAGGGGAAAAGGGAATAGCATTAGGATAAATATCTAATGTAGATGAGGGGTTGATGGGTGCAACAAGCCACCGTGGCCTGTGTATATCTATGTAAGAAATCTGCATGTTCTAAACATGTATCCCAGAACATAAAGTATAATTCACACACACACACACACACACACACACACACGCACGCACACACACTAAATAAATTAACACAATTTTAAAAAGTATTTTAATTTTAATTTTTCCATCTAACAATGATTTATTTTTATTTTAGCATTTTTTTACATACTTTAAATTCTGGGGTACAAATGCAGAATGTGCAGGTTTAACAATGATTTTTTTAAAAATTAGTTTGTCAATCGTTTCCCTTTAATGTAACTACTGGTATGGTTGCATTTAGATCTACCTTTATATTATTATTATTGTTATTTTACTTATCCTCTCTGGTTTTGTTCTCTATTCTTTTTACCTGCTGTCTTTTTTTGCTAGTCTATTTTTGATTTCTCTATTGACTTGTTTTCTATATCTCTGTATTGTTTTAGTGCTTGCTGTAGAGATTATTACACATATAATTAAGTTATTATCTTTCCAATTAAAATAAAATGCAGGGCAAAATTTGGAGCCACATAATATTTTGGATCAAGGAATTAAAATAACCTGATTATTTGGTAACAAGATAACTTTATTGCTCTCTTGAAAATAGATTTTAGAGGTACAAAGGCTAAAGTTAGGAGATGAATAGAAATATACAGGGATATCTTTCTATTACTCTTTACTGAGATTTTCTTTTTAAATCAGGAAACTTAATTTTATCAACTGCTTTCTCTGCTTCTATTGAGGTAATTATTGAGGTGGCCATTTTATTCTGTTAATGTGGTAAATTATATGGATCTAATTTTGAATGCTAAATCAACGTTGCATTTCTGAGATAAACTTTGCTTGCTTATGAGGTATTATTCTTTGTATATATTTTTAGCTTTGATATGTTAATTTTTTTTCAAGGGATTTTGAGACTACAAGCATGAGAGATGAGGGTCTGTAATTTTTATGTTTTGCAAAGTTCTTTTATCTGGTTTTAACATTATAATATGCTTGTCTCATACAATGAATTACCTTCTCTTCTATGTTCTGAAAGATTTCACGTTAGACTAGGATTAATTTTTCTTTCAAAGTTTGAAAGAATTTCCCATTGAAGCCATCTGGGCCTGAAATTTATTTTATGTGAAGGATTTTACAAATTCAATATATTGTTTACAGATACAGTAGTCCTCCCTTATCCATGGTTTCACTTTCAGCAGTTTCAGTGGAACATGAACATGGTCCACTGTGATCAGAAAATGTTAAATGGAAAATTCCAGATATAAACAATTTGTAAATTTTAAATCACATACCATTTTGAGTATTGTGATAAGATCTCTCGCCATTCTGTTGTGCCCCTCCAGGACATAAAACAGCCCTTTGTCCAGTGATCAGTACTATATGTAACTACCTACCCATTAGGCACTTACTAGCCCTCTCTTTTTAGATTGTGATGGTATCACAGTGCTTGTGTTCAAATAACCCTTATTTTACTTATTAATAACCCCAAAGCATGAGTGTAGTGATGCTGGCAATTAGGATATACCAAAGAGAAGTAACTTATATATCAAAGAGAAGTTGTTAATCTTTTACGTGGATAATTTATAAACTTAATTGTAGGTATGCATGTATAGGAAAAACCATAGTATGTGTAGGGTTTGGTACTGTCTGTGGTTTAAGGTATTCACTGAGGGTGTTGCAATGTATGCCCAGTAGATAAAAGGGGACTACCTTAGAGGGGTATTCTTTTTTTTTTTTTTTCTTAACTATCTTCCTGTGTCAGTTTTGTAATTTACATGTTTCAAGGAGTTTGCCCATTTCTTCTGCTTTGTCAAATTAATTGGCATTTAGCTGTTAATGATATTCCCTTATTATTATTTAACGATTTGCATCATCCATAGTGATGTGCCCTCCTTCATTCCAGATGCTCTTTTCCTTTTCTTTCTTTCTTTTTCCCTTTTGTTTTTTAGTCAATCTTGGTAAGATATTACCAAGTTTATTAAACTTCTGGTTTTATTAATTTTTATCTCATTTGTCTGTGTTCTATTTCATTTATACCCATTATTTTATTTATTAATTACCTATATTTTTATACTTTAGGTTTAGTTTTCTAGAATTTTGAGGTAATTTAAGAGTTTTCAACCTTTCTCTTTTTTTCTGAAATAAGCTAGTAAAGCTACAAATTACCTTCTGTGTACTTCTTTAGATGCCTTTCATAATTTTTATTATGTTTTGTTCTCATTTTTATTTATTTCAAGGTATTTTAAAATGTCTTTCATGATTTCTTCTTTGATATTGGATCATTTAGTACCGTGTTGCTTAATTTTCAGATATTTGGAGTATTTTTTCAGGATATATTTTTGCTATTGATTTTTAACTTAGTTCCTTTAGTAATTTGTAATTTAGAGTGATAGTAATCCTTCTAAATTTATGTCCAATGTATGATCTATATTGATGAGTGTACCATGAGAACTTGAAGAATTGTGTATTCTGTAGTTGTTTGGTTATAGTGTTCTATAAATGTCAGTCAGACAGTATTGGTTGATAATGATTGTTTTAGTTATCTATTGCTTTGTAAGAAATGTCCCCAAACAGTAGCTAAAAGCAACAGCATTTATTTGGCTCTAAAGTCTGCTATTTTGACAAGTTTTATGGTAACAGTTTAGTTATGCTAAATTCAGCATCAGCTGGGGTATCTCAAAGGCAGACTGTACTCAGTGTCAGCTAGTTTGTGCTGAATTAAAGTCTGTAAGCTGGGAATCTCTCTCTCTGTTTTAAAATGATCTCTTTATATGGCCTCTGCAATGGCTTCAGAGAAGCAATTGGCTTAGAATTCCTAAGTTTCATGTCATGAGAGAGAGCCAGGTAGAAACTGTATTAACTTTTTGACCTAGTCTAGGAAGTCATACAGCCCTACTTCTGCTGTGTTCCATTTGTCATTTGTTTTGGTGGTTATAGAGTATTGTCCATCTTGACAAAGAGAGGGGCACTAGACTTCACCTCTTTTTTTTTTTTTTTTTTAGATGGAGTCTCTCACTCTGTTGCCCAGTCTGGCTGGAATGCAGCGGCACGATCTTGGCTCACTGCAACCTCTGCCTCCCAGGTTCAAGCAATTCTCCTGCCTCAGCCTTGTGAGTAGCTGTGATTACAGGCACATGCCACCACACTCAGCTAATTTTTGTATTTTTAGAAGAGACAGGGTTTCACCATGTTTGTCAGGCTGGTCTCGAACTCCTCACATTGTTATCTGCCCGCCTTGGCCTTCCAAAGTGCTGGGATTACAGGCATGAGCCACTGCAGTTGGCCTCAACCTCACGTCTTAATGAGGGCATGACAAGGTCTGAAAGAACTTGTGGGGCAGTAAATCTTGCTGAGAACATTTTTGGGAAATACAATTGGTCATAGTATTGATAAAATCTTTTTCTGATATTTTTTACCCTTCCAATAAGAGACTGAGATATTTTTCTAATCATACCAACTTTTAGAAAATTGATTTCTGAGAGTAGTGTTAAAATATTATACTGTAAGTATGAATTTGTATGTTTATTTCTTTAATTTTGCCAGTTCCTGCATCGTTTATTTTGGTTTGCTACTGATTGCATACACATTTTAGATTATGTCTTCCTAGTTGTTATACATGTGTTCCAAACACAATAAAACACTGTTATATTTATTTTAAATGGTCAATTTTTAAATACATTGAGAAATGAGAGTCATTTATATTTGCCCATTTTTTACTACATTCTTCATTCCTTGTAGGTACAAGTTGGCATGGTATCCTTTTTCTTAAGCCTAAGGTGCAGGTCTTGCAACTATTTATGAATTCTCTCAGATTAAAAAATCTAAATATATATTTGTTTTGCCTTCAATATCAAAACATTTTTTCTGAATATAGAATTCTAGGTTGATTATGTTTTCAGTACTTTAAAGATAACACATTTTATTGTCATCTGGCTTGTACTGTTTCTGATGAGAAATCAGCAATCATTCTTGATTGTTCGATTGTATGTAATATGTCTTTTTTTTTCCCCTCTGCGCCCTTTAAGATTTTCTCTCACTCTTTCATTTTCAGCAATTTTATTGCAGTGTATCCATGTGAGGTTTTATATGTGTTTATCCAATTAAGCTTCTTGGAAAGTATGAAACTATTGTATTTTTAAAATTTCCCCCTCTGATATCTTTTTCCTCTCCCTCTAGAGCTCTAATTACATATTTGTTAGATAACATAATATTGTTCCACAGGGCACTGAGGCTGTGTTCACTTTTTTAGTCTAAATTTCTTCTTTCTGTGCTTGAGATTGTTCTTTAGTCTACTTTCCAAAGCTAATCTTTCTCTTGCAATGTATAGTCTAGTATTAAGGCTATGCAGTGAAATTTTCATTTAAGACACTTCTTTTTAGTTCTAGAATTTTTATTCCTTTCTCTTCCCAACTTTTATTCTTTTCAGAGTCTGTATCTGTTTACTTACTACAGTCATCTTTGTCTTTAATACTTGAACATATTTAAAGTCCTTGTCAGTTAATTCCAACATTAGTGCCATCTTGGGGCTTCCACTGACCTTTTCTCCTATTTGTGGCTCTTGTTTTCCTGCTTGTTTATATGTCTAATAATTTTTATTGTATGCTGAAAATTTATGATATGTTGTTACAAATTTGATAGAGTATGCCTGAGAGCATGTATTCCATTAAACAATGTTGAATTTTGTTGTGGATGGCAGGAAACATATTCAATCAGCTTGATCCCATTTGATTTTAAGCTTTCTTTGGATGGGTCTGGAATAGTCCTTAATCTAGTGATAGAGTAACTCTTCACCTAAGAAGTATCCTTTCTGGGGTCCAAACTAAACACCCAAGGAATTTCCAAATCTCTTCATTCTGGCTTATCAAAAATTAAACTTCTCCAGCATCATAAGAGCTTTGAAGTTTGCACTGATCTCACAGTCTTTTAATAGTTGTTTCCTAACCGACCTTTTGGAGCCTTGCTCTGTGCATGTGTAGCTTAATAGTCATGAAGATACTAAAGTGAATCTCTATACAAACATATGAGACTATGATTCTATACAGCTCTCTCTTCTCTGGTAACTTGCCTCACACATTTCACTTTGCTTTCTCTATTAGGCAAGATATCTACTCTCTATTTGTGATCTACTTCTCTGTGCTACTGTTCATAAGGTGCCCACAGGCAAAAAGCCAGGGAGAATATAAAGTTCACCTTATGGATATTTTCCTTCTCTCAAGAATCACACCTGTACTGTTTTCTTCCAATGTCTGCAGGCAATTTCTTTCTTTATTTTTGTTGAATTTTAAAGTTATTTATTGTAGGAGGATAACAAATATACCAATTATTTCATCATGGAATAAGCTATATGTCTAGATATGTTAAATTTGAGATGTCTATTGGATAAACAGATAGTGAGGTATGATAGACAGTTGAATACATGAGTTTGGCGTTCAAGGGTGAGATCCATGCTGGAGATATACATTTGAGATTCACCACCATATATAATTTATGTAAAGTTTTGAAGTGAATGAGATCTTCTAGGGAATTGGTATAGATGGAGAGGAGAGATAAGGACTAAGCCCTTGGACAGCTTTAAAATATCAGAAAGATCAGGAAGAATCAGCAAACTCAGAAAGGGCAAGTGGATAGGAGCAAAACTAGCAGAGTGTGATGACCTAGAGAAGAATATATTTTAGGGAAAAGGTAATATTCAACTGTGTAAAATAGTGCAAATTGGTCAAGTGAGATAAGAATTGGACTCACCGTTGGATTTGTCACACTGGGGTCAAAATGGTCTTGACATAGCAGCTTCAGTAGAGTGGTGGGAATGAATGCCTGATTAGAATGGATTCAAAATAAAATTGTGGATGGGGAGGATTGAAGACAGAGAATATGAAGAACTTGCTATAAATTTAAGAATGTAAAGATTATGTGGAAAGTAATTTACATATAAATAGGGAGCAATGTAATACAGTAATCACTTGTTCTTGAGTGTTTGCCAGAACTTTACTGGGAAACCACTGGACCTGAGCTACTTTGGATAGACAGATAATTCCAGGGATATGCTGGTAAATGTTCAACAATTAGCTCTCTGAAAAGAAAAGGCCCTGCTTTGTAGCTGTTGCCAATTTCTGTGAGGTAAATATTCCCAATATGGTAGATTTCAAGCTATAAATGTGATGTCACTGAAAACAGAGTTGGGAAGACATGCCTGCAATCCACTCTCAAAAGCTTAGTGTATCACTGAGTAATTTCTGGTCATCTTTTATAATTTATTTTATGATTATTGATATGTTTAAATTTTTTTTTTGAAATTGGGTCTTGCTTTATTGCCTACGCTGGAATGTAGTGGCATGATCACAGCTCACTGCAGCCTCAACATCCCAGGCTCAAGCAATCCTCCCACCTTAGCCTCCTGAGTAGCTGGGACTACAGGGATGCACCACCACTCTCAGCTAATTTTTTTTTTTTTTTTTAAATTTTTGTAGAGACAGAGTCTTTTTTTATTATTATTATACTTTAAGTTCTGGGGTACAGGTGCACGTCATGCAGGATTGTTACATAGGTATACACATGTCTTGGTGGTTTGCTGCATCCATCCCCCCGTCACCTATATTAGGTATTTCTCCTGATGTTATCCCTCCTCAATCCCCCCACCCCCTGATATCCCTCTCCTAGCCCCTCCATCCCCGAATAGGCCCCAGTGTGTGATTTTCCTCTCCCAAGACAGGGTCTTTCTATGTTACCTAGACTGGTCTCAAACTCCTGGTCCCAAGCAATTCTCTTACCTTGGCCTTCCAAAGTGTTGGGATTATAGGCATGTGTCACCACAACTGGCCTGGATTTTTATTTTGCTTATTTTTGACTTGGCTTTATGAATTTATAATTTTCTAGAAAATCATTCATTTAAGTTGTCTTATGTTGTTACTGACAATAGAAGAAATATAATGAGGAATGTGAGTGATTTAGGAATTACATAGTTTTGTTTATACCCTTCATGTGTGTGAAAATAATTATAGTAAAATAGAAAAGAGATTCTTGTTGAAAGTGTAAATATGATGGTTCACTTTTATCATTCTTTTTATAGATGCAAACTGCATGATATACAAGTATAAGTAAGGAGCTGCCTTTTAATACACAAGAAGTATGAATACGGAACTTACATAAGATGGACAAATGAGATTGAATAGGACCTTTTATATTAAAAAGGCTGACGAGGTTCAGTGGCTCATGCCTGTAATCCCAGCACTTTGGGAGGCGGAGGTGGGTGGATCACCTGAGGTCAGGAGCTCAGACCAGCCTGGCCAACATGGTGAAACCCTGTCTCTACTAAAAATACAAAAATTAGCTGGGCATGGTGGCGTGACCCTGTACAGAAGAAAGACTTAATTGAAAACTTTGAAAAAACGAAACCAACATAACAGGACTAAATACTAACCTGTTCTATCTTGATATTTTTTACTTTATACTTGCTTTAAGGGTCTTGTTTAATTCTACTCCAGGAAATTGATAGGTATGCAATGAAATCTGGTATGCAGAAAAAATTCAAAGGTGGTTTCACCATCTTGATATTCAATTACATGGTTTTAGTCCCACAGCTTTGATCTAAGGTCAAGGACAAAGTTTTGCAATGTGTAAAATAGTAGCGTGTAGATGAAAATTTTGAAATTAAAGTATGAGGGAGGACAACAGTCAAGTTGAAAATATTTCAAAAGCATCTTAAGTAATACAGTTAACTTGTGAGACTATTTTAATAAAATTGGTTCATTGTTGACGAAATCTTCAAGTCCAGGAGTTTAAGTCAATATAATATTTTCTTTAGCTACCATTAGAGAGAAAGGAGAACCTGCTGTCTTGGTGGCAACATTACCACAATAGTACTTTGTATTAGCAGAGTTAGCTAAAATATAGCTTGGTTCTCCATTGAGTTCACTTGAAAATGAGCCTCAGGCCTTTCATATGGGAACTGTGGTGGCTACAGGAGCAGTTCAGTAGCTAATTGCAAAATTGTGTTGAGAAATTCTTCATGTTTGTCAATTTTTTTTTATTGTACTTTGGACTCTGGGGTACATGTGCATATCCTGCATCCTGCAGGATTGTTGCATAGGTACATACATACCATGGTGGTTTGCTGTCTCCTTCCCACCCCCTCCCCGTTGCCTACATCAGGCATTTCTCCTGGTGTTATACCTCCTCATCCTCCCTGCACCCCCGTTCCTCCCCTTCCCTTACCTTTACCTCCCCACCAATCCCAGTGAGTGTTGTTCCCTTCCCTGTGCCCAAGTGTTCTCATTGTTCATCATCCACCTATGAGTGAAAACATGCAGTGTTTGGTTTTCTGTTCTTGTGTCAGTTTGCTGAGAATGATGGTTTCTAGATTCATCCATGTCTCTACAAAGGACACGAACTCATCGTTTTTTATGGCTGCATAGTATTCCATGTTATATGTGTGCCACATTTTCTTTGTCCAGTCTATCATTGATGGGCATTTGGGTTGGTTCCAGGTCTTTGCTGTTGTAAACAGTGCCACAACGAACATATATGTGCATGTGTCTTTATAATAGAATAATTTATAATCCTTTGGGTATATACCCAGTAATGGGATTGCTGGGTCAAATGGAATTTCTATTTCTAGATTCTTGAGGAATCACCAATTTTTAAAAAAAGATTACTAAAACCTTTAATAAAATTGTAATAGCTTTTACTTTTGAAAAATAAAATTTCAATTTAAACTTGTATCTCAGTTTATTCTATTATGATGACATTGCATTTTGGCTGAATGTTGATTCTAGTACTTTGCCATTTGTCATACAGCTAAAGTACATATTAAGTAATTGGTATAAAATAATATGCACTTCAATAATGGAACTTTTTTTCCTCAGAATTTTGAAGACATTATATAATTTGTCTTCCAGGTGTTGCTGCTGAGAAATTCAATACCACTGGGATCCCTCATCTTACTTATAAGAATCATTACCTCTGGATAAATTTAGGATCTTCTATTTGACTCTGACAGCATGAAATTTCATAACTATTTGCTTTGGTGTGGGTCCTGTTATATTCTTTTTTTTTTTTTTTTTTTTTTAAGAGACTCAGTAATTTCTTTCCACTAAACTGGTGCTCTTTAGCTTGGAAAATTTCTTTTGTATTTTTTCTTTGATACTTCTTTTCACCATTTTTTTTTTTTTCTGTTCTCTATTCTGTAAACTATTATTTGGTCATCTCCTGGAGCTCCTGAGCTGATCCTCTTAATTTTTCTCTTCTTTCTCTCATGTTTTTCAGCTCTTTGTCTTTTTTTAATGACTTAATTATCTGTTGCTGCTGAACTGATTACACAACTATTTGTTTTTTAGTTTATTTCCTAGGGGCTTCTTCAAGTTTATCTTCTAACCATCCACTGAGTTTTCATTTATCCTACCATATTTTTAACCCCTAAAAACTTTATTTTTTATATCTTGTTTTTGCTCATGGATGCAGTATCTTATGGAAGATATTAATTATATTTTTGAGATTTTATTCTGCTTTTAGAATTGATTCCTTTCCTCCAAGTTTCTCCCTCTGCCTTTTGGTTTGCTTTTGTTTTTTCTCTTTAATGTTAGAATCTTTCCTCAAATGTCTGCTGCTCTTGATAGTACCAGCACACTTTAGAGCTAAGAGGTTTTGTGTTTGTGTGTAGGTTTTAAATGGTGCGCTTCATGTTTGGATATAGAAATGCGCCATTTCTTTGGGAGACTTCCTACCTTTGGATGTCTCCTAAAGAAATTTATATACATACACATAATCTTCAGTGGCTTAATTTTCCCAGAGTAATATTCTTCAGTCCCCTGCCTGAGTGTTAAAAGCTTGGCTACCAGTATTCTAGGAATCAAGTTGGAAATGGAGGCTCCCAAGTATCACCATTTACTATATATTGTTTCCATCATTTTCCCAGTTTTTTCCTTTTAGTAGCACACCTTATCTCAATTCTCTATAAGCCTGGTGCTACTAAGTCCAGGATATACTTGTTTCAGTATGCAAGAGAAGAAAGTCTTCAGCCATCTGCCAAGGTTGGGGGAGAGTATTCACCCGGATGTGGAGTGAACTGGAGAGCTAGGAATCCTATTGTTCCTTACTCAGACTTTCCATCAGTTCACCCATTTTCAGCTTCACATTCATAGTCACTTTCTGGGATACCCAAGGTTTCCAATTCCTAACGCCTTTTTGGAGTTTGCAGCCCAAATCAGCTTAAGTCTGGTCTTCAACTTTATGGCCAGTTTGTTTTCAGCTTTCTCTGGCCTGCTAGGCAGTTTTACCTGTCCATCTGCTTTCTTGTTTCTAAATTTGAATTGCTTTATCTGTTCTGCTATTCTCTTTTTTTTTAACCTGTGGGTTTATATCTTAAAATCCTTTAGTGCCATTTTGGTGAGGTTTTAGGAGGAATGAGTCAAGATTAAGTTCTATCTTTTATGTTTAACTATAAATCAACTAGCTTAAATTTTATTCTTATGTATGCATACTTTTTGTTTCTCTGTTTCTCTCTCTCTCTCAATGATTTCAGAGCTGCTTTAACCTTAAACATATGTCTTTTTCAGCACAGAAAATATTTCTCCCACTGTATTATTGAGTATAGTGTATGTTGTGTGTTTTCTTCAAGCATCTTTCTTTAAGATCTAGCTCTGGGGATACCTTCCCTGTGGACCAGAATGGAGCCAAACTCTCCATTCTGTATTTCCATGGCACTTTGTATGTGTGCTGACAAAGTGGTTACTCTCCACAGCACTTTGAATAAGCCTTGTGATAGCACTTACCACAGTGCTTTGCTGGTTAAATTTTGTGGTATTCTTTCTCTGACTGTAATTTCTTGAGAACAATAAGTCATATGTGCCTGGCATATTTATGCAGCCAATGGAATGAGTAAGTTATACAGAGAAAATGTGTTATTGGGAACCAGGTTTCTGATAAGTTGAAGAAGCAGAGAGAAGAAATAAACGACAGAAACTATGAACATGGGAAAATTCATCATGGCAAACCTCTAAATCTCTAAGTTATAATCTAAGATTTATTGAGAGAAAAGGCAGGAAGAGGGATGAAAAGAGGATCATTCAGGAGAATTTATCAGAAGTCATTAAGGGAAAGCCTTTTACTGAGTAAAAAGAACATGTGCATTGTGTTGTGAGGAAAACCCAGTAAATGATGTTAGGTAGAAAAACAGTCCTGTAAACAGAATACCAATGGATTATTCTTTGAGTTATTCTATTTTAAATTAAGCCTTAAAATCCTTCCTGCTGTTTACTCTCCCTTTTACCTAAGGAGGGGGCTGTGGATTAACATGAGACATAATCCTATGTAAATGCTACATAAATGGTTGTTATACACTACTGCTTAGAGAATAATGACAATAAAGAAGTCCATATATATTCAATACAGATGTAACCACCCACTTAAAAATATGCATATATATTTTTCTGACTAATGGATTCATGCCACATCAACTATCCACCTTTCCCTTATCTGTGGTTGGTTGAATCCATGATGCAAAACCTGCAAATATGGAAGACTGGCTATAATTAAATTACAATTAAATTTTATTTGTTAAAGACTTAGCATGTTCAATGATTAATCGATAATTGTAGATACCACTGAATGAAGCTATCTACCATTGAACATGCCTGAGGATGGATACACAGGGATTTCATGTGCAGTATTTCTATACTGATAGAAGAATTTAGTGTCTGCACTTCTGTATAACATGTTAGGTAATGGTTAGGGAAGGGAGTTTAAATGGAATATTCTATAGGATTCTTAGCATGGTTCATGGTACTTGCAATAATAACTTAAAAAAAAGTGAATAAGTAATTACCTACTGCAGAGGTCCACAATCTTTTTGGCACCAGGGACCAGTTTTATGGAAGAAAATTTTTCCATGGGTGGCTTGGGGGTAGGACAGTGTGGGAGACAGCTTTGGGATGAAAGTATTCCACTGCAGATCATCAGGCATTAGTTAGATTCTCATAAGGTGCACACAATCTAGATCCCTTGCATGTGTACATCACAATAGGGTTCATGCTCCTATGAGAATCTAATGCCACTGCGGACCTGACCGGAGGCTGCTCACATCCTGCTGTGTAGCTCAGTTCCTAACAGTCCAAGGACTGGTGGGGGTTGGGGACCCCTGACCTACCAGATTTCAAACGTAGTGCTCAAATTTGAATCATAAGAAAGAATAATTATATGTGAAATGTCCATGAAAAAATATTTTTGGATAAATCATATAAACTGACTGTATTGATAGGCCCAAATTTACCTAAGAAAAGTGCCTTATGCTTTGTTTGTGTAGATTTTGCTGATATCAGTCAGCAGCTCTTGACCCTGTCAGTGCCATGAACCCCTTTGGCCATCTGAAAAAACTCATAAAACCCTTCTCAGAATAATGTTTTTAAATTAATAAAATATAATACATTGAATTACAAATGAAAACTGATTATACCTATATATAGTTATCAAAATATTAAATTCATTACCTATCATACACGTGCATCTTTATTAACACATTAAATTATAAAATAATTCATCTAAAATATACAGTTGTACCTTGGTATCTGTGAGGGATTGGTTCCAGGAACCCTCTTAAATACCCAAATTCATGGATAACAAAGTACCTTATATAAAATGGTGCAGTGTTTGCATATAACCTTTGTACATCCTCCTGTATACTTTAAATCATCTCTAGATTATTGTAACACCTAATCCTATGTAAATGCTACATAAATGGTTGTTACACACTATTGCTTAGAGTAATGACAAGAGAGAAGTCCATATATATTCAGTACATGTGTAACCATTCACTTAAAAATATATATATTTTTCTGACCAATGGATTCATGCCACATCAATTATCCACTTTTCCGCCATCTGTGGTTGGTTGAATCCATGGATGCAGAACCCACAAATATGGAAGACTGACTATAGCTAAGTTACAATTAATTTTATTTATTACAGCTTTCATTGATTAATCAATAATTATAGATAGGAGATACTGGAAAGCAGCATGGATCTGGGTCCCCCATGTAAGAGCATGGGAGATATGGTGGCTGACAGATTATGGAGTGCAGAGTTCCTCAATCCTCGGTTACCCATGTTACACTGAGCATCTATGGCAAGAAGACTATAATCACATGCAATTTTAGCAACATATTAGCTACTATAATTTTGAAATAGAGATAAATGTAAATGTTATTTTTAGATGTGTGTAACAGATATAGAGTAGTATGAAAATATTTGTGATTTGTGTTGGTGACAAAGTCAGATGCTGCTAATATTATGGTGGTTTATTAACTTTATTTAGAATTAAGAAAAATGTCAAATTAGAGTTTAGTGAAAAAAAAAGAAATGTATCTTTTCCTCCCTCCCATGATCATGAATCTCTCAAATTACTTTGGGATCCCAGAGTAAGCACATTTGGCTTAGCTTCATTTTAGTTTCACTGATGATCTTCTGCCATGTTAGTCATAGAGTCTCAGACAGTAATATTGGAGCCAGTCTCAATTCCAACCTTGCCATAGTACTTTAGTTTGTTATTGAATCTTGAAAAAGGTGTTTTTGATAAACTTGTTGAATTCTAGATGGTGAAATCTGAGAACAGTGGACTATGCCGGAAGCCATGGAGTCTGGTTGTTTTCAAATCCTAAAAAGTGACTAGACTAGCTACATGAACAAACTCCCCCCTGCTTTTCCTCAAGACTTGAGAAACATTAAGCCATCTTTGTTTCTATGTTGAATCTTTCCCTTGGTCATTCACAGGGAAATATATGAATCAGAGACACATGCTGCGATGTTTGGCCACCCAGAGTTATGGTTAGCCCAGCAGAACTATCCTGCAAGACATACTCTGAATATATGGTTTTAAGCAAAGCAACTTGCCTAGATTTATTTATTTGTCTCTGTTAGTGGAGATAGTGTGTGTGGGAAAAATACATATCTACTGTAGGCTTAGATCCAGTCAGAAATCTATAGTGAATGTTAATCCAGTCTGTGTTTTTCAAACATATAAATTTAAGGTATGCATATTTGAGGAATATAGAGTAGCAACCAACTTACTGGAAAGTAGTTTTATGATGTTAGATCTAATATTTCTTCCAAATATTATGACTTCAAGGCCATTCTTATAATTTAAGATTGTAAAATTGAACCCATTTTTCAAAAGTTGAACACATGGTGCTTTATGTGTACCTTTTTCTGAGATTTGAAAAAATAATGAAGACTCTCATTTTGTGTAGAATTCTCAACTGAGAACAAGGAATAGAACTTAAGATTTCAATTTGAAAGTCCTTGGGTTCTTCTTTTGTTATGCAATGATGAGTGCAAAATGGGCACTAGAAAAAGCCTACTTTTAAGAGGAATCCATTTTAAATGGAGACAAAATTTTAAAGTATATAGTAAAAAAAAAAGTTTAATTAGGGCATTAGCAAATAAAACAACAATCATTAAAACAAGTTTATTTCACTTTATAAAATTTAGCTTGTAACTATGCATTGATTTAAAACAAGGAATAAATCAGATGTTGACTTTTTGGCATACATTTTCTGACAAATGGAATGAATAAGACATTCTTTTGATGTTTTTGATTTTTCCTAATGTGATCATGTAGAGTCAGTTTTTGAAAAATATTTCAAAGGCTTCATCAATTTTCCCAAGGGCCTCATTTTGTACTTTTATATTCAAATTATCTCCTTTGAGGTGCTTATCTTGTCTTTTTTATATTGTAAGACTCAAATTTTGCTCTTCAGTCTGTGTGCTTTGTGTTGTTAAATGTTGCAAAGATTGACTTTCCATGAGGGTCAATGTCAGTGTATTACATGAGGGGTATTGAGTGGAAACTAATTTCATAAGTGTTTAGTTAATCAGTGAACATTTTCAGATGATAATAATTGCTTCCATATGCATTCTCCTGACTGGGAGGGTTGGGGAGGAATTCATCTCCCAAAGATTATTCCTGAAATTATTATCTCCTCTTTATTTATGAAAAAATAAGAAGAAATATAAAGTTATAGTAGCCTTAAAACATAGCCAATAAATGGAAGGTCAGAATTTGGGAAACTTAGTATCTAACTCCAAGGTCCTGCCACTTTAAATGTCTTCCACTGTATTTGAGGCAGATCAATATTTAATACCGAATGCTAACTTATGTTCTTATTTGCTTAGAATCTGTGCTTTCAAGAGGAGAGTTGGCCCTGAGATCCTTTTCAAAGGTAAATGATGTAATGTGATAGAAAAAAGCAGGTGTTCAAAACGTCCATGCTTTAGCTGAAGTTAGAAGACAGGGTACTGTACAGATAAAATGTTTCTGAGAAACACGGAGAAAGAATATGGCTTTTTTTTTTAACTTTACCAAAAAAGAAAAAGATTTCCTGGGGCTGAGAGGAAAGAGGTTATATTGAGGGGAATTAATCAGTATGGGGAGTCTAGGAGATCCCAGAGCATGGGTCCTTGTCTCTTGCCTCCAGGCTGACAGGTGGGGTGTGGTGCCAGATTTTAGAGAGGCTTGGGATCTGGGTGGATGATATGACTTGGGCATCCTCCCCCTGGATGATAGGGCCATGTCAGCCTCAAAAAGAGAGAGGGAGAGAGAGAGAGAGAGTGTGTGTGTGTGTGTTGTTTTTTCTGAGATGAAGTCTTGTTCTGACACCCAGGCAGGATTGCAGTGGCACAATCTCGGCTCACTGCAACCTCCGCCTCCCAGGTTCAAGCAATTCTCCTGCCTCAGCCTCCTGAGTAGCTGGGACTACAGTAATGTACCACCACAACTGGCTAATTTTGTATTTTTAGGGAAACAGGGTTTCACTATGTTGGCCAGGCTCATCTTGAACTCCTGCCTCAAGTGATTTGCCAGCCTCAGCCTCCCAAAAGAGAGTCATATTCTTTAGTGTGACATGAAAACAGGAGGACAAAGAATCCTGTTCCACTCTTAGTGTGGTGTGGAAGAAGCAGAGGAACTGTAGATCCTGAAGTACCCATTTGGACAGGAATAAGAACAACTTTTTGCTAAGCTGTGTGGGCTGATGACTGAAGACCAATTGGGACTGTAGATTTCTCAGTGTATGTCTGTGTAGAGACTTGATTCCAACACTACATCTGCTCTATTCCCTCCTCCCTGCCAATATCTTGATACTTTGTCAGCTCCCTGGAACTTGGATGTAACTCCACACAAGAGAAAGGTAGCTGAGATTCAGATTTATAAAATTCTACTGCAATCTTGACATAGTTCATATATTCTTACTTACCCAGATGTACACTCTGAGAGCTATGGTTACTATGTTTAGTCTCTAGTTTTTCTGGCTATTCTTTTAGTTAATCTTCCTAGAAAATTATGTCATACCCAAATTATGAAGTTGATCAAGGAACTGCATGTATTTACATATTCTCCACCACCCAATTGTAGTTAATTTTTAAAGTAGGTAATATATGCACTTGGTTAAAAAAAAAATTCAAAAGGCATCAACAAATAGGCAATGAAAAACAAGTCTTGCCTCTCAGTCCTAACGCTGCTATCAGTTATTTGTGTTTCCTGAGATATCATGTGTACATATTATCATATGTATATACAGTCTAAAAACAGACCTGCAAGGATAGCATAGTTTACACACTGCTCTATACCTTGCCTTTTCCTTGTAACAAGATGTCTTGAATACTATTCTTTAGTTGTATTCAGCATTCCATTCTAGGGATGCACCATGATTTATTTAAGCAATCTCTATTGATGGGAATTTATATTGTTTCCAGTTTTTTTTGCTATTACAAGTTGTGCTATAGTGAATTGTTTGTAGCTACCTCTTAGCGCGTTTGTTTGAATATATACAAATGATAACTTTAGAAGTAGCATTACAGGGATAACACTTACATGCATTGAAAATATTAACGGGTATTACCCAGTGACTCTCCATAGGGATTGTACCGAGCGAAATTCTCACCTGAAAGTAAGAGTGCCCATTTCCTCGTATTATCAAGTTCTTAAAATTTGTTCTCATCTGATAAATGAAAATCAGCATCTTCTTGTTTTTCCTTTCATTTTAAATAGTGAATTTGTATTTTTGTCTGTACTTCTTTTTTTGTTATCTTTTGCCCATTTCTTATGACCTTTGCCCATTTTCCTATATTGATTTTTCTGAGCTTACACATTTTATGAAATTAGCCCTTTGTAATTTGTATTGCAGATACTTCCTTCCAATTTATTGGCTATGCTTTGACTTTGCTTGTGTATTTATTTAGGTACTTAGACTTTTAATTTATATATAGCTGAATTCATCCATCTTTTAAAAAATGTTTTTAGTGAAACCTTTCTCACTCAAGAGATTATTGTCTTATACCTCAGGCTTTCTTTAGTATCTTTTCCTGATTTTATTTTTATGTTGATATTTTTCTCAGGGGGGAATTTGTTTAAAAGGAAAAGCAAAATATTAATTGCTATGTCCATGATGTTCCATTTATAACTTTTATTTTAAATTAATGTTTTGGTGAATCATGTGCAATGGAATAAGGTTCTATTTTGTATCTTCAAAATAATGTGTTTGAGTCACTTATTTAATTTACTTGCAAAAATAAGTTTTGCAAGAAAAGAGTCTTCCTTATATTTTTTTCCACTCCGAAAAACCCATATAGTCTGGTTGAGCTAATTGTAACAAGATTCGGGTGGAGTGAAGGTCAGAGAGTGTGTTTAGCTATTGTAAACTTTGTGAGCAAATGCAAATTATGGCAAATATAGTTTACAGTTTTATGGAAACAAAGACAATTCTCTAGGGCCAATGTTCTAAAAAATGTAGTT
Source organism: Sapajus apella (assembly GCF_009761245.1). Taxonomy (NCBI): domain Eukaryota; kingdom Metazoa; phylum Chordata; class Mammalia; order Primates; family Cebidae; genus Sapajus; species Sapajus apella. The sequence goes on from NW_022436942.1 coordinate 60,626,758, forward strand.
TTCTATAACAAGAATTTGTATTTCAACATTACAAGTTAACCGTCCTTGAAATTATTAAAACAAACCTTTGAATATTATGAGAAAACTGTCTTATTCTATAAACTTAGGCAGAAATTCAACGTTAATATAACATGATACAGAATAAGTATAGATTTAATGCAAATTTTATGGTAACTGATATATAAATATTCTCTGAACTTCTTCAATATTTAGCTAAAACAAAGGGCAATGTCTAGTCCAATGCTTTGCATTTTAAAAGCATTTGTGTCAACAACTCAAAGTTTTTCATTAAATAGCATTTAAACATATTGCTATCATTATAACTATTATTTTAACCAAAGCTTAGGAAAAGACCTTGATCACAGAATAATGCACTTTAACAGATAATGATCTTAAGCTATATAACACTGCAAAACATGGCACTTTGAATTTAAATTTAACAAATTTGATGAAAACTCTGATTATTCATAAACTACTTTCTGTTTCCACACTTACTAATTTTGGTTATTGCCAAACATTTTAAAAATTAATTTTAATTACACAACACATGAATACGTTCACATTTGAAAACAACAACAACAGATAAACCTAAGATCCTTTTGCCTCTGCTCCCTGGCCTGTTTTTCTTTCCATCAAAAACTCAACTTCAGGGTGAAGTTTGGGGCTTATGCCCCAAAGAGATTGTTTTACTTCTTCCCTCAACACTATACTTTTCATATCTATTTGTATTGAGACATTTAGATCTTGTTCATTTCTTTTAACTGTCACACAGAATTGTATTAAATACATATACACATAATCACATTCTTCTGTTGATGGACATGTTGTTTGCTTTTTGGTTTTCCATTTTTATGAATAGCAATACTTGTAAGTGTCTACTAGTGCAGATTTTTTCCTAAAGAGTCCTAGAATTGGAATTGTTGGTTTATAGGATATGGGCATTTTGAGTTTTTTTTTTTTTTTTTTGAGACGGAGTTTCGCTCTTGTTACCCAGGCTGGAGTGCAATGGCACGATCTCGGCTCACCGCAACCTCCGCCTCCTGGGTTCAGGCAATTCTCCTGCCTCAGCCTCCTGAGTAGCTGGGACTACAGGCACGCACCACCATGCCCAGCTAATTTTTTGTAGATTTAGTAGAGACGGGGTTTCACCATGTTGACCAGGATGGTCTCGATCTGTTGACCTCGTGATCCACCCGCCTCGGCCTCCCAAAGTGCTGGGATTACAGGCTTGAGCCACCGCGCCCGGCCAAGCATTTTGAGTTTTAATAGATACTGTCAAACTATTTTCCAAAATGGCTGTACTTATTTGGTCTTCCATCAGCAGTATATAATAATAGTGATTTCTTCACAATCTTTTCAACACTTAATTTTGTCAAACTTTTAAAATTAGTGCTAATTTGGTGAATGTGAACAAGTATCTCATTATTTAATTAGCATTTTCCGAATTACTACTGAGTTGATTATCTTACCATATGCATACTGGCCACTCAAGTTTCTTCCGCTATGAATTATCCTTTGCCCATTTTTCTTTTGGGCTGCCTTTGAATTTCTTATAGGCCTGTAGGAGTTCTTTAATTTTCCCAGATATTAATCCTTTTTATATTATTTGTGTTACAGTTATTTTATCCAAGCCTAATGATTATTTTAAAACTCTGTTTCTTGTGTCTTAAGGAGAGCAGGATATTGCATACTGGTTAAGAGTATGGACTTTAAAAGCAGATGACCTGGGTTCGAATCCCTACTCTGAAACTATTTGTGTAATCTTTGGTAAGTAACCTAAACTGTCTTATTCTCAATTTTCTCATCAGTGAACTTAAGATTAATAGAAATTACCTCACAGGGTTGATGTGAATACTAAATGGCTTAAATAATGAATAATTTCTGGCATAAAATACATACTCAATAAATATTACTATGTAGTCAAATTTAACAATTATTTGTTTATCATGCCTTGTTTGAGAATGCTTTTCATGACCTGAAGCTTAACAATGCTTTTTATTTTGTTTTAGTAATTTTTATTTATTTTAAAAATTTGTCTAGATGGCTTTCTATGTAGTATAGGTAGGAATGTTTGTTTTAATTTTTTTCATTTCTATATGAGGATAATTAGACCAGTTCCATTTAAGTAAAGGTCTAATATTGCCTGATTGATTTAAAGTGTAATTTTATAATATATTAAATTTCCATAAGATCACTTTTGTATTATCTTCTTTTTTAGTGATTTGTCTATTCTCTTGTCATTATTACATTGTTTTAATTATTGAAGATTTATAATATCTCCTGAGTTTTTTTTTTGCATGCTTCTTAATTTCAGTTGTGCTATAAATATTGGATGGTCACCATTGGCTCATTTTTTTTTTTTGGTCTTTAGTGGAAATATATATTTCCATTGTCTTCCATATCTAAAAGAGCTATGCCAAACTGATAGTTTCCTTCTTGCATGTAATTTACTTTTTTGGCTTAAATAACAACAGAATATTTTTTAAGGTGCAATAGTTTTATTACATTATGTTTTGGTGGTAAACATTCTGGGAAAATTTTCCTATGTACATGGTGTTCCCTTTAATATGTAAAGTATTTTGTTATTTTAACAAAGTTTTCTTTAATGACATATTTAAAATTTTTTTTCTCTGGCATTGATTTGCTTTCTTCCTTTGAGAATCTTATACATGCATGCTGTATATATATCCTTTGAATTTTTTCATTTCTATTTGATTTTTAAACTAAAATTTCTGCTTTCTATTTTCTATTGTCATAATTGTTGTCTATATACTGCTGTGTTTCTTCTGGTATAGTCCTCTCTTCAACAATTTACGAAGTGTGTTTTGTTGACAAACTCTTCAAATTTATAGTTGTTGTTAAGTCTTTATTATACTCTGATTTTTAATATTTATATTTCTTAGGTATAGAATTATATTTTAGCAGTTAGTATCATTGACACAAAGATATTCCTTTGTCTTCTTGTTTTCATTGTTGTTATTGAGAAGTCAGCTGGATTTTCTCACTGTTGTTTCTCTCAAGGTAATTACTTTAAAACATAGGTTTTATTATAATTCAGGTATATTGAGGCCATCATATCAGGGGACTACTGCCATCAAAAAGATAGTTTGTTCTTCATAGCTCCCAGCAGGAGGGGACATGGATTCCATGTAATGCTACATGGAGAAACACCAGGGTTGGTCAGGAGGCAGAAGGAATGGAAACAAGACATGGGCAAAAGGCTTTATTGTGGCTTCTGTATGAAGGAGTGTGTGTTAGTCAAGGTTCTTCAGAGAAACAGAACCAATCGTGTGATAGACAGATTGATAGCCAGATAGATTTATAAGAAATTGGCTCTGGTAATTATAAAGACTGAGAAGTTTCAAGATCTGCCATCAATAAAATGGAGATCCAGGAGAGCTGATTCCAGTCCAGTAGTTCCAGTCCAAGTCTGAAAGCTTATGAACCAGGAGATTTGTTGGTATAAGTTCCAGTTTAAAAGCTGTCAGACTGGAAACCCAAGAATAGCCACATTTTCACTTTAAGGTTAAGAGCAAGAAAAGACCAATGTCCCAGTTCAAGAAGTCATGCAGGAGGAGTTTCCTCATACTCAGCCTTTTTGTTCTACTCAGGTCTTCAACTATTTGGATGAGACCCACCCACATTAGGGAAGGCAGTCTGCTTTACTCAGTCTACCTATTTAAATGTTAATCTCATACAGAAACACCCTCCCAGACATACTCAGACTGATGTTTGACCAAATGTCTGGGCACCCTGTGGCCCAGTCAAGTTAACACATAAAACGAACTATCAAAGAATAGGTGAGGCAGGGCAAATGGTTTTAGGATTGTCTAGTTTGAATAATTTCAGCAGGCTCTGGGCTGTAGGGGATGTCTTGAGTTGTCTGGTATTTGCTCCTGGGTTGATTGAGGCAGTTGAATATTGGCCTGAAGAGTAAGAACCACATAGAGGAGATGGGGGATTGGGCTCTGGATTGGTTAGATTGCACATGAAAATTGTGAGTTGTTTCTTATCTCGAGGAATTAGGTATCTGTTCTGGTATCTGACTGCCCCTATTAGGGGCAGTCCTTACCTTGTCAGTGACACCCCAGATACCAGAACATCAAGAATACAGAAAATAAAAAAGTATAATTAATATAGTAATCTGTCCTTCTCTCTGGTTGCTTTTAAGACTTTGTCTTTATTTTTCTGTGCTTTTGACTCTGAAATATCTAATTTGGGTGTACTTTAATTTATCTGGCTTGTGATTCTCACAGCTTTTTGAATATGTGGGTTAGTATCTTCCATCATTTGTAGAAAATTACCAGTCATTTATCTCTTCAAATATTGTGTTACAAATCTCTTATCTTCTCCAAGCAAAGCAATCTTTGCATGTCTTTGTCTTCTCTTGTCTCTTGTTTTTCATGTTTTCTCTATTGGTCTTTCTTTCTATGCTACAGTGAATTTTTTTTTTATGGTCTGTTTTGTAGCTCAGCAATTTTATCTTTTGTTTTGTTCAGTTTTTTGCTAAACACATCCAATTCAGTTTTTAAAATTAGATATTATATTTTTACCTCTTAAGGCTCTTGTTAGTTCTTTTTCATATCTTGTAGGTAACATTTCCACTTCCTTCAGGTATTTTCAATCTTGACTTTATTTCTTCAAACATTACAAGCCTATTCACTTTATAATCTGTGTCTGATTATTCCCATATGACACCTTTGTGACTCTTTTAACTGGCTGTTCATGTTTCTGGCCTCACTCATGGTGTCATTTTTCCTTGTGGGCTTGGTTATTTTTGACTACGTACTACCAATTTTCCTTAAAAATTATTTGTGGGGATTCCCTAGGCCTTAAAGTTCCTCCTCTAGTTAGAATTTGTATTTACTCCTGTCAGATTCCTAGGTGTATAACCATCCTAGAACTACTTTTAACTAAACTTACAGCTTGAGGTTTCCTGGACCACTCTACTAATGTGAGATAGGCTAAAAATCCATGTGCACGTTCTTTTGTGGTTACCAGTTTAAAAAGGGATGACTTTTTAAAGATTTGATTTCCCCCTTCTTTTCTGCTCAGCATGAAATCTCACCCTTAGAAAATTCCCTACATATGGATTGTGATTAGGAAAGTGTGTTTAGTTAATTCAGAATTTCAGTTTAATGTGCTTGTCTCCTATTTGGATTCTCATGGATCTGGACTTTGACTTATATACTCCATGCCCCTGATGCCCTCTAAACTTCAGCTCAATTTTATCTATATCAGCAAATGTCTTCAGTGGGGAAAAAGAAAGCAGCTTAATGAGGTGTTCATTTTTCTGAATATTTACTTTCTTTTAGAGTTTGGCTTGGTATCACATCTCATAATCTTTTCAATATTTTTATTCTTTTTTTGTTCTTAATTTTCAGACAGGGTCTTACTCTGTCACCCTATTGGAGTGCAGTGGTGGGATCTTGGCTCACTGTAATCTTCTCCCAGTTTCAAGCGATCCTCCTATCTCAACTTCCTGAATAGCAGAAAGTATAGGCATGTACCACCACATCTGGCTTTTTCTTTTCTTTTCTTTTCTTTTTTTGTATTTTTGATAGTGACGAGGTTTCTCCATGTTGCCCAGGATGGTCTCAAATTCCTTAGCTCAAGCAATCTTCCCACCTTGGACTCCCAAAATGCTGGAATTACAGGCATGAGATACCGTGCCTGGCCTTCTTTGATTCTTTTAAGAAAATGATTTGAGCAATTAGAATTGTTATGAATAAACTAATTTGTTACTGAAAATGCTGTTAATGGAATTGGAAGTTGTAGGAAATCTTTTAAATTTCTTCACTTTCCTTGAAATTTAAAAGTAGCACCAGAATATTTTACAGTGATGAGTTTTAAAAATTAATTTTGCCTAGTACATAAGAAGCCTTTTTGATCTACTGAACTGACTAGAGTTCATGAGTTTTTCCTCAGTTAACTAAGATAGTTATTTTATTATATCTTTATCACCTGTGTTCTATTTCTTCTAATAATTTCTTTAGAAACAAAGTCTTTTTCTTGTATCTATAGTTTTCCTCCTTTTAATTATTTTATTTCATATTGTTGGAGAATTTCCCAAGCATTTCTAACCTTATAAGTGATTTTTTTTCTACAATGGTGTTGCTATTTTAATTTCTACTTATAGTAATGTATAAGATTTATATAACATTATTTCCTTCATTATAGCTTTACAATTTTTCTAGTTCTCTTTTGTCTCAGTATTTCATTGTTTTTAATTCATGTTTCTTTCTCTACTTCCAGAATCCATAATTTTTATCATTTTATCGAATATTAATTCCTGGTATAGTATTTTATGAAAATAAAATTGTATTTATTTTCATAAATACACTCATATCTTTCCTTGTTTTCACAATTGTTATCAAGCAAATGGGTTCACTGCCTGATGCACACGAAACCAATAGCTATGGCACTAGCTTTTGAGAAAAGAAAGACTTTATTGCAAGATGAGTCAACAAGGAGTCAGGAGTGAGCTCAATTCTGTCTTCTCAATTTGGGGTCCGGAGCAAGTGTATGGGCTTGGAGAGCAAGAGAAAATATTTAGGGATGTTGATTTGTCAGGGTCTGATTGCAGGGCTTCAAATTTGACCAGTTATGGTAAGGTATGTTGAGGTGAATTTTAGACCTAGATCTTCAGGTCAACAGACCTCTTGCTTCAGAAAGAGTTCTGGTGTTATGGTTCCACTCATGTTCCAGTCTTGGCTTTGAGGAGAGAAATCATTGGTTTTGGATGTTGTTAGAGGTCAAAGCTTTTTCTATTGTGCATGCCTGGGCTTCATGACTTGCAGTTTTTGGCTCTGTTACAACTACAAGGTAACTCACATTTTGTAATCAACAACATGGGCCCAGTTTGGGCTGGTCCGAGAGTTACAGGATCTTTGTATTGGTCCATTGTGATTTTACTTATTTTTCAAATTTTTTATAATCACTCTTAAAATCTTACATAATAAGTAAAATTTAAATGGTAAATTCCATTGAAAATAATTAGCCAAGGAAATGAAATGTAATTATCTACTACACTATAAAACATAAAGCAGGTAAATTACACCATTAACATATAAGCAATTCCTTTTAAACCTAAAGATAAGGAAGAAAGTACTTAAATCTTAATTCTTTATTTGTACATAAAAATTTTTAATGCTATATATAAATGTGAGAAATCATTTTGGCCAAAAAAGAAATAAGAAGTCAAAATTCATAAGACAAATCTTAGGAATATGAAGGTTAAGATATTTTCTGCCCTACCAATGAATTCTTATTTATTAAAACAAAGTAGAGAAATGGGTATACATGAACAAAATTGAAACAACATGCAGGTATACCTGTCGACACTACTTAAAAAAATTTGTTTTGAAAGGACTTGTGAACATCCAGTCAATGGAAAAATACATTCAGAAAATATTTACTGAACATTTATGATGTGTCAGACAGTGTGTTAGAAACTTGGGAGTCTAATTGGGGGTAGGTAACCACAAACTTTAAATATTTACAATATGGTCTCTTTCTCTCTCCCAACCTGTTTTATCTAAAAACAAGTTATAAGTGATGTGTAAAGCTTATATATTCAGTTATGTGTCACTTAATGAGGATATGTTCTGAGAAATGCATCATTAGGCCATTTCATCATTGTGTGAACATCACAGAGTGTACCACACATACACAAACCCAGATGGTGTAGCCTACTCCACACTTAGGCTATATGGTATAGCCTATTGCTCCTAGGCTACATACCTGTGCATCATGTTACCGTGCTGAATACTTTAGGAGTCTATAACACAATGGTAAGTATTTGGGTAGTTACACATATCTAAACATAGAAAAAGTACAGTAAGAATATGGTATAAAAGATTTTAAAGTGGTACACCTGTATAGGGTACTTACAATAAATGGAGCTTGCAGGACTCACAGTTGCTGTGGGTGAGTCAGCAAGTGGGTAGTGAGTGAATGTGAAGGCCTGGGACATTACTGTGCACTACTGTAGGCATTATAAACACTGTACTTAGGCTACACTAAATTTATTAAAAATACTTTTCTTTATTCAATAAGTTAACCATAGCTTACTATTACATTTTTACTTTACAAACTTTAAATTTTTTTAACTTTTTGATTGTTTTATAATAACATTTAGCATAAAGCATAGCATATACACATTGTACAGCTGTACAAAAATATTTTCTTTATATCTTTGTTGCATGGGCTTTTTCCTATTTTTAATGTTTTGCTTTTTAAACCTGTTTTGTTAAAAACTATGGTACAAACACACACATTAGTTTAGGCCTTGTATTACTCAGGGTTCTGTAGAGGCACAGAACTAATAGGAAATATGTACCTATAAAGGGGAGTTTATTAAGTATTAACTCACATGGTCACAACGTCCCACAATAGATCACAAGGTTTCACAATAGGCCGTCTGCATGCTGAGGAGCAAGGAAGCCAGTCTGAGTCCCAAAACTGAAGAACTGGGAGTCTGATGTTCGAGGGCAGGAAGCATCCAGCACAGGAGAGAGATGTAGGCTGGGAGGCTAGGCCAGTCTAATCTTTTCACATTTTTCTGCCTGCTTTATATTCACTGGCAGCTGATTAGATGGTGTCCATCCAGATTAAGGGTGGGTCTGCCTTCCCTAGCCCACTGACTTAAATGTTAATCTCCTTTGGCAACATCCTCACAGACACATCCAGGATAAATACTTTGTATCCCTCAACCCAATCACGTTGACAGTCAGTATTAACCATCACAGGCCTATACAAGGTAAGGATCATCAATATTGCTGTCTTCCACCTCCACGTCTTGTCCTATTGCAAGGTCTTCAGGGGTATTAACAGCTCCATTATAATCTTATGGGACCACTATTGTATATGCAGTTTGTTATTGACCAAAATGTCATTATGTGCCACATGACTGTACGTGTATATATCACTTATTTGTGTATACCATATATCTTTGAATGTATATATAGAAGCTGGTCATGAAGGTAATATTTGTGTAAAATATTTGCCCTTTATTTTCCTGTGGAACCTGGAAGTATCAGGATTCCTGAAAATTTAAACCAGAACTCAGATATTCCAGTAACTGCACATTAAGTGCCCACTAGTAGCTAAGCATCTGCTACACAACAGCATACAAACTCTGGAGGTAATGAAAATAGTGCAAATGGGTTCCCCATTTCTTTTCCAAGAAAAACCTCCTAATGGGTTGCTGATGAGCTAATCAGGTCAAGTGTTCTCTGAGTTGCCCTCTTTCTACAGTCAGCAAGCATAACATTTTGTTAACCTATTGACACAGAGGAAATTTGTTTTCCATCTGACCTTTTACAGTAACTACTCAAAATTACTTTCTCTTCAGCTAACAAAATTAATGAATAAATTATTCAAGCTTGACACTCATAGAAAATAACATTTTATATTTTTCATTTTAATTCCTGATTATTTTGCTTTTTTTTTCAGCCATTACTTCTTTCACTATGAAGAGCTTTTAATCTTTACTGAAATTTTGCAGTGTTGATTTAGAGTCATACTCAGACTTTCTGGAACTAATCACATATTCGCAAAGTAAGTTTCTTACTTTGCAAATATAACATTTATATATGTTGAAACAGTCACATGATAATTTTATAAATGCATATAAATTCTATTAAGAATTTATAACCATTTGTATAAGATAGAATAAAAGTTTAACTTTGGGCTACATGTAAATAAAAGATTTCCTAAAGAAATAGTTATTAGAACAAAAATATATGGGGCATTTTAAAACTGAGAATAAACTCTTTTCCAAGATGGAAAAGTGAAGCATAGGTCTTTGTTATTATTCGTTATGAAATCTCAATTCTAAGTATCTCTACTGCCTAACATTCTGTTAAACTTATTCCTTTACTAAAAATTTCTTCAAAATTATCTTAATGTCCAGCCTTTTATCTATCTAAAACTATCCGCTCCCTAAATAGGTCCAAACTGGATATTTACTTGCGTGAATCTGATTTTAATGGTTTGTTATATTCAGAGGATTATACCTTCAAAGATGGTCATCTAATTAGTTCACAAAGGTAAGCTTTTCTTCACTCTTTGTGGTTAGGCCAATTTAAAAAATACTTGTTAGATCATGAGCCTCTACATATTTCCTCTGCAGACTGACTATTCTAACATTTACTATCCCAAGCAGATTGTTATTTAGGCATCATTGAATGCATTCATCTTCTCAATGTTCAAAGTCTAGCTCACTCATATTTCATTTATCATGAATGTACATACAGTCTATTAATTTAACATTTTCCACAATGTAATCAAATAGCATTATTATTTTATACTTGTTAGAAAAATTCTACCTTGAACAGTCTTATAATAGAACTAGTTAAAGCATTTATTAAGTACTCTTGTAATTAAGGAAGTAATGATGAATTGCTAACTATTTTTGTTATGCTTATAAAACATTTTCCTCTAAACTTTGCCTTGATTTTCGGGGATGGTGAGGGAGGTCTCCTTTAATTGCTTATCGACACAGGTATCAGACAGTCATAATATCCTTTTTTTTTTTTTTAAAGCAGAAAAAAATAGGCCTTGTATGGAAATTCTTAAGAAATGTCAGAAAGCTGGTTCTGTTGAAAAGCCTAGCAGTTATAGAAAAGTATTTCAAAACATAAACACAGCAGTTTAAACATGTTTGGTGTCCAGAATAACTTGTTGGTTTTGTTTTTCATTTTCAACATAAATATCAACTACCACTGTGTAACTGAATCACAAACATATTTGAATTCAGGAATTTTTATACTGAAATATTTCTCTGTGAGCAAATCCCACCTCACCAAATAGAAAGATTTTGTTACTGTTTGTGTGTTTTAAAAGCGAAAAAGCCTTATATTACATAATTCTCAGTTGGGTATTTTATGTATCTGTATCCTTTTTTTATTCCACTCCCCCTCTCATTTTTGTATTCCTCAAAATATCTAGGGCAGCATTTCTGCATGCATGTTTACGCTTAAGAATATCGCATAGTGGTCAAAAACTTGGCTTCTGCAACCAGACTGCTTAGGTTCAAATCTTAGCTCTATAACCTTTAGTGCTATGACCTTTGCAATTCACTCAAACCTCCCTTGTCTTGGATTTCTCATCTGTAAACTGGATGGTGGATTAACTGTTGGTGGACTAAATTAGTCAGCACATGTAGAGCACCTAAGGTAGTAGCTGGTACACACCAGACTCTTAGTAAACATTAGCTATTATTATTTTTAACAAGTATTTATTAAGCACCTGTTACACTGAAACAGTGCTATGGGTTCTGGGGATGCCACGATGAACAAATAGTCACCTTTACTTCTGTCAAATAATTTAAAGTTTGGTGGAATATTCAGGCAAACACACAAGTCATTGTAATACAGTATGATAACTGCTCTCATAAGGTAGTGTAGAGTGCCACAATTGCCTACTGGAGGACCACTTACCAGACTAAGGATATCAGGAAAGTTTTTCTCATCTAAGCAGTGTCTAAGCTGAGATCTGAAGGATGGTAATACAGCTTGGATACTCGTACCCTCCAAATCTCATGTTGAAATTTTATTCCTAGTGTTGGAAGTGGGGTCTAGTGGGAGATGTTTGGGTTATGGAGGTGGATCCCTCATGAATGGCTTTGTCATTCTTGCGGGATTGAATGAGTTCACACTCTTATTCCTGTGACATCTGGTTGATAAAAAGTCTGGCACCTTCCTCCCATCCCATCTCTTCCTTTTGCTCTTGCTGTGTGATGCCTGCTCCCATTGCCCTTTGCTCTTTACCATGAGTGGAAGCTTCCTGAGGTCGTCACCAGATGCAGATGTTGGTGCCATGCTTCTAGCACAGCCTCTGTTCCTTCTGCTCTTGCTGTGTGATGCCTGGTGCCTTTGCGTTCTGCCATGAGTGGAAGTTTTCTGAGGTTCTCACCAGACATAGATGCTCGTGCCATGCTTCTTGAACAGCCTGCAGAACTATGAACCAAAAAAACTCTTTTCTTTATTAATTACCTAGCCTCAGGTATTCCTTTATAGCAACACAAACAGACTGAGACAGATGGGTAGGGGCTTGCCATGTGATAGTAAATGATGCAGAGGAATGGAGTGTCAAGAAGACAGGGTAGCCAGAGGCTCCATGAGAAAGTTCCACAGGGGAAAGAGAGTACGGCCTCTTTTTCCATACTCATTCATACATTCATTCAGTCCATACATTCATTTAAGGACTTAACAAGGCTCAGTTAAATGCACTATACAGTTCATGACAGGGGGTGGTGCACAAGGGCTCTTTATTCTAAGTATAGGCAATCACTGAAGGTATAGAAGAGAGAGTGTCATGTTCATATTTTAGTTTTCAGATCTCTTCAACTCCTGGGTAAGTAATATACTGAAGTGAGTTTAAAGTTGATATAGGAAGATCAGTTAAAATGCCAATGCAGCATCCAGGAGAAAGATATTGGAGGCTTGTAACTAGAGTGGCAGGCGTGAAAAGAAAGAGAACCTGAGAAACCTGAGAGACGTTTATGGGAAGAGGTCAGGAGTTGGTAATAATACAGCGCTAGATATGGAGTGAGAATGAGAAAGAAAACCTAAAGATGGATTCCCAGGTTTCTAGATTGAGCATGTGATTGATGCCATCTACTGAGATAGGAAACACTGACTGTAATGAATGGACAGTGGTTATGGCTACTCAGTATATATGCTTGGTAATTATGTCCCATTTGTCAACTAGGAGCAACCCCTGCTCAATCTCAATTCATGTGCTCTTAGATGGAGTTGATTCCACCTCCAGCTCCAAGGGTGGAGCACTTGAACCAGGCTGGACCAATTAGTACACCACATTCTCCCAGCCACATGTCAGGGTTGGTCACAGCAACTAAGCTGGTACAGTTAGAGTGAGTCCGAGAGCTTTTGTGGGACTTGTTGAAAAAGACTTGGGAGTGTGAATTGTTGGGAGCTGAAGCAGTTATCTTGGACCCACCAGAGGAATGTCTGCAAGAAAGGAGCCAACACAATGGAAGGCAAAGCTGAGAGAAAGGGAGTAGCAAAATCCTGAGAATGCTCTTTAAGTACCGAATCTAGTCATGCTTATGTAATCCTCTACCTTGTACTTTTTCTTTCTTTTTAAATTTAATTTAATTTAAAGTTACGGGATACATGTGCAGGATGTGCAGGTTTGTTACACAGGTAAACATGTGCCATAATGCTTTGCTACACCTATCAAGCCATCAATGAGGAATTAAGCCCCACATGCATTAGCTATTTATCCTGGTGCTTTCCTTCTCCCTGATCCCCCACCCCAACAGGCCCCAGTGTGTGTTGTTCCCCTTCCTGTGTCCATGTGTTCTCACTGTTCCACGTTCACTTATAAGTGAGATGATGTGGCATTTGGTTTTCTGTTCCTGTGTTAGTTTGCTGAGGATAATGCATTTCTAATTTTTTAAGAAACTGCCAACTCTTTCCCAAAGTAGTGGAACCATTTTACTTTCCTACTGGTAGTGTGTGAGAGCTCTAATTTCAGAAGAAATGGTATCAACTCCTCTTTGTAGACACACTGCCAACATCTGGTAGAATTGAGCTGTAAATCCATCCAGTTCTGGGCTTTTTTTTTTTTTTGGGTTTGTAGGCTATGTATTATTGCCTCAATTTCAGAACTTGTTGTTGGTATATTCAGGGATTCAACTTCTTCCTGGTTCAGTCTTGGGAGGGTGTATGTGGCCAGGAATTTATCAAATTCTTCTAGATTTTCTAGTTTATTTTCATAGAAGTGTTTATAGTATTCTCTGATGGTTGTTTGTATTTCTGTGGGGTCAGTGGTGATATCCCCCTTAACATTTTTTATTGTGTCTATTTGATTCTTTTCTTTCTGTATTAGTCTAGCTAGCCATCTATTTTATTTTTTCAAAAAAACAGCTCCTGGATTAATTGATTTTTTTTGAAGGGTTTTTCATGTCTCTATCTCCTTCAGTTCCACTCAGATCTTGGTTATTTATTTTATTTTGCTAGCTTTGAGGTTTGTTTGCTCTTGCTTCTCTAGTTCTTTTGGTTGTGAGGTTAGAGTGTCTATTTTAGATCTTTCTTGCTTTTTTTTTTTTTAATGTGGGCATTTAATGCTACACATTTTCCTCTTAATACTTTAGCTGTATCCCAGAGATTCTGGTATATTGTCTCTTTGTTCTCATTGGTTTCAAAGAACTTCTTGATTTATGCCTTAATTTCATTATTTCCCCACGAGTTGTTCAGTAGCAAGTTGTTCAATTTCCATGTAGTCGTGTGGTTTTCAGTGAGTTTCTTAATCTTGAGATCTAATTTATTATGCAGTGGTCTGAGAGAATGTTTATTATGATTTCAGTTCTTTTGAATTTGCTGAGGGGTGTTTTATTTCCAGTTATGTGCTTAATTTTAGAGTAAGTGCCACATGACACTGAAAAGAATGTATACTTATTGTTTATGGGTGAAGATTTCTGTAGATATCTATTAGATCCACCTGATCCAGAGCTGAGTTCAAGTCCTGAATAACCTTGTTAATTTTCTGTCTCAATAATCTGTCTAATATTAACAGTGGCATGTTAAAGTCTTCCATTATTATTGTATGGGAGGCTAAGTCTCTCTGTGGGTCTCTAAGAGCTTGTTTTATGAATCTGGGTGCTTCTGTATCGGGTGCATATATATTTAAGATAGTTAACTCTTCTTGTTGAATTGAACCCTTTACCTTTACATAATACTCTTCTTTGTCTTTTTTGATCTTTGTTGGTTTAAAGTCTGTCAGAAACTAGGATTGCAACCCTTGCTCTTTCTGCTTTCCATTTGCTTGGTAAATTTTCCTCCCTCCCTTTATTTTGAGCCTATGTGTGTCTTTGCATGTAAGATGGGTCTCTTCAATAGAGCACAGTGATGGGTTTTGACTCTTTATCCAGCTTGCCATTCTGTGTATTTTAATTGGGGCATTTTAATCCATTTACATTTAAGGTTAATATTGTTATGTGTGAATTTGATCCTGTTATCATTATGCTAGCTGGTTATTTTGTAGACTTGTTGATGTAGTTGCTTCATAGTGTCATTGGTCTTTGTACTTCAGTGTGCTTTTGTCACGGCTGGTACCAGTTTCTCCTTTTCATATTTAGTGCTTCCTTCAGGAGCTCTTGCAAGGCAGGACTGGTGGTGACAGAATGAATCCCTCAGCATTTGCTTGTCTGAAAAGGATTTTATTCCTCCTTTGCTTATGAAGCTTAGTTTCCCAAGATATGAACTTCTGGGTGGAAATTATTTTCTTTAAGAATGTTGAACATTGCCCCCTATCTCTTCTGACTTGTTGAGTTTCTGCTGAGAGGCCCAGTGTTAGTCTGATGGGTTTCTCTTTATAGGTGACCTGACCTTCTCTCTGGCTGCCCTTAACATTTTTTCCTTCATTTCGACCTTGGAGAGTCTGATGATTTTGTGTCTTGGGGTTGATCTTCTCGTGGAGTATCTTACTGGAGTTCTCTGGATTTCTTGAATTTGAATGTTGACCTGTCTTGCTAGGTTGGGAAGTTCTCCTGGATGATATCCTGAAGTATCTTTTCTAACATGATTCCATTCTCCCTGTCTCTTTCAAGTACCTTAATCAGTTGTAGGTTCATTCTTCTTACATAATCCCATAGTTCTTGGAAATTTTGCTTGTTTGTTTTCATTCTTTTTTTCTCTAATCTTGTCTGCCTATCTTATTTCAGCAGAATGGTCTTCCAGCTCTGAAATTCTTTCCTCCACCTGGTCTATTTGGCTATTGATACTTGTGGTTGCGTTGTGAAGTTCTTGTCTTGTGTTCTTCAGCTTCATCAGGTTATTTATGTTCCTCTTTAAACTGGTTATGCTGGTTAACAACTTCTGTAATGTGTTAGCATGGTTCTCAGTTTCTTGCATTGGATTAGAACACATTCCTTTGGCTCAGAAAAGTTCATTATTACCAACCTTCTGAAGCCTTCTTTTGTCAATTCATCCTCTGGACACACCTCTGCCCAGTTCTGTGTCCTTGCTGAAGATGTGTTGCAATTATTTGGAGGAGAAGAGGCACTCTGGCTTTTTGAATGTTCAGCATTTTTTTCATTGATTGTTTCTCATCTTTGTGAGTTTATCTAGCTTTGATCTTTGAGGCTGCTGATCTTTTGATGGGGTTCTTATGGGGACTTTTAAAATTAATCCTGTTGTTGTTGTTGCTTTCTGTTTGTTTTTCTTTTGACAATCAGGCCTCTCCTTTGTTTGCTAGGGGTCCTCTCCAGAACCTATTTATCTGGGTACCTCCCACGCCTGGAGGTAACACCAGTGGAGGTTGCAGAACAGCAAAGATGGCTGCCTGCTCCTTCCTCTAGGAGCTCCATCCCAGAGGGGCACCAACATGATGCCAGTGGAAACGCTCTGTATAAGATATCTAGCAACCCCTGTTGAGGGGGTCTCACTAAGTCAGGAGGCACAGGATCAGGGACTTACTTAATAAACCACTCTGGCTGCCCCTTGGCAGAGGAGGTGCACTGCACTGGGGGGGAATCTCAATCTTCTGGACTGCCTGGATTCCTCAGAGCCAGCAGGGAGAAAGACCAAGACTGCTGATCCATGGAGACAGTGGCTTTCCCTCCCCCTAGGGGCTCTGACATGGTTTGGCTGTGTCCCCATCCAAATCTGATCTTGAATTCCCATGTGTTGTGGGAGGGACCCAGTGGGAGGTAATTGAATCATGGGGGCAAGTCTTTCCTGTGCTGTGAATAAGTCTTTCTCATGAGAGTGAATAAGTCTCATGAGATCCAATGGTTTTAAAAATGGGAGTTTCCCTAAACAAGCTCTCTTTATTTGCCTGCTGCCATCCATCCGTTTAAGATGTGACTTGCTCCTCCTTGCCTTCTGCCACGATTGTGAGGTCTCCCCAGCCATGTGGAACTGTAAGTCCATTAAACCTCTTTCTTTTGTAAACTGCCCAGTCTTGGGTATATCTTTATCAGCAGCATGAGAAAAGACTAATACAGTAAATTGGTACCAGTAGAGTGGAGTGCTACTGAAAAGGTACCTGAAAATATGGAAGTGACTTTGAAACTGGATAAAAGGCAGAGGTTGGAACACTCTGAAGTGTTCAGAAGAACACAGGAAACTGGTGGGAAAGTTTGGAACTCCCTATGGGCATGTTGAATGACTTTGACAAAAATGCTGATAATGATATGGACAATGAAATCCAGGCTGAGATGGTCTCAGATGGAGATGAAGAACTTGTTGGGAACTGGAGCAAATTGACTCGTTATATTTTAGCAAAGAGACTGGCAGCATTTTGCCCCTGCCCTAGAGATTTGTGAAACTTTGAACTTAAGAGAGATGATTTAGGGTATCTGGTGGAAGAAACTTCTAAGCAGCAAAGCATTCAAGAGGTGACTTGGGTGATGTTAAAATCATTCAATTTAATAAGGGAAGCAGAGCATAACAGTTCAGAAAATTTGCAGCCTGACAATGTGATAGAAAAGAAAACCCCCTTTTCCTAAGGAGCAATTCAAGCTGGCTGCAGAAATTCACATAAGTAATGAGGAGCCAAATGTTAATCCCCAAGACTGTGGGGAAAATGTCTCCAGGGCATGTCAGAGGTCTTCATGGCAGCCCCTTTCATCACAGGCCCAGAGGCCTAGGAGGAACAAGTGATTTCATGGGTCGGGCCCAAGGTACCTGTGCTGTGGGCAGCATAGACACTGGTTCCTCTGTGTCCCAGGCATTCCAGTCATGGCTGAAAGGGACCAATGAAGAGCTCAGGCTGTGGTTTTAGAGGGTACAAGCCCCAAGCCTTGGCAGCTTCTATGTGGTGTTGAGCCTGTGAGTGCACAGAAGTCAAGAATTAGAGTTTGGGAACCTCTGCCTAGATTTCAGAAGTTGCATGAAAATGCCTGGATGCCCAGGCAGAAGTTTGCTGCAGGGGTGGGGTCCTCATGGAAAACCTCTGCTAGGGCAGTGTGGAAGGGAAATGTGGGGTTAGAGCCCCCGTACAGAGTCCCTACTGAGACACTACTTAGCGGAGCTGTGAGAAGAGGGCCACTAACCTTCAGACCCCAGAATGGTAGATCCATTGACTGCACTATGTGCTTGGAAAAGCTGCAGACCCTCAAAACTAGCCCATGAAGATAGCTGGGAGGGAGGCTATACCCTGCAAAGACACAGGGGTAGAGCCACCCAAGACTGTGAAAACCCACCTCTTACATCAGTGTGACTTGGATGTGAGACGTGGATTCAAAGGGGATCATTTTGGAGCTTTAAGATTTGATTGCCCTACTGGGTTTTGGACTTGCATGGTGCTTGTAGCCCCTTTGTTCTGGCCCATTTCTCCCATTTGAGAAATGGCTGTATTAACCCAATGCCTGTAATCCCACTGTATCTAGGAAATAACTAATTTGCTTTTGATTTCACAGGCTCATAGGCAGAAGGCACTTGCCTTGTCTCAGTTGAGACTTTGGACTGTGGACTTTTGAGTTAATGCTGAAATGAGTTAAGACTTTGGGGGACTGTTGGGAAGGCATGATTGGTTTTGAAACGTAAGAACATGAGATTTGGGAGGGACTAGGGACAGAATGACATGGTTTGGCTGTGTCCCCACCCAAATCTCATTTTGAATTCCCATATATTGTGGGAGGGATCTGATGGGAGATAATTGAGTCATGGGAGCAAGTCTTTCCCCATGCTGTTCTCATGACAGTGAATAAGTCTCATGAGATCTGATGGTTTTAAAAATGTGAGTTTCCCTGAACAAGCTCTCTCTCTTTGCCTACTGCCCTCCACGTAAGACGTGACTTGATCCTCCTTGCCTTCTGCCATGATCGTGAGGCCTCCCCAGCAATGTGAAACTATAAGTCCATTAAACCTCTTTCTTTTGTAAATTGCCCAGTCTTGGGTATGTCTTTATCAGCAGGATGAGAACAAACTAATACAGGCTCCATTCCAGGGAGATCAGAGTTCTGTCTTGTAAACCCCTGGCTGGAGTTGCTAAAATTCCTGCAGGGAGGCCCTGCCCAGTGAGGAGGGATGGGTCAGGGTCGCAGTCTGGCCACAATTTGCCACAGCCATTGTGTTGCACTATGGGGAATTCTTCCTGGGCTCAAATCTCCCAGTATTTATCCCTGGGTCCAGCAGGGGAAAAATGGCAGACTAGAGATGCAGTGATGGCTGCCACCTCTCTTGCCGGGAACTCAGTTGTCTTAGTCATCTTAGGCAGCAGGCAGGTGCAGTGATGGTGTCTGCCCCTCCCCACAGGCATTCAGTAGTCTTAGGCACTCTTGCCAAGTGGCTGCTGAAACTCTGCCCAGCTCTGGTGGTATGGGCTCATGAGGGGGATCTCCTGATCTGTGAGTTGCATGGATCTGTGGAAAAAGCATGGTTTCCTAGGCAGGGTAGCACAATCAGTCACCATCCCCCTTGACTGGGGGTGGGAATTCTCCTTGCCCTGGGTGGCTCCCAGGTGGGCCATTGTACCACCCTGCTTTTTCTCGCTTTCTGTGGATCACATCAATCAACTGGATACGTCAGTTGTCACTGCAGGATTCACTTGCTGTTTTCATTATTCTCAATGGGAGCCTCTGACCACAGTTGTTTCTTGTCCGTCATCTTGGCCTCTTCCCCTGCATCTTTTATGTGCACTAATAAGTTGTTTTTTTGGTTTAAGCCAGATGGGTTTTTAAATATATATACACTTAAAAATATATATATAAGACATCACATATGAAGGAACTATTTGTGGAGGTAGAGTTTGAGTTCAGCCTTGGCTATGTTGAGTTTGAGGTGTTTGTGAGCCATCTTTATAGAGTAGAGATATCCAGTGGGAAATTAGATATGTGGATAGAAAGTTACCAATACCTTATACAGTCTTTGGTAAAAATTTTTAGAGAGTCATTTTGTAATGCATACAGAAAAGATCTTCAAAAAATGCTGACCTCTCCTGTAGAACCATCTAGACCCAAAGGATTCGAAGAAAGCAATTCTTCATTTTCAATTTCTTCAAGGATTGTTGGTCTATTCAGAGTTTCTACTCCTTGATCCAATGTTTACAATGAATGTCCATTTCATTTCCAATTTACCTTCTAGTTGTGATGAACTGGAAAATGGCCCCTCAAATATATCTAATTCTTGGAACCTGTGGATGTTACTTTGTTTGTTAAAAGGGACTTTGCAGATGTGATTAAGGATTTTGAGATGGGGTGATTATCTTGGGTTATCCAGGTGAATTCACTATAATCACAAGGGTTCTAATAAAGAGAGAGGGCTCTCCATACTGTTCCATTGATTTATGTGCCATTTTTGTACTAGAATAATGCGGTTTTAGTAACCAAAGCCTTGTAGTATAACTTGACGTCAGGCAATGATATGCTTCCAGATTTGTTCATTTTGCTTAGGACTTCTTTGGCTATTCAGACTTTTTTTTAATTCCATGTGAACTTTAAAATTTTTTTCTAATTCTGTGAAAAATGACATTGATAATTTGATAGGGGTTGAATGTATAGATTGCTTTCAACAGTATGGTAATCTTAACAATATTGATTCTTCCAACCCATGAGTGTGGGATGTTTCCCCATTTGTGTCATCTGTGATTTATTTCAACAGTATTTTGTAGTTCTCTTCATAGAGATCTTTCACCTTTTTGGTTAAATGTATTCCTAGGGGTGTGTGTGTGTGTGTGTGTGTGTGTGTGTTAGTTATTGAGAATGGGATTGAGTTATTGATTTGGTGCTCAGTTTAAATATTATTGGTGTATAGAAATGCTGTGAATTTTTGCAGATTTATTTTGTATATTGAAATTTGTTTGTTTATCAAGTCTAGGGGTCTTTTGAAGGAGTTTCTAGGGTTTTCTAGGTATATGATCATGTGATCAGTAGGCAGAGATAATTAGACTTCCTCTTTTCCAATTTGGATGCCTTTTGTTTCTTTCTTTTACCTAATTACCCTGAGTAGTGCTTCCAGTACTATGTTGAATAGGAATGGTGAGATAGGATATACTTGTCTTGTTCCAGTTCTTAGAGGAAATGGAATAAACTTTTTCTCATTTAGCATAATGTTTAGTGTGGGTTTGTTGTAGATGGGTCTTAATTTTTTAGATATGTTCTATTTTTTTTAAAGGAATAAAAGAATGGCTATTCCATAAGCACAGCAGCCAGGTAAGTTCTTTTGATGGTAGTTTGTTGAAGGCTTCTATTATGAAGGGATTTTGAATTTTATTGAATGCCTTCCCTGCATCTATTGAGATAATCATACTGTTTTTCTTTTTAGTTTTGTATATGTGATGAATCACTCTTTTTCATTTGCAGATGTTGAACCATACTTGCATCCTTGGAACAAAACCCACTTGATCATGATGAATTATTTTTCTGATGTGCTGTTGGATTCAGTTTGCTAGTGTTTTGTTGAGAATTTTTGCCTCTATACTAATCAGAGATATTGGTTTGTAGTTTGCTTTTTTGTGTGTGTCCTGGCCTCATTTTGTTATCAGTATAATGGTGGTTTCATTGAATGAGTTATGGAGGAATCTCTCCTCTTTGAGTTTTTAGAATATTTTCAGTAAGATTGGTAGCAGCTCTTCTTTGTATATCTGGTAAAATTTGGCTATGAATCTCTCTGGTCCTAGGCTTTTATTAATTTAAAGATATTTTATTACTAATTCAATGTCATTACCCTTTATTAGTCTGTTCAGGATATCTATTTCTTTCTGGTTTGATCTGGGAGGGTTGTAGGTTTCCAGGAATTTGTCCCTGTCCTCTAGGTTTTCTAGTTTGTGTACGTAGAGGTGTTTATAGTAGTCTCTGAGGATCTTTGTATTTCTGTGGCATCAGTTATAATGTCCCTTTTCTCATTTCTGATTATAATTATTTGAATCTCCTCTCTTTTTTTTTCTTGGTTAATCCAGCTAGCAATCTGTCAATTTTGTTTATCCTTTTGAAAAAACAACTTTTTTTTCTCATCAATTTATTATGCCTTTAAAAATAATCTCAATCTCATTTAGCTCTGCTCTGATCTTTGTCATTTCTTTTCTGCTGCTAGTTTTGCTTTGGATTATTATTATTTTTCTAGTTCCTTGAGGTTCAACATTAGGTTGTTAATTTTTTACTTTTCTTTTTTATGAGGGCATTTAATGCTACCAGCTTTCCTCTTAGCATTGCTTTTGCTGTATGCCAGAGATTTTAGTATGTTGTGTCTCTATTTTTATTTGTTTCAAAAAGTTTTTCAATTTCTGCCTTAATTTATTATTTACCCAAAGGTCATTTGGGAGCAAGTTGTTTTGCTTTCATGTACTTGTGTAGTTTTGAGAGTTCCTCTTGGTATTGATTTATAATTGTATTCTACATGATCTAAGAAGATACTTGATATTATTTTGATTTTCTGAGTTTATTGATACTTGCTTTATGGCCAATATATAATCAGTTTTGGAATATATTTCATGCGGAGATGAGAAGAATGTATAGTCTGTGGTTGTTGGACAAAATGTTCTGTGAATCTCTATTAGGTTCATTTGGTCTGTATCCCAGTTTAAGTCCAGAGTTTCTTTGTTGATTTTCTGCCCTGATGATCTGTCTAGTGATGTCAGTGGGGTGTTGTGTGTGTGTATACATACATACATATGTGTGTGTGTGTGTGTGTATATGATATGATTACATATATATATTCTATATATATAATATATGTAATCATATATATTATATATATTCTATATACATTCTATATGTAATCATAATATACTAATCATAATATATATACTATATATGTAATCGTATCATACTAATGCCTGACTTCTCAGCAGAAACTTTACAATCCAGAAAAGATTGGGTGTCTATTTTTGGCATTCCTAAAGAAAAACAAAATGCCACACAAGAATTTTATATCCTGTCAAATTAAGCTTCATAAATCAAGGAGAAATAGGGAATTCATTGCCGCTAGACTGGTCCTCCAAAAAATACTCAAGAAGTTTTGCTGTTTGAGTAGAGATGGGGGTCTCACTATGCTGACCAGGCTGGTCTCAGACATGGCCTCAAGAAATAATCCCAATTTGGCTTCCCAAAGTGCTGGGATTACAGGCATGAGCCACTTTGCCCAGCGTCAAATAAGTTCTAAACATGGAAATTAAAGGACAAAACTCACCATCATAAAAGATCACATAAGTACAAAGCTCACAGACCTTATACAGCAATTACACAATTGAAATCCCAAGGTAACCAGCTAACAACACTACGACAGGAACAAAACTTTAAATATTAGTATTAACCTTGAATGTATGCAGCCTAAATGCTCCATTTGAAAGATACAGAGTGGCACACTGTACAAAAAAGGAAAACCCAAACGTGCTACCTACAAGAGACACACATACTGGCTAAAGATAGCTATACACTCAAAGTAAATGGTGGAAAAAGATATATCATGCAAATGGAAAACAAAAGCAAGAGGGAGTAGTCATACTCGTATCAGATAAAACAGACTTTAAGTCAACAACAGTAAAATAAACAAACAAAATGATATTTATGTCTTTTTTCATGTTCTAAATTGCTTTTCTGGCTTATTTGTATTGGTTTTCAGCATTCTCTTGGATCTCTGATCTTCTTTAAAATCAGCATTTTGAATTTTTTATCTGATATTTCAAAGATTTCATTTTGGTTAAGATTTGTTGCTGAGGAGTTAGTATTCCCCTTTGGGGGTGTTGTACATTCTGTCTTTTCATACTTTCAGAGGTGTTTCTTTGGTTGTTTCTCATCTGGATAGGCTATCTCTCCTTCTTATTTTTTTAGTTTGCCTTTTTTTGGACAGGATTGTTTTCCCCCTCGAGGAGGTGTCTGTAATGTATGATGTGGTGTTGTGTCCTTTGGCTTTGGCTCTGGGTGTTTTCAGTGGCAGAGTCTGTATACTCGTAATAGCCTTTGTATGATGGCTTTTCCAAATGTTGGTTGTAGTAGTGATGTGCTAAGCATGTGAGCAGACTCACTGCCTCCTGTGGGCTCAGGGTGACGGACGTCTCAGGAAGTTTATTCTCCAGTGCTGTGCACTAGAGTCAGCAGATTTCCTGTTGTGTTGCACCATTCAACTTCCAGGCCAGTAGGTGGCGCTTATATGTGTGGTTTTTTGTTTATTTTTGTTCAGGTCGCCTACATCCTTGTGGCTCTTACGCCTAGTTTTCTACACACAAGTGAAAATTGGGTATTGAAGTATCCAACTATCATTGAATTGTCTATTTCTCTCTTCATTTAAATCAATTTATACTTCATATGCATTGGTGCTCTGTTGTTAGGTGTGTATATATTTATGATTGATGTATCTATCTGATTAATTTACCTTTTAAAAAAGTCTTATTTTATCTATAGTAATACTTTCTGTTTTAAGGTCTATTTTGTCAGGTAATTGTATTGGCATTCCAACTCGTGGTTGCTGTTTGCATGATATTTCTTTTTCATCTTTTAAGTCTACTTGTATTTTGAATTTAAAGTGTGTTTCCCACAGATAGCATATATTGGCACTTGTTTTTTGATCTAGTCTGAATATGTTGTCCTTCTGGCCTCAATTAATTTTGCTTAGACATCAGCTGTTAATCTTCCTGGAGTTTCACTCTAAGTGATGAGTCATTTTAATCTTGATGTAATCAAACTTTTCTCCTTGTCTTTGGCTTTTAGCTTTTTCACTTTCAGGTGGCTTCTGATATGACATTGTAATCATATGTACCTTCCTTTACTTTTAAAATCATTGCCCCTTTTATTTGAAAATATTAATTGAAATTATTTATAATTTCTACTTTGAAAACTTTGTTCAATCTGACATCTGGTATCTATTCCAGGCAGTTTCTGTTGTCCACAATTTTTTCAGTATATGGCTTATTCTTTCCTGCTTCTTTATATGTCTCATACTTTTTTGTTGGAAATAAAACATTTTAGGTGGTATATTGTAATAATTCTGGATACTGGTCTTCTGGGGCTTGTTATTATTTGCTTATATACTTGTTTGTTGATTGACTAGATTATTTTGGTAACATTTATTTCTTCCGCTAAAGTATAAAATCTGTAAAGTTGCTTCTCAGGGGATGCAACTTTGATATGGTCGCAGTCAGCTGGGAACACAGTGGATTTGGCAGGGTTCTCTTTTGTCTTTCTCTGGTCACACCCAGGTATTATGCTCCACCACTTGCTGACTGATGGCTCTATTGCTTCCAACAATGTCCTGGAATATAGATTGTTCTACAAACTGACCCAAAACTTTGGGCTTTTTAAAAAAATAGTTCCTGAGGTCAGTTTTTCAGATTTGTTTTGACCCTAAGAGGGCTCTTCCCAGGTGTCTTGCTTTCTATTTCTCTATAGCAAATTATCCAGATTATATTCAGGCTATATCTGTAATGAATCTATCAATTTTTTCCCAATTTCTTTTCACAAACCCTCACTGTTTTTGAGAGTGTTTAGGCTTGAAATTGCCCATGCTTTGTTGGATATGAAATCAGTTTCTTTGGGGAGAGATTTGAAGTACTCTGTTACAGAGCCTACTTCTCTACATTTGGACGAAAATTTCTGAGTCACAGTTCTGGTCATGGAACAGAGACAATGACAGACTTCTCTCTAAATGATATACCAACTTTAAGTGCTAATAGCTTTTGGTGTGTGTTTGAAGCAGTCCCAGTTCACCTTGGTTTGACTCTCCTAGTATGGCACTAATACGGTTTGGCTATGTTCCCACCCAAATCTCACCTTAAATTGTAATAATCCCCACCTGTCAAGGGCAGGGCCAGGTGAAGATAATTGAAGCACGGAGGTAGTTCCTCTCATTCTGTTCTTGTGATAGTGAATAAATCCATGAAATCTTATGCTTTATAAATGGGAGTTCCCTGCACAAGTTCTCTCTTAGCTGTTGCCATATTAGATGTGACCT
Organism: Sapajus apella; assembly: GCF_009761245.1. Classification (NCBI taxonomy): domain Eukaryota; kingdom Metazoa; phylum Chordata; class Mammalia; order Primates; family Cebidae; genus Sapajus; species Sapajus apella. The sequence goes on from NW_022436942.1 coordinate 60,652,617, forward strand.
TCCTCCTCATTCAACTTCCACCATGATTGTGAGGCAGCCATATGGAACTGTGAGTCAATTAAACCTCTTTCCTTTGTAAATTACCCAGTCTTGGGCTTGTCTTTATTAGCAGTGTCAGAACAGACTAATACAGGCACCTGTTAAAGCAAACTAAATATGGCCTGAGAATGATTCCGTACTTCTATATTTGAGTCCTCGTGGATGAGCTGTATCTAGCTAATAGTAAGACAAAATTGAAAACCTAACTTAATAGTACGCATGGTAACAATAGCTGAATGTTAACCATTTCAGTGGCCATACTTCAACCACTTGTAGACTGCTGAGTTCAAACTGTGTTCAAATAAGGCAAACGTGGAGCTGTAAGCAACCTCACTGTTTCTGTACTTCACTTCTGATTCCTGTACATCACTTTAACTTTTTGTCTATAAATTTGTTCTGACCACAAGGCACCCCTGGAGTCTCTGTGAATCTGTTGTGATTCCGGGAGCTGCCCAATTCTCGAATCATTCTTTGCTCAATTAAACTCCTTTAAATTTAATTCAGCTGAAGTTTTTCTTTTATCAGATGATGTCAGAAGCAGGATCCGAAGTGGAGCTTCTATCGACTCCAGAAGTGCTAAGTAAACACGTAAGGTACCTTCAGGACCCATTTGTGTCCATTGATCCCTCAGAGCAGCTGGGGATTGTGGGTAAGTGCCTTCTCAAATTTCAGACCTCTACGTGTTTGTGTTTTGAGCTGAGTTTCTTTGAGTCGATTCTGATCCAAACTGGGTTTGGAGTTATGACAGAAACTGGACTGTGTCCAGGAACAGATTTGATCCGGGAATTAACTGGCTTGGATCCAGTTAGAGGCCTCTTAATCTGACTGGATCAGAAAGGAACTGGTAGTGAGCAGTAATATTGCAGGGGTTATACAATTTGGCTTTTGAAAATTCACAGGGATTTTTGTTTTCCACCCTTTTGTTTCATTTTTTGTGTGTGCATCGGTAGGAAAAGTCATTGGCTAAGTTAATCAAGAGAAACTGAGAGTAAAGCCAATATTTTAGGTAAAAATGGAATCTTTAATTTCTGGAAAACTGAGTTTCTTCTGGCTTATACATTAGGCCTAGGAAGCAGTAAAGTCTTACAGAAATGGCAAAATCTTCCTAAAGATATCTTAGAGTGGAACGTTCTGAATGAATGACAGTGCGTTGAAGAACATTTAAAAATGAGGGCTATCAGTAAAGTCCCTTTCGGCTAAGAACAAGGTTGGCAATATGGAATATTAACTGCTATTTTCTTTAGAATTATCTGCCTTGCACTCTTTGCTGATAACTATGGGTGACAGGATTAGGTATATACAGGATTGTGGGACATGGAGAGCTTTTTCCTCCCCCAAAAGGGAAAACTTGAGAGCTGATGGGTCTGCTGAAAATCTCCTCACAACAGCAGCTGCACCTGAACTTTCCAGGGTCACTGCAATGGGTTGGTTTTTCTCTGGCCTCCTGAGCATTTTGCCTTCCCCACCCTGCCACAGGCAAAGCTTTTCGCTCTCTCCTTTCTCTTTATCTGTTGTATTACTCCGGGCAACCATCTTGCCCAGGGTCCATGTGATGAAACTCCTAATCAGAACTTGGATTAAAGATGATGGGGCCCATCTGAGGGCAAATTTAAGCCTTGATAGTTTATCAGGTGCTAAGAAGACTGGCTGATGTCTATATTTTATCACACGTATTTAACTCTGGCCAGAACAAAAGAAGATAATTTTCCTTTATTATGCTGCTTGGCCCCCAGTGCAATGGTGTGGCAAGCTGGGTCACTGGTGCTGCTCAGGAAAAGGGAACCCAGAAACCTGGCATGTCGGCAAAAGGGTAAGAATTTCTTGAGTCAGATTTCCAGCTTCTCTCTGTGCAAACGGTTGAATGAATGGTAAAAATCACTGTTTATCTCATCTGTAAAGTTTGATTAATGCAAAAAAGAATTCTGAGGCTAGTCTTAAACTGATATATTTGTGCTATGAATTAGTCTTTCTGTGTCAAGGGGTACCTTAGGATAAAACATTAAGCCCATAAGCTCGCTGCTTAAGACAGCCCAGCAAGCTGGTCAATAACAAACTTTCCTGCAGGTCCCTGAAACAAGCAAAAAACTGGATGGGGTCTCTATCTTGTTTTATGTCCTTGGGAGCTTGACCTTGTAACCACATGGTAGTACTTTCTCTTGTTCTTCACCTTCCGGGGAACAGGAATTTTAGGGTTTATGTCATAGCTCTAAAAATTGTCTTGAGTGGTTAAAAGCCTCTGCAAGCTCAAAATTAACTACTCTAGACTCTTTCTGGGAAAGAAAATGGAAGTTTCCCTGTGCTGTAGCTCAGTAGCTAAGGTTTTGGCTTTTCACACTGGAGATCCAGGTTCAATTCCCTGCTTAGGAAGCAAGTCTTTTCTGATTTAATATCTACATAATCTTGCCTAGTCTCTTCTTCACCATGGGCTATCCTAACTTTTCCTTTCTCTGAGCACCTGGAAGGTTATCTTTGGTAAATTTCAAAAGTCAGAAATATCAGCCAAACCAGGTAATAAGAAATTTTAAAAGGACATTATTAAAGAATGCTATGGTTAAAAGTCACCTTAATTAAAAGTGAATATTCAACCTCTAAGAGCCTGGACTTCTTGGGAAAAACAGGAGGCACCAGAAACTCCTTTCCTGGCCCTGTTCTTCCTAGGGCGCCACCCTAAAGCCAATAACCAATTAAGAAACTAGCAAATGAAAAATCTTAGAACTACTGTAGTAATCTTCTTCTGTTTGTGTAATCATATATGCATTGTAGTTAATGTTTATATAAAAGAGCTCTAATTAACTGGCATAAACAAAATAGGTGCTTAAATATTTTGAAAGCAAAATAAAAACTATTGAATTTTAGTTCATGTAACTTTAGTAATTGTTGGGAAATAAAGACAGCTTTAAAGATTATCGGTAAAATAAAGACATTTTGTCTAAATTATACAGGTCAGATACTAGGTTTGCTAAATGCTTTGGGGTCATAAACTGCTTTGACTTTTGAAAATTGTTTAATTTATTTTGAAGACATTAAATTCTAAATAAGGCCTAGGAATATTTGGAAATAGCCATACCCCTAGCTATGCAAAGAAGGTTACAAAGAAAGAGATTTTACTCAAGAAATGATGTTATATGGTACATTATTGTTCTAAAGTAAAATGACTGGTTGTTTAAAAAGAGGGATGTTTAGAGGAAGTCGGAAAGTTTAAACATGTTACACATGTTCTGTGTAAGTTGTGAAATAATTTATAAAAAAAAATTTCTGCCAGGAATGTTTTACAATTTAAAAGTGATTAGGCTTCCTAAATGCTTCATGAAATGCCACTATGATTCTTAACTGTACAGCTTGCTGGCTCTACAGCTAGCTAAGGCCTGGGACATGTGAAGTTAGACTCTGGAAAGACTCAGACCTTATCTGCATTTCTGTCTGGGTTGTAGGGTCCACACTCGTAGTACATAATTAATATCCCTTACTTACCAAGGGTTTCACCAAAAGTAAAATTCACTAAGAGTTAACATTTTAATATATAATTGAGACTAACTGAGACTACTGAAACAATAAGTTTATATACAAGGTGTGTAAAGAGAATAAAATATGTTTTTGTAAGAGATTATAAGAAAGTATGGGAATGTAAATTTTTGTCTAGATTAGAGGGTTAAACGTTTGTTTTAAATTTAAAAAAAAGCTAAGAGTTTGAACAGGTGCGAAAGGTTTATAAAAATTATGAGAGATTCTATGTGTGAATATATTGGCTGAAGTTAAAATGGAATTACTCAGTTTTTTTTCCTATAAATTGGACATTGGAACAGAAGAACAACATAGTTTTCTTAGAACATTGTTCTGCTCTGAGAAAAAGTTGCAAAGGGTTATAAAAGGTTTATAACAATCTTACCTTATGATCAAACTAATTAAAACAATAGATTTATAAAACGTTAAAAACTAGCTTTAACATTTAAAATGTACTAATGGAAATATAAAATTTGTTTTTCTCTTTTAAAAAGAATTTTTATGTAATATTAAAAGAAAGTAAAAGGTTCTAGTTTACCTTTTAAGTAAGCTACAAAAGGAAAAAATGGGAAAGAAAGAAAGGAGACAGAGTCAGTGATCCTCATGCTATCGTCATTGGATCGTTTTCAGAAATCTGAGTCTCCTCTCTATCAGAATAATGTTTTTTCCTTTAAAAATTTTTGAGTTATCATTTTGACTAAAGGAATGACTTATGGTAACCTAAGATTCTATTTTGTAATATACAATATTTCAAACCTTTGGTATTTAACAAACCTTTCAAAATCAAGCTCTAGATTATCATTCTAACTCAGCCAATACTAAAATTGTTTAAATACACAATTTAAATGAACTCCCTGGTCTAAGTCAGATTACCTATGACAACCCATTCGTCATCAATGCTATGCATCTAAATTGTAGAAACTGATACTCAAGCGGACATGAGTCCAATGTTAAGCATGGACTCATGAAGAACTAGTACAGCCGCCTTGTCCTTCCTGAGTCATTAAAGCTTTTGTTATTAAAGGGTCTGCATTCCATGATTCATCATGGAAAAGATACAATAATCCAAATTGAATATGTTGATGTGGTGACTTATTAATTGTTGAAATAGTTTAAAACCAATGTTTGATTCCATATTCCTGGGAAGACAATCAAAGCTTCAGGTACATTTGGCTACCTAATGGATCATGTAAACATTTATAAAGAGATTTAATTCAATTGTCATTTTTCAATGCATGTTTTCTGGTTGTATAAAAGCTTTCCCATGCAAGAGGGCTGATGTAACAATAAATTATTATGCTACTGTGTATTATGCTACCTCACCCTTCTAGAAGGACATGATTTATTATGTCCTTTTTCTATGGCTTAGAATAAAAGAGACAATAATTAGAAATGTCTCCCTCATAATAGGCTGTACAGCAAATCCTACTTTAAAGGCTATTGTTACATAACGGACTTTAAATTTTCTTGTGAAAGTTATGCTAAATAATAGAATTGGCTAAACAGAAAAATACAGCAGCTGCACAGGTAGCATAAAATACATGGTAAAGAAAGCTTTTTGTGGTCCACTGAGGTCAATCCTTTCACAATCTAGAACCCAAAGATTGTATCTTCTGAAAACATCAGAGAAAGACCGTCCTTGCTGTCCACACTATAGTAAAACTTTGGAGCTTTGAACCTTGGGTTTATAATCTCACAACTGAGAAGGGTCCCTCCATACTCCTGGGACTGTACGCCCATCAGAGCCCTTAAAGTAAAACTAACCAGGAAAGTTTCTCCCCCGAAACAGATGACATTCTTGATGTGAACAGCTTTTCCCAAGATCACAGATCAAAACTTCTACTACCACGAGACTCTTATATTTGAATATTTTTTCCTTTTTTATGCCTCTATGAACAATAGAAGTGAAAAGGGGGCCTATTATGTGCCCTTATAAGGTATACTTTTACTTGTGAAGGATTTTGCTGCCAACCTTGTACATGAATAACCTTATATTTTAATAGATAAAAGATGAAGGCCTGATGTAGGTGAGAAACTTTAGTGGTACATACGTTGCCTCATAATCAGTCAAAACTCCTCATAACCCACATCATGGATTAAAGAGAACATTGCCAGAGGCCTTCACTCTTCTAGAAGGACATCATTTGTTAGGTCCTTTTTCTTGGAATAAAAGAGGCAATAATTAGAAAAGTCTCCCTCATAATAGGCTGTACAGCGAATCCTACTTTAAAGCCTATTGTTACATAATGGACTTTAAATTCTCTTGTGAAAGTTATGCTAAATAATAGAATGGGCTAAACAGAAAAGTACTCATGCAGCTGCTGATACTTGTGGCCTATGGAGAAATGCATTAAATGTAAATTATAAAAATTCAGTTGTAGGGGATTAATGAAAAAATCACTTAGTCAAGTAAGTAGTGTCTTCATCTAGCTCATTCTTTCATCTATTTAATGTTAAGTGGTTTGGGTTATGGGTAAGGAGCATACTCCAAACTCTTGGTATTATCCTCCCAATAGTCATAATGGTAGTCTCCCTGGTACAGCTGTGTTCTCTCAAAGGTTTTAAGTGTTTGCATGCAGCGATCTCTAGAATGTCAAATGGTCTTCAACTGGAATGACAAAAGCTATGACCATGAGGACACCATTACCTATGAATGACAAGCTGAAAACGGAAACCCAAAATGATGGTAGCTGAGAGTGGGGCTAAGGCCCTAAGTTTTGGTCAGACTCTCACCTAAGCGGGAACCTAGCCAAAAACGGGGAATGTTTTTAAACAAAATCATGGGAGGCCATTATTTTGGACTGCGCTCATGTACCAGGCCCTAACAAACCAAACCAAAGTAAAATGGAAACCAGGATGTTCCAGCATAAGGAGGTACTGTCTACTCAGTCCTTATTCTTTCCTTGCAAAACTCACTGTTTTACTGTTTCCCAGTGGGTTTCAAAACCATATAAGTATGTTTACAACAATGATAGTAACATCAATGACTAAGGTTTTGGTCAATCTCTTAAAATTGAGAAAATGACCAAAAGGGGGGAATTGTTAAAGTAAACTAAATACAGCTTAGGAAGGATTCCACACTTCAATATTAAGTTTAATTTGACTGAAGTTTTTCTCTTATCACACCCTTGCCCCATGAGCCAGGGAAAAGACAACTGAGGCCCCAGTATTTTTAGTGGCACCATGGTAGACCCTCTATTCCATGAGTAGGGTCTGGAGAGAAGAAGGGAGCCCCTGCCTTTCAAACAGATTTCAGAAACTATAGATTTTCTATCCCCAAGGAAGCACATCTAATTTCTGGTATCAGAACCAAGGAGAAGTAGGTAAGACTGTTCTATAAGATGAATTAGCATCCTGGGAGGTTCTTAATCTCAGGAAAGGGTATCTCTAGGGAACAGATAGTAAAGTTCCTGTTAATCTGGGCAAATAGAGCTGAGTGTTGCATTGCAGCTGTTTTCTAAGATGGCCAATATTGTTCCACTCTCTTCCTGTATTCCGTACCTCTTTTTAAATAATTACCCAGAGATCATTGCTTGTATCTCAGACTACTTATTAAGACAATATCAGTTATAAAAGTTTGCTGGGCTTTTTTTGGATTTGTGCCAGCTTCCCATCAATTGCTGCTAGGAACCGCAGATCACAAGCTGGGATACTGGTTGATATGCATAGCTCCTTACCTATTTTCTAGCATTTTCCAGTCTTTTATTTTATATGAATTCTGATTACCTAACAAGAAATTTTCTTATCCCACTAACTTTCTTACTAAGAGGAAATGTCAAGCCTCTAAAGCTCTTGCCATCTATCTGTTCTCACAGTTAAATTGGACTGCAGAGAATAGTAGGAGTAGCTGATTGAGAAGGTAATGAAATATCCCAGGCTGCTTTTGGCAGCAACTCTGAATCAATGTCAGTCAAGGCAAACTTTAAAGGCAAAAACCCAGGCTAAATAGATGAATTTATTCTGATGTATTTTCGTCCACATGCCTCTGCAAATTGTTTACAGGTTTTGTCTGCCCTTGACTAGCAGAATTTTTTATTGCATTCAGATAGATCATTGGTGAACCCTGCTAATTTCCTGGGCTATTGAAAATTTGCCTTTCTTATTGGGTTTTCATGCATGTTTCTGTGGTAGAGGAAGGAGGTGAAAAAAATGAGAGATTGCTAACTTTCTACCATTATAAAGTCTGGATTTGGATACTCTTTCATAGCAAAGACAGTAATGTTCCCCCAAATTTCTTAGGATTCTTGCAGTTGGGTTGAGTCATGTTGTTAGTTGTGGTCAATGGGCTTGAAATGACATGTGTTGCTTCTGATATGAATCTTAGAAGAGTCCACACAAATGTTTCCAGCTATCTTTTAATTTTCCCTATTGACCAGGAAGGCCATATGGTAGAGACTTCACCATCCTGAATCCCGAGGAAGAGATCTTGTTGATCCAGCAATTGATGGGAGCCTTGGCAAGTAGTGTGAGCTACAGTAAACTGTTTTTGGTACAAGCTAGTGAGGCTTTTGGGTGTGGTTTGTTGTCACAGTGGCCTATCCTAAATAGTGTTTTTTTCTACATACCTAAACCTTCAGCTTTCAACAAAACATTGATGGCAAAATAAGAATGTCTCTAGATGATTTGTTGGCTTTTCATTCAAGTTGAATATGTTGTATATATCTATTAGTTGAAAAAATTAATAAGGATGGTAGACATATATTCTTAATGGGACAGGATAGTGGTTTTTGAAGATTCCTCCTGCTGTATATTAGCTTTGATTTTTAAATAAATACAGTAATGAGGTGTGTTTATCAGCGTTTATTCTCCCACTATTGGATAGCAGGGGCTTCTTGATCTAAAATGATAGGCAATTGATTCCCTCTACTATCCTAAGGTCATTACTTATTGACACCTCCCCATTATGCCTAGTAAATGTATGATAAGAGGTTGTGTGGAAAATGACAGGCAGGAACTAGGATCTTTTCTCCTTCCTCCCCTTTTTCATTTGCCTTTTGATGTTTCTTTTGCTATTTGGCACCTCCACTAGAAGATTGAGAGGGAAAAGAGAGGAAATTAAGTCTTTTCCTGCATACTAGCAGCTCTGATTTTTAAAGCGTACCTTGGGATATTGTTTTATCTATTTATGAGCTTCAGGAGTGTGTATGTGTATGCATGAGGGAAAGAGAGAGGAGAGAGAGAAAGAGAGAAACAGATAATTAAACATGGATTTTTAGATTTTCCACATTTTCTGATTGTAGGAATTCAGTGTTGCCTCCATATTTACCAAGAATTATAGTCCTTTACCATAATTTACTATAATTTATTGTGTGTGTGTGTGTGTGTGTGTGTGTGTGTGTGTGTGTGTGTGTGTGGTGTATGTAGAAAAGAGAGAGAGAAAAAGAGAAAGAGAACTAAAAGGATTTTTAGAGTTTTCACATTATCCGATTCTAGGAATTTAGTGTTGCCTCTATATTTACCAAGAATTATAGTCCTTTAATTTTTAAGGGGGATAACTAAAAATATCCTCCATAATAATTAATAATTCCTTATTTTCAAGTGGCATAATGACTTTCTGTGCTAAGATCACTTGAAAATGTTAATTAAAGAACTCTATTTGCCTCCCAAAACTAAATGTGCATACTTTACACCTGTGGCAAATAATATAAAATTATAATTTGCCTTTCAGCTTAATTAAAACCAGCTTTAAATGTATTAGGCACCTGGCTTTTTTTCTAATTAGAGACCATTTTGTTCAGAGTGTCATTTAAATGATGGAAGCATAGTTACTTTTCAAGCAATTCCTTTAAGACGTGGTTCTTCTGTGTTTGATGGGATCCTATAGGCCAGTCCAGGGGTTATAGTATGGGCAGTATCTCCATATCGATTCAAGGTTTTTCTTATTCAGTAAGATGTTTTCTGTGATGAAAGAAATGGGCATATTCTATGTAACAGAGATAAATGTAAAATTTTATTCTCCCTATGGGAAAATTTTGGATAGATTCCTCTTGGCAGTGAAAGGTATAAAGTGAAATTAAAGAATGACTCTCAATGACATGATATTTAATGGAACAAGAATAAACACATTATGGCTCCATTTATAAAATATTTTTAAGGTAAAATTAAGCAATGTATTGTTTAAGGACACACGTTTGGTAAAACCATAATGAAAAACACATGGAAATGAACACAAAATACCATCTAATGCTTACTTGGGGAAGGAGAAGAAAGCCTCAAAGAAAGAGGTATGTGGAGGCTTCTACCACTTTAATGTTATATTTCTAAAGTTGAGTTGTGAATATACAGACATTGACTTCTATTCTACTTCTTTAAACTGTACATATGTTTTCTATACTCCTTTGGAACTATACTGTATTTTATATATAGTTCAGTTAGTGATAGTTCAATATGAATTGCTGATGTGATATGATTCACTCAAAAGTGTCTCTTGTACATAATGTTGTTAAGAAACTTGGAGTTAAGGAAATCGAGGGTATTGTCATATCTAGCCTTTATCAGATCATGCTTTAGTGCTTTGTTCAATTCTACGCACCCCACTTTAAGAATGATGCAGACAAATTAGAGTATGTTTAGGGAACAGTGATGAGGCTGGTAATGATTCCTGAAACTGTATATGACCTATGATTCTTCATATATTTGGAGGGAAGGCATGAGAATGAAAGCTTAGATTTACAGGTATTGATCGACTTATGACTTATGCAACTTACGACCATTCGACTTTACGACCACAATCGCTAGCCACGACTGCTCTGCGTCTGGCAGCGCAAACGTTGTCCAGCTGGGCATACGACAGTGTGGACCAGCTTCCAGCAGCACTACCATCTCCGTGTGCACCATTTCAACTGTTATCCCAGACTCAGTACAGCAATTTGTGTTTTGTGTCTTGGATATTTTTTCATCAAACCCCTCCCAATAAACCTTATACATTTCGAAGCAATGGACCCAAACATCGAACGATTTGCAAGGATTGAACGGATGGCGCACGATGTGTTTCGTCCGTATCATGAAATTTATGAAGAAAAAAAGAAAAAACAATTCAGACAAAGCTCACCATGTTTATGAAAAAACCAACTCCGGTAACCCCAACTGCTACCTCAGATGACGACATCAACGATCCGCAGCCAAGCACCAGTGGCCAATAAAATGTTTCGTACATGTTTATATATTTTGATATGTTTTGCAATTGGGAAAATGTTTCCTATGGTATTTTTTACACCTGTATTTTGTATTTTTGTATGCACCTGTATTTTGTAATTTTGTATGTTTTGCAAATATTAAACCAGTTGTACTGGTAATGCAGTATTTTACTTAAACCTGACGAATGTAAAAATAAGAAACAAAATGGTGTAAAGGTGATACAAATGGCATAAAATGAACAAAGAAAATTATGATATATAACAATAATTAAAGAAAATTATGATAAAATATGATTTAAAGATTTTTATAACATCATTTCACAGTACTGTACATAAAGCCTACTCAACTTACGACCAAATCATGTTACGACCGGTCTGTCGGAACCAATCATGGTCGTAAGTCGAGCACTAGCTGTATACTACATACCAGAAAAAATAGAATCAAAATTAATAGACAATGCAACAAGAACATATATTGTAACAAAAATAGGTTTTATTGTAACAGAATCAAGAACTTACTAATAATTACATTTGTTCAATGAATTGCCTTGATACATAGTGAGTTTCTACTGGTGGAGATGTTCTATCACTGGTCGGGTGATCTCTTGGTGGGATATTATCAGGAGATATCCCTAAATGTCATTCTGGGTCCTGAAGTTCTTTGAAGATTTTCAGAAATCTCTAGTCAACCTGAGATTTCTATTCAAGATCTCTTAGTTAAGTGGCAGCAGCGTGACTTAGAACAGAGTCTAGAAACAGATTCCTGTGTTGAATCCTGGCATTTTCAATTACTAACTGTGTAACCTTTAGAAAACTACTTCTCTGTTTCTCCTTTTTGCAATCCATAAACTGGGTCTATCAACCTCACAGAGTGGTTATAAGACTTAGAAGAATGCCACATAGTAAGTGCCACTAAATGTTTATTTTTTAAAAAAGGAATAATTTATTTTAAAGATCAGTCATTCAGTTTACTTTGAATTAATTACATATGAGCTTTTGTTTTAAATGAAAAACTTTCTATGAGCAAATTAATTATCCTCTGACATACAAGGGCATTAGAGTTCTTTGTTTGTTAGTTTTAAATCTTGTGGTTCTTAAATTCTAACAATTCTAGTAAGTGTAGAGTTTTAAATTAAAAAATCTCTTAGCTTGACATAAGTGGCTTTAGAATAGCTTTGTTACATTATCATAGAATCATAGAACCCAAGAAGAACCTGAAATATTAATTTAGCCTCTCTTACTCTTTGGAATTAGGTACCTTGTCTGCCAAGTATCCTTGCCCTTGAGGGAGGGATAGCTGCAAAGCCTGTCTTATTGTTAACCTTTGCATGGCTCCTTCAATCATCACTAATAGGAGCTGGATTGTCTGTTAAAAGTTAATGATGGTAAGCCAGGGAGTGTGCTGTTTTCAGTTTATTTGCAACAGTGGAAAGGGCAAACCTATTCATCTCAATGAAAATGTAACTGTTTACATTGGAAGCTTAAATTTTAGGACACACCATGTCCTGCTTTTGAAAAGGCAATTTGTAGGATAGATGTTACAGTGATATTATGGAGGCCACAAGAAGTATATTTTCTGTTCATTGGTAGAAAACAATGATTAAAATCAGGCTTCTTTTGTAGGAGATACTGGTCCCATTTTCTAAAATGTTGTCTATGATAGAAGAAAAAAGCAAGAATTATTAAATCTAGATCTCTGATGGGAAGTAAGAACAAAAACGAAGACAGGTGAAAGGCTAGACATGGTTAACACAGGTACATTTCTTGTTGATGATTGGTAGTGGTTGGGAGGGGACAGGAGACAGAGATATGTGAGTTGATGAGGCATAGAGTAAATCTGAGAATGGTGAGACATGAACCTCAAGTTATATAAAACCTAAGATTCACATAAATCTTGAAAACTATACTCTTGATTTGTTCCAAACATGGAGCCATACCTATTCTCTAACTTCTCATGAATGATCTGAGCATTGTGACACCTCTGTAGGAGATAGAGAAAAGGCAGAGAGAGAGATCATCAGCTTGGAATGCCTCTAGGTGATACTGGAGACAACATCAGTCTGCTTATCAGGGCTTTCTTGGTGTGGTGTAACCCAGAATAGTAGTCAGGATAGTCTGGGTGCTGCTGCTGTGACAAAGTATTTTCCAGTCTCCATGGCTTACAACCTCAGAGGTTTATTTTTTCTTATACTACATGCTTCCCCTGTTTCTCTCTCCTTCTTCACAGTCCCCTAGAATAGGGGTGTCCAATCTTTTGGCTTCCTTGGGCCACATTGGAAGAAGAAGAATTGTCTTGGGCCACACATAAAATACATTAAGACTAACAATAGCTGATGAGCTTTACCAAAAATTGCAAAAAACTCTCATAATGTTTTAAGAAAGCTTACGAATTTGTGTTGGGCCTCATTCAAAGCTGTCCTTGGCTGCATGTGGCTGGTATGCCACAGGTTGGACAAGCTTGCCCTAGAGGCTAGACGAGTAAGCTTTTTGTGTTTTCCTGTCTTGTTGGCACCACTTCCTCTTAGTCATAGTCCTCTCCTTGCCACAGGGGTAATTGTCTGGGGCTAGTATAGTTAAAGAGCAAAAAAAAAAAAAAAAAAAAAAAATATTGGCTTAATATTTTCAAAATGTTAACCCCATTAAATATATAATCAAGCAGAGATATTATAAATATGAAAGCTATTAGAAAAATCCTGGTTAATTGGATATACATAGAGAAATATAGGCTGCCTGTTAAATGTGTGTAGCCTTTCTAGCCTCACTGGTGGTTAGTAATGCTATTTGATGAGATGAGAATGGCTGGGAGGTGGGGGAACGTTTTGAGGGAGAAGTCTGTCCAGACTTTTATTAATCTTTTGCTAGCTTAAAAAAGTATAATTATGAGTGATTTTTTTCTTCTCTATTTTTTAGCCTGAAATTTTTTGTTAAAGAGGCTTTGTAAGTGAAAATAACCTAATACTGAAGAAAATATGTAGATTACATTCTGAGGTCTGTGTCTGGGATATCCCAGCCTGGGTTGGGCCTGATCTGAGAATGAGGGATGTCACTGAAGGAGGCTGGGATGAACTTCCTGTGGTTTCTCAGATGCTTCTTGCTGGGTGGACAGAGTAGGACATATGGCTAAGATTGCCAAGATGGTGCGAATGCCTTCATTTGGTTCAGAATGGTTCAATGGATGCTTTTGATTTTTTTTTTAATGCTTCTCAGCTTGAAACCATTTTCCAGTTTTCATCCTTTTTATGGAAATTTATTGAACATAAGTAAGTCAGATGTTTTTCCTGTTAACCAGAAGACTTAATCATGTAACATGAAAAAGGAAAGAAAGAAAAATAATTCACAATTCTGAAGAATGGGAAATTTCCTTGAAGGGGTGGGTCATTCAGTGAAGCTGTTTGTTTGGCCTGGGTTTTCTTCAACTTTATTCTCACTCAGTTGAGGTTTTGAGTGTTTCTGACTACCTTCCTCAACTCTGTCACTCTTTCTGTGGCTATGGTCTGAATATAGGGCCATCCAAGTGGCTTGTGGGGTCTCAGGGAAATGCCCTTTGACTTTCAACTCCTTTTTAGAAAGATGCATTCTCTTTCAAGGAAAAATGAAGCCATGTAAAGGAAGCTTATGTAGAATATAGGATCAACCAGTTAACTCAGGTTACGGTGATTTGTCCTTTGTTCATTTGTTTCAGCTGTTGCTATTGAAAAGTCTTATACAAGAATTTAGTTATGTCTTTATTTTATTTACTTAATAATTTTAGTAAATAGATTTAGTTTTTCTATGGCAAATGAGAATCTAGCAGTACTTCAGAATTATAGGACATATACACATGCAAGACATGTTTTGAAATGTTTATTCTATAAACTGTTAACTCCTTTTCTCCTAAATGCGCATTATATGTTGGTGTTATAGTGGGGACTCAGAATTATTTTTAAGAATGATGGGGCAGACCAGGCATGTGGCTCACACCTGTAATCCCAGCACTTTGGGAGGCTGAGGCAGGTGGATCACTTGAGCCCAGGAGTTTGAGACCAGCTTTAAGCAACATGGAAACCCTGTCTGTACTAAAAATACAAAAATTATCTAGTGCCTGTAGTTACTCAGGATGTAGGTATGAGACTCACTGGAGCCCAGGAGACGGAGGTTGCAGTGAGCTGTGATTGTGCCACTGCACGCTAGCCTGGGTGAAAGAGCGAGATTCTGTCCCAAAAATAAAAATAAAAAAAAGAATGATGAGGCCCACTTGGCCCACCTCCAAGTTGTAGTTTCCTCCCCTTCCCTCTCCTCCCCCCCGCCTTTCTTTCTGTTCTACAGCTTTTAAATAACCTTTCATTCCTGCTCTGAAAAACGAAAAAGAATGATGGGAAACACAAGGGCTGCTAAACTCAAGATCAAGTACTGTACTTGGTCTTGGGCTGTTTATAAGCTAGTTGGAAAGAAAAGACACACACTTGGGAAAATAGCTAAAATATGACAAGTGTCATGTGAGCAAAGCACAGAAAAAAGACCATGGAAATTCAGCAAGTGTACAGTCTCTGTGGACAGAACAGTCTGATAAGTCTTCTCAGAAGAGATGGAATTAGAGCTGGAATTTGAGGTCTATGTTAGCCGAAAGGTCAGTGGGAAGGACATTTCAGGGAGGAAAGAAGCAAAGGCACAGATATGAAAAAGTAGAATACATGTTTGGGTGGGGCAGGATGATGAAAGCAGAAACCGCCCCCATCCAGTTCTATTAACTCAAGAGTTCATTTAGCTGAAGTACAGTAAAGCTTCAGTTCCTTACTTGCCCTTTTGAGTCACAGTTTCCTTATTTGTAAAATGGGGTAAATCATACCTACCAGCCATAGATTAAATTATTAAATGATTAAATGGATTAAATGAGATAGGATACTAGGAGGAAGGTATTGAGCAGCTTTCTCATACTTTTCACCCCTCTTCACTCAATTCATTGCATTCAGCTTAATTCCAGTGCTGCCTGTCATACTATCAAGACAGCCCCTACTCGACTCCTCCTTGAGGATAATTTAGATTTGACTATTATTGCATTTCTCTCTACCAGTTTCTAGTCACCTTCTGGTTTAGGAGACTTTCTTGGCATAAGCCATCTGTGTATGCAAAGGAGACCAATGGCACATTTGAGAACTTTAAATAATTTCTCACTAACAAGTTCAGTGTGGTTAGAGTGTAACAAGCTAAAAGGTAGTGACTGGAGATAAGAAAGGTGCCTTGGTTTGTTTTTTCTTGCTCGAACAGAATACTTGAAACTGGCTAATTTATAAAGAAAAGGAATTTATTTCTTACAGTTATGGAAGATGAGACGTCCAGAGGTCAGGGGGTGCATCTGGTAAGAGCCTTCTTGTTAGTGAGATGCTACAGAGTCCTGAGGCAGTGCAGAGCATGATGTGTCAAGGAAGCTGAGTGGGCTAACTTGCTAGCTCAGGCTTTTCATCCTTTTCCTGTATAGCCACAGTTCCCTTCCAGTGATAACCCATTAATTCATTAATCTGTGAATAGATTAACTCATTCAAGAGGGCAGAGCCCTATGACCCAATCACCTCTTAAATGTCTCACTTCTCAGTACTGCCTGATATGGCTTTGGCTGCGTCCCCACCCAAATCTCATATTGAATTGTAGTTCCCATAATCCTCACGTGTCATGGAAAGAACCCCATGATAATTGAATCATGGCAGTAGTTACTTCCATGCTATTCTTGTGATACTGAGTGAGTTCTTATGAGATCTGATGGTTTTACAAGGGCCTTTTCCCTCACTTCTCTATTCACATCTGCGGCCATGTAAAGAACAATGTTGGCTTCCCCTTCCACCATGATTGCAAGTTTCCTGAGGTCTCCTCAGCCCTGTGGAACTCTGAATCAATTAAACCTCTTTCCTTTACAAATTACCCAGTCTCAGATATATCCTTATACCAGTGGGAGAAGGAACTAATATAGCAAATTGGTACCACAGAGAGTGGAGTGCTGCTATAAAGATACCTGAAAACATGGAAGCAACTTTGAAACTGGGTAGCAGGCAGAGGTTGGAACTGTCTGGAGGGCTCAAAAGACAGGAAAATGTGGGAACGTTTGGAAACTCCTAGAGACTTGGAAGGCTAAGAAGGCAGGAAGATGTGGGAAAGTTTGGAACTTCCTAGTGACTTGCGTGGCTTTGACCAAAATGCTGATAGTGATACGGGCAATAAAGTCTAGGCTGAGGTGGTCTCAGATGGAGATGAGGAACTTTTTGGAAACTGCAGTAAAGGCCTCTCTTGCTATGCAAAGAGACAGGCAGCATTTTGCCCCTGCCCTAGAGATCTGTGGAAATTTAAACTTGAGAGAGATGATTTAGTGAATCTGGCAGAAGAAATTTTTAAGTGGCAAAGTGTTCAAGAGGAAGCAGAGCATAAAAGTTTAGAAAATTTGCAGATGTGATAGAAAAGAAAAATCCACTTTCTGGGGAGAAATTCAAGCCAGCTGCAGAAATCTGCATATGTGATGAGAAGTCAAATGTTAATCACCAAGGCAATGTGGCAACTGTTTTCAGGGTATGTCAGAGACATGTCAAAGTTCTCAGGTATCCCGTAATCCCTATGTGTCATGGGAAGGACTTGGTGGGAGGTAATTGAATCATGGGGCAGTTACCTCCATGCTGTTCTTGTGATAGTTCTCATGAGATATGATGGTTTTATAAGGGGCTTTCCGCTCCTTTCCTCTGTACTTCTCTCTCTCGGCACCATGTGAAGAAGCATGTGTTTGCTTCCCCTTCCACCATGATTGTTTCCTGAGGCCTCCCCAGCCATGCTGAACTGTGAATCAATTAAACATCTTTCGCTTATAAATTACCCAGTCTTGGGTATGTCCTTGTTAGCAGCATGAAAATGGACTAATTCACTGCCATATTTGGGATTAAATTTCAACACAAGTTTAGGAGGGAACAAATATTCAAACGATAGCAAAAGGATACTTTCCTTTTTGTAGTTTTATCAACATCTTCTAGGACATAAACTTAATGGTAAACAAAAGGTAAAATAAATGACATTGCTCCAAGGAATGCAATTAAAATCTGACTGCTATTGTATTTAATCCATAGAAGAATGTGACTCAGGTCTGGGGAGAGGGAGTACTGCATTATGTCTAATTCCCATGCTATGTGAGAATGTTTACGCCAGTTTGAGTTGTTGTAATAGGGTTGTCTATATCATTTGGTTTTTGTCCTTGTGACTCACTGCTTCTGCTCTAGAGTTAGCTTCCTGCAGTGGAAAAGGGAGGAGTTATTTTCCAGACCATATGGAGTAGAAAACAGCAGATTGACGTAGGTTTTGTGGAAGCTAAAGGCACATAAACTGAAGCCTCCCAGAGTGTAACCTTGCAAAACTCTTTTAAATAGCATTTTCATAGATGTGTTTAGTATATAGGATCTGTCTTAAAACTTTAAGATTCCAAAGTTAGTTTATAAAAAATGGGTAAGAGAGGATAAATCGTACAAGGTATGGAATTTCACTGCCTCTGCTTATGTTTTCGGGTTAGAGAAGCTGGAGAAAAGAATACTTCCCTTCAATTTGCTATAATTCTACCTGGACTGGGGAGTATGACAATGTCCGTATGTGTATAAGAAATTCTTGTCCTTTAACTCTGTTTGGGTTTCTCTGGTCCTATGCTAGGCAAAGGGTTCAACTAAGGTATTGTTAAGGAATATGGATGAGCCAAAAAACTGGAAAGTTTCAAATGCATGTGCGTTTCCAACTAATGTTGGAGGAATCTTCTCTTTGCATCTAACACTGGCAATTCATAGACTGTTGATTAATTGTGGATTTACCTTTAAAGTGTACCTAGATTATGGAAGAATCTAGTTTGCCTCCCTAACTCATTCATCATAAGCTTACTGAGTAACTACTATGTACCAGGCGTATGTTAGATGCTGGGGCAGAAAGATGAACAGGACATAGTCCTGCAGGAATTATAGTCTAGTGGAAGATGTGTGTACAAACAGTCACAGAACCATGTGATAAGTGTTATGATGAAGGAATATGTAATAACTGTGCTAGCAAAGAGAAGGAAACATTTAAACCTGCTTGGGAGTGGAGGGAAAAGTCAGAGAAAGCTCTGTAGAAAAGCTAACTGTATAATAGGTCTGGGTCTGGTAGAATGAGTTACTTGGCAAATAGGCTGAAGTAACACACCCAAATGAGGAATATGCTGCCTCCAAAATCCAAAGAGGCCCATTAGGCATTGTGCCTTTTTTTTTTTTTTTTTTTTTAAAAAGCATCAGATGCAATAGCTTATTCTTTGCCTTTTAATTCCTATAAGATAAATAATCCAAGCCAAAATGAACCAGAAATATCATTAGACTGTCATCAATTAAAGCTCCAGATTAACTGTCTGAGAGATAGATAAGATAGAGAAGAGGAATGAGAAAGCAGAAATAGACTTTAAGTTAAAACACAAGCAAGTAAGAGTGGATTAGTCAGAGGGTTCTGGCAAGAAACATAGCATATTCTGAAGAATAGAACTGATTTTGAAGAGACTATATCAGGGTCATGCTAAGAAAACCAACCAAGAATGGTGAGGCACCCAGGGACCAGCAACATCAGGGACCTATTTGTACTCTTGGGCCTGCAGGAGTAAGAGAAGAAAATGGTGTTAATGAGCCCAGTGAAAGCTGGCATCATGGAAGAGGGAAAATAGTTTATTATAAAAACAGAATTATGGACCCTCAATCAATTCTAGACACAAGCCACTTTATAGACTCAGAACACCTTGAATGAAGGGGAGGTTGGCTCCCCTTGAGGTAGTACCCCTGTACGTGGACAAATATTTACATTGTTAATATTCCTCCTGGAATTCCACAAAGAAAAAAACAAATAATTTGAACTTTCAGAGACTACTGGACACGGCTCTGAACTGACAGTAATTCCAGGAGGCTTAACACATCTCTGTGGCCTACCAGTCAGCATAAGGGCTTATGGAGGTCAGATGATTAGTGAAGCTTTGGCTCCAGTTTATCTCATAATGGACCCAGTGGGTACCTAAACACATCCTGTGATTATTTCCCCAGTTCTAGAATGCATAATTGCAATAGATACATTCAATAGCTGGTAGAATCCTCTCACTGATTCCCTTACCTGCATAGTAAGGACTATTGTGGTGGAAAAGGCCAAGTGGGAGCAGCCATGAGAACTGCCTCTTCCCAGGAAAATAGTAACTACAAGGAATGCTGCATTTGTGGAGAGATTGCAGAGATTATTTGGCCTGTGTGTAAAAACAGGTGGATCCTGGAGAATGACAGTTAAGTAAGCTTAATAAGGTGTTGATTCCAATTGCTGATTTTAATTGCTTGAGCAAATTAACACATCCCCTGGTACCTAGTATGCAGCTATTGATCTGGCAAATGCTTTTCCTTCATCCTTGTCAATAAAAACCCTCAGAAGCAGTTTGCCTTCAGCTGGCAAGGCCAGTAATGTATCTTCAGTATTCTACCTTAGAAATTGATCAACTCTCCAGCCTTATACCATAATTCATAAGTTCACGGGGATCTTGATCACCTCTCTCTTCAAAAGGATATTATACTGGTTTGTCATATCAGTGACATTATGAGGATTGGACGCAGTGAGCAAGAAGTAGCAACAACCCTAGACTTAAGTCATTTGCATTGCAGAAGGTGGGAAATAAGTCAAACAAGAATGGAAGGACTTTCTATCTCAGTAAAATGTCTAGAGGTCTAGTGGTGTGGGGCCTGTAAAGACATTCCTTCTAAGGTAAATTATAAACTACTGAATCTAGTGCTTACTAACCACCCCCCCCCCAAAAAAAAAAAAACAAACAATGCCAAGAAAGAAAAAAAAAAGCCTAATGGGCCTCTTTGGATATTTTGGAGGCAACATATTCCTCATTTGAGTATATTATTCCAGCCCATTTTCCAAGTAACCTGGAAAGCTGCTAGTTTTAAGTGGAGCCCAGAGCAAGGAAAGGCTCTACAACAGGTTCAGGCTGCTGTGCAAGCTGCTCTGGCTCTTGCCTCATATGATCCAACAAATCAAGTGGTGCTTAAAATGTCAGTGGCAGGTAGGGAAGTTATTTGGAGCCTTTGCCAGGCCCCATAAGTAAATTTAGGCATAGTCACTTAGGATTTTGGAACAGAGCTCTGCCATCCTCTGCAAATAACTACTCTCTTTTTAAGAAACAGCTCATGGCTTGGTACAAGGCCTTAGTAGAGACTGAATGCTTAATCATGGGCCACAAAGTTACCGTGCAACCTGAGCTGCCCATCATGGTGTTTTCTGACTTACCAAGCCATGAAGTTGGGCTTGGTAGGAACTAAGAAGGCCCCAAAGGCACAAATAAGTTACATAAAGAAGCAGCCTAAATGCCAGTGCTCTCAACAACTGTTACACTGCCTTCTCTCAGTCTGCACTTATGGCCTCAGGAGGAACTCCCTATCATCTTAGTCCATTTTCTGTTGCTGTAACTGAATAACATAAACCGGGTAATTCATAAAGAGTAGAAGCTTATTTGGCTTACAGTCTTAAAGGCTGAAATGTTCAAAAGCATGGTGGCAGCTTCTGGTTAGGGCTTTTTGTACTGCATTATAACATGATGGAGAAGTTGAAGGAGAAGTGGGTGTGTGTGAAAGGAGCAAAACATGAGAAGTGGCTCAGTTTATAACATCCGCATCCCAATCTTGTGGTAACGAATCAAGTTTCATGATAGTGAGAACTCATTCTCCAGATAATTAACGTAGTCCTTCAAGAGTCACAGTAATCCCATTTCATGACCCAATGACGACTTCTTCTTTTTCTTCTTCTTCCTTCTTCCTTCTTCTTTCTTCTTTCTTCCTTCTCTTTCTTCCTTCTCCTTCTCCTTCTCCTTCTCCTTCTTCTTCTTCTTCTTTCTTCTTTCTTCTTTCTTCTTTCTTCTTCTTGTTTTCTGAGACAGGGTCTTACTCTGCCACCCAGGCTGGAGTGCAGTGGTGTGATCTTGGGTCACTGCAACCTCAACTTCTTGGGCTCAAACAATTCTCCCACCTCAGCCTCCTGAGTAGTTGGAACTACAGGTGTGCACCACCAGGCCTGGCTAATTTTTTATTTTTTGTAGAGATGGGGTTTTACCATGTAGCTCTGGCTGGTCTCAAACTCCTGCACTCAAGTAATCCTCCCTCCTTGACCCTGCACAGTGCTGGGATTATTGGCATGAGACACTGCACCCAGTCACAATGACTTTTTAAAGTGCCTACCTCCCAGCACTGTTGCACCATGAACCAAATTTCTGAAACTTTAATTCTGAGGGTACACCCAAACTATAACACCTATGATCAATTGACGGAGAAAAGAAGACTCAGACCTAGTTTAAAGATAATTCTGATGATATATAGGAATCAATTGGTGGAAGTGAGAGTTGCATCATTCACAATTACCCCTCGTGACCCACTAGCAAAATTTTTTCTTCTTCTTCCTATGTCCCTAATCTCTCCTGGCCTAGAAGTCTTAGTTCCAAATGGAGAAATGGTTCCACCAGGAGACATAACAATGATTCCATTGAACTGCAAGATAAAAGTGCCACCTGGACACTTTGGACATGCCTCTGAATCAACAGGAAAAGAAGGGAGTTATTGTGTAGACTGAGTAAAGTAGGTTGCCTTCCCCAGTATGGTTGGCCTTCATCCAATCCACTGAAGGCCTGAATAGAACAAAAAGAAGAGTAAATAGAATTCACTCTTTGCTTGACTGTCTTCCAGCTGGGACATTAATCTTCCCCTGACTTTGCCCTTGAACTTGTGCTAGAACTCACACCATTGGATCAACAGGTTCTCAGATCTTTGAAACCTATACCATTGGCTCTCCTTGTCCTCAGCCACTGGCCACAGAAAGAAGTATTTCACTGGCTTTCATGGTCTTGTGCTTGCTGACTGTAGCTCCCAAAAATTTCTAGCTTCCATAACCATGTGAACCAATTTCTTCTAATAAATATATATCTACATTTACATCTTCATCTATATGTTTATCTTCTATGGGTTCTGTTTCTCTGGATAATTTATACCAATACATATTTTGGTACTGAAAAGTGTAGTACTGTTTTAACAAATAAGTAAACATGTGGAAGTGGCTCTGGAATTGGGTAATGAATAGAAGCTGGAAGTATTTTGAGGTGCATGCTAGAAATAGGGATGTTAAGAGCAATTCTGATGTGCTCTCAGATGGAATGAGAAACATATTTTTGGAAACTGGAAGAAAGACGATCTTTGTTATAACATGGAAAAGAATTTGGCTGAATTGTGTTTGGGTTCTCCTATTTGTGGAAGGTAGATCTTGCAAATGATCACACTGGATATTTAGTTGAGGGTATTTCTAAGCAAATATTTAAGAAGTGGCTTGGTTCCACCTGACTGCTTATACTAAAATATAAGAGACTGTTGAAGAAGGGATTGTTGAAGGATAAATTGAAGAAGGAATTATTAAGCAAAAAGGAACCAGAACTTGAAGATTTAGAACAGTTTCAGCCTATCTATATTGCAAAAAAATGAAAAAGTATTCAGAGGAAAAACACCAAGGGTGTGCCTGGACTGTCATTCAATGAAGAGCTTATGGTATCATATAAACAGAAACACTGCCAGTTTAAACTGAAGGAGATGCAGACAGGACAAAATGAAGGAAAGTTGTTAGACTCATTGGGATTTGCAGGGGGAAAGATGAAAGATTTTTTTGGCTGTGAACCTGTGCTATCCTTCAGTAAGAGGGAAAATGACCCCAAAGGGAATTCAGCAATTAATAGAGCCACCATCCTGTTTTCAATAGGTCAGATGACCTCTTTCTTGAAGCTGTGAGGCCAGGACCACCTTGTTGTGCTGTGGGATCAGGATCACCCTGAAGAACCTTGGGGACAGAGTCCCTGCCTGGCAGAGCCATGAATGCAGGATCTCTTCCCTTATGGGTTTTGAAGGTGGAACCCAGTGGGTCTGGAAGACAGAGTATCAAGTCAAAGAAAATTATTCTTGAGTCTTAAGATCTGATGGAATGTTTCTTGCTGGGTTTTAGATTTGTTTGGGACTAATCACCCTTTTCTTTCCCATTTTTCTCTTTTGTAATAGGACTGTCTTTCCTATGGCTATCCCACCATTTTAGAATCATATGACTTGTGCCTCTAAAAAACAGATTCAGAGCTGAATCTGAAAAGGAATTTTGCTTCAGGATGAATTGTGCCTTGAGTCTTACTCATACCTGATTCAAATGATATTTCGATAAGATTATGGACTCTGGACTTTAGAGTTGATGCTGGCCTAAGTTCTGACTTTTGAGGCTGTTGGGATGGAATAAGTGTACTTTGCATAAGAACATAAATTTTGGGAGGCCAGGGTTGGAATATTATGGACCATTTCTGTCCCCACTGAATGTCATGTGTTTAACTATCAATGTAACACAGTTTGAAGATGGAGCCTTTCTACAATAATTAGGGTTAGATGAAGTCGTGAGAATGGGAATCTTTATGATGAGATTGCTGTAATTCTAAGGGGAAGATTCTCTTTCTTTCTCTCTCTGCTCCCTGTCCCCCAGCTCTATCCCAGGTGAGAACACAGAAAGTGGCCATCTAAAAGCTGAAAAGTTAACCCTCACCAGAACTCAAACACACTGGCACACAATCTCATACTTACAACCTCCACAAATGTGAGGGGAAAAAATTCTGTTATTTAAGACATCTAGCCTAATGGTTGCCATTTTGTTATGGCAGCCCAAGCACACTAAGACAGTCAATTAAGTTTATAGTGTTATTCAGCTCTTCTGTCACTCATCAACTAATTTTTGTGTCTACTTGTCCTGTTAATTGGTAGTAGGGGTGTGTTGAAGTCTCCAACCATAATTGTATATTTGTCTATTTCTCCTTCCAGTTCCATAGATTTTGTTTTATGTATTTTTGAGTTTTATTGGGTCCATATACTTGTAGCATTGTTATGTCCTTTTAATGAACTGACCCTTTTTATCATTATGTAGTATCTTCATTGATGTTAATATATCTTATTCTGAATACGATTTTAGCTAATACTAATGTAAGCACCACAGCTTCCTTCACCTAATTCCATAATTTTTCCATCCTTTTACTTTTTCCTTTGTCTTCATGTTTTGAGTAGATTTAGTAGATTTATTGTAGACAACATGTAATTGAGTTTTACTTGTTTATCCAAACTGACAATGTTAGGCTTTAATTGGAGTGCTAATTCCAGATGTATTTAATGTAAGTATTGATACGTTTGGGTTTAAATATACCATTGTGCTAAATGTTGTCTGCTTGTCCTATTGATTCTTTGTTTCTCCTTGCCTCTTAATTTAGTGCCTAATTTTGAACTGAATATTTTTCATTATTATATTTATTTTCAAAATTGGTGTGTTAATGGTTTCTATAGTATTTAAACATCTTTAACTTATCACAGTTTACTTCTAAATATATCACTTTACATAAAGTGTATCTTTACCACATATACTTCTATTTCCTTTCTTCCACCCTTAGTGCTATTGTTGTGATAGTTTTTACTTATCACACAGATGTAGTTTTCTATCTGGTATCATATTTATTGTGCTTAAGGAAATAGCATGGGGAGAAATGCCAGATATAGGTGATGGGGAGGAAGGCAGCAAATCACACTGCCATGTGTGTACCTATGCAACAATCTTGCATGCTCTTCACATGTACCCCAAAACCTAAAATGCAATTAAAAAAAAAGTACTTCTTTCAATATATTGGTTGCAGGTTTGCTGGAAGTTCCCTCAGCTTTTATTGATCTGAGGAAGTTTTTATTTTATCTTTATTTTGAAAGCTATTTTTACTGAATATATCATTATCAGTTTATTGTTGTGCTTTTTTAAATTACTTTGAAGATATTACGTCATCTCCTGAACTACATAGTTTCTGAAAAAAGTCTGATATTCTTATTTTCCTTCCTATTTGATATTTCCTTTTTCTTTTTCTACATCAAGATTTTTCTCTTTAAATTTGAATTTCAGCAGTTTGACTACAATTTTCATAGCTGTGTTTTAAATATTTTTATTTATATTGCTCAGGGTTTTCTGTGATTCTTTCCTTCTGTTTTTGCTCTTTGTTTTGGCCTTAAATTGATTTCAGACAATTCTTGACCATTACTTCTTCAAATATTTCTTCAGTTCTTGCTGTCTTCATATTCTGGAGATACAAGTCCATGTGTATTCGACTGTTTAGTTTTATTCCCTAATTTTTGGATTATCTGTTCTTTTTTCCTATGCATTTAATTTTTAGTAGTTCCTGTCTTCAAGTTCATCGATGATTTCCTCATTGTGTCTAGTCTTCAGATAAACTTGTCAAAGGAATTAAAAAAAACAAACCTCTAGAATTTCCATTGCCATTGTTTTCTGGTTACTGCTGTAACAAATTACCACACAGCTACTAGCTTAAAACTATACAACTTTATTATACTGAAGTTTGGGAGGTTGGAAGTCTGAAATGGATCTAAAACTTGGCTAAAATCAAGGTGTCGGTGAGATTGTATTTCACTTGGAGACCCTAGAGGAGGATCTATTTCCTTATCTTTGCCAGCTTCTAGAGATCACCTGAATTCCTTAACTCATGACCTCTTTCTTCGGCTTTAAAGTCAAACTGCAATCATCTCCAAATTACTGTGTCTCTCTCAGCTGCCTCTTTCTCAACTCTTTTGATTACCTTGAGCCTATCAGGATAATTCTGCATGATATTCTCATATTATGACCCTTAACTTAGTAATATTTGTAAAGCCTCTTTTGCCATGTAAGGTAATATAGTCACAGGTTCAGGGGATTAGAACATAGACATCTTTGGTGATAATGGGGTATCCCATTACTGTGCTGATGACACCATCTGATTCTCAGTATTTCCACCTTTAGTGGGTTGAATGGTGGCCTCCCAAAAGATGTATCTATGTCCAAATCCCTGGAACCTGTGAATGCTATCTTACTTGGAAAACAGGTATTTGCAGATGAATGAAGTTCAGGTTCTTGAGAGGAGATCATCCTGGATTACTTGTGTGATACCTAAATTCAATGATAAGTGTGTTTCTAATACACAGAAGTTAAGACACAGACAGAGGAGACAGCAATGTAAAGATAGAGGCTGAGACTGGAGTGCTATGGCCATGAGGCAAGGAAGCCAAGGAATGCTGACTGCCCCCAGAAGCTGCAAAAAGCAAGGATTTTCCCTTTGCTTTCTCCAGAGGGAGTGTGGCCCTGCTGACATCTTGATCTCAGACTGCAGGCTTCTAGAATGCAGAGAGTGATTTTTTCTTATTTTAAACCGTCCAGTTTGTGGTAACTTGTTGTGATATCCATAGGAAATAAATACATCTTTCTGTTGAAATCATTATCTCTTCAGGTATGTATTATATTTTTTCCACTAGCTCCTTTAGCATATTGATTATAGGTATATTAAAGTTCCTGTCTGTTAGTTTCAACATCTGGACCAAATTCTGAGTTTGTTTAATCTCTTGACAGTGGGTTGTTATGTTCTTGTATTTTGTGGGTATGGCAATTTTGTTTACATACCAGATAATGTGTACAAAATAATATTAAAAACTGAGCTAAATAATATTTATGCCCAGCAGAAGACATGCTTCTTCTTCTGTTAGATCATGAGTCTTTGGGCAATTGAGGCTCTCTAATAAGTACATGAGCTGTGTTTAAGTTTGCTGTTGTGTTGATATATTGTTAAATTCAATGAACTCTAGGCTTCAAATTCCTGCTATGGTAGACGAGTGCTACCTTGTCCTTAGTGTATGAGGTCTGAAGTGCTAGAAGCATTTTCTGAATGTTTCTTCACTCTTAGCTTTCAGCAATCCATGTATGACTTTGCTACTGAGGGGATTTGTCTCCATGTTCTTGTCTTTACCCTAGCCTAGACTTCTGTTGAGTGTTATTCCGTGCAAGGCTCATGCTGGAGTTGGAGGCTTTCACTTCTCCTGTTCCAGCCTTAGTTTCAGGCAGGTCCTGTGCTCCTGAGCCTCATATCAGTTGTTTTGAATACCCCCATGTCTCTCCCATGACAAGACTTTGCCTCCTTTTCAGTCCATGGTTTAGAGTGCAGGTAGGTTTCCTGTACTTCCCTCCCTGCTGAACAGGTGAACTCTGCCTCTGCCCCGGGCAATAGAAGGCCTCTTCTTTGTATTAGTGCAGCATCCTGGGCATGAGAAAGTTTTCTACCACTTTCCAAGAAGCAGCCTACCTTTGCTGGAAATAGAGACATGGCAGGGTTTCATGTCCCTCCCTCAGTGGCACATTCATTTTACTTCATGTAAAAGCATTGTCATGTCTGGGATGTGAACATATTCTATTACCTCAACAGCGACAGATTTTACTTCCTATCTGAGAACATTCTGGGCTGTGGGCAGTAGCAGCTGCTCACCATGTTGTACTCATGCAGAGCTCATTGAGAGATGAAATTCTGTGGGCACTCCTGCTCTTCTCTCAAACCTTAGCAGGCTCAGTATACCTGTGACACCAAGAGGTGCTTTCTCCAGCTTCCTAGCTGCCCTCAATCGTTCTCCTGAATATTCAAATGAGACCTGTCAAGAACCTAATGAGTGGGTGCAGACTTCCCTGTGCCTGTGGCACCTGGAGATTCTACACTTTCACACTAGTCCACATGTGTCTTTTAAGAATGTGCCAAATTTCAGCTATTTTCATCTTACTGACCCAAATAACTGCCTCCTTTTCCTCCTATTCTCCCTGAAAGATGAAACATTTAAATGTCCTATGTTTCCTCTGAGGAGCCTTTCACCCTTAGGAATTTAGTTCAACTGATTAACCTCAGCTTACTGATGAACTCAAAAACTATTTTGTAGATTATCTGCCTTTTTTTCCCCTAAGGCAGTGTAGATTATTTGAGTGTAGATTACCAACTTTTTCTGTTTTGGTGATAGTGACATTCTTTTGCAGTTTCTATATCCTAAGTGAAAGTAGAACTATATGCATTGATTTAATAAATATTCAAATCAACAAATGCATACCTAGAGGACCAAGCGATGTCTCCAACTTAGCAGGTGCATAATGAAACTTTTGGTTTTCTCCACCCATTGTCTGTTCCACCCTAAGCCTATCTCTGTAAGTTGTACCACTGTCCACCTAGTTGGTGAAGCCAGAAACTCAAGCATTTTCCTGGTTTTCTCTTCTTCACCTCATATATCCAGTCCAACAGTAACCACTATAATTATTTATTCTATTTCCAACATAAATCTGAAATCAATTTACTTATTTCCATTATTGCTTTCACTAGTGTGGTCCAAGTTGTCATCATCTGTTGTCTGGACTTCTGTGTCAACCAGAGGGTCTCACAGCTTTTACTTTTGTCCTCATAGATGACATCATCCACCCAGTAGTGAAAGTCAAAACATAAATCTTATCACATTCTAAAAATATAAGTAAAATTCAAGCAGGTCAAATCCCTGCTCAAAATCATTCAATGTTTCCCCACTACCTTTCTAAAGGCAACTCAGTCTCAACTCTTCACTATGACTTGCAAGGCCTTGAATGATCCAGCTCTGCCTGTTTCCACAACAACTTCATTCGGGCCACTTTCTTCCCCACTCATTCATTCATCTGTTGAGGAAAGAGAGATATTTTTAGCTTATATATGTTTGAAGAATTGGAGAGGCTGTGAATATATCCCAGAATTCTGAAATTTTGAAAGTATAAAATATCAATCCAAAAAGAATTCTAAACTTAAAAAATCTTCTTTTTGCTTATTTTTTATGGCATATGTGCATTATTAGGTCATCACTTTCAAAACTGACAGTTTTCATAGTTAACTTTGAGGTTTTTTTTTATCAGACTATTGAATGAAAGCTCTCCATTTACTGACAACAGTGTAGTCTTCTGAATCTTTTAGCTCTTAGTGGAAAAAAAAATGTTTGTTATACATGCAATGCGGTTTGTTTTGAAGGGAATAAAGGAGGCAGGATGTCTGTCTTTACTTGGTTTCCCGGCCATTGCATTTCATTTGAAAATAGTCTGCTTTGAGTAGTTAAATCTATTCCTGGGGAGCCTCTATTTTATATATATATATATATATATATATATTTTTTTTTTTTTTTCTTAAAGACAAGGTCTTGCTCTGTTACCCAGCCTGGCTTGCAGTGGCACAATCATAGCTCATTGCAGACTCAAACTCCTGGGCTTAAATGACCCTCCCGCTCAGGCTCTCCAGTAGCTGAAACTACAGGTATGCACCACCATGACTAATCACTTTTTTTAAAAAAAAGTTTTAGTAGAGATGAGGTCTTGCTATGATTCCTCAGGCTGTTCTCAAACTCCTGGGCTCAACTATGCTCCAACCTCTGTCTCCCAAAGTGCTGGAATTATAGGCACAAGCGACTATGAGCCCTCTATCTCTTTATGTTTTATTTTTTCCTTTCTTCCTTTCTTCCCTTTTCCCTTCCTTCCTTTCTTTTCTTTTTAGCCAAGTAATTTGACATTAGGAGGACTTGAAGGTGATGGCTTCCTCTGGCAATAGTTCCTTTTTTGTCATTGAAGGTGTTCAGTTGGGCAGAATCCATGGCCACTGGAACCATTCTTTTGTTAAAGAACAAACATTTATTAAACGCCTCCCTTTGCCAAGCACTGAGACACTCACTAGGAGTTCAAAGATCAAAAAGCATACTTTTAATAAGTGTACATTTTAGGTGTATACAACTGCTAATTATTCTAATGGGAAATAGGAGATTCAACCATTAAACTATTATGTGGT
This sequence comes from Sapajus apella, assembly GCF_009761245.1. NCBI lineage: Eukaryota > Metazoa > Chordata > Mammalia > Primates > Cebidae > Sapajus > Sapajus apella. Next base: position 60,683,004 of record NW_022436942.1, read on the forward strand.
AAGAAGACCTTTTAAAAGAGACCGATTTCTGAGAGTCTGTTATTTCACTTGTAAGGCTTATGAGGGATTCTTAGTGAGGAAAAATGAGAATGGTTTTTGGTCATACTATTTATGAACTTTGTGAGCCTTGAACAAGTCTCTAAACTTTCTGAAGCTCAATTTGTTTTCTTACATTTTAACAGAGAAGATTTTGAAGAGAGCTAAATGGAATAATACAAATAAAGTTCTGGCACCTATTAAGTGGGGTGAGGTAGAGCAGTGTTTACTGAAAATGAAAATCAGATTAAAGGACAGACACTTTAGGGCCATTTTTTTTCCTTCATATGTGTGGGTGTGGATGATATAGAGGGAGGAGGGTGTTTTATAATAAAGAAGTAAATGGAAAGAAAAATGTGAAGATCTAGTTCACTGGGGGCAACACTGCAATGTAGACTAGTGGCAGGCAATGAACTGCAGGACCTGAACTGGTTCTGAAGGCAGTGAGCCTCATTTAGGGCATCTCATCTACATACCAGAAGGAAGATGACGTTTAATGTGTCAAAGTGCATGTAACTCATAACAGTTCTGTGTTCAGGCTTTGTGTGCAATCTTAGAGAATCCAGAAAAGTTAATTTTAATACCCTTGATTTTGACAGATAAATTCTTTTTTCTCATTAAGGAAAGAAGAATAGTGCATTCCTGGCCTTTTTTTTTTTTTTTTTTTGAGACAAAGTCTTACTCTGTCACTCAGGCTGGAGGACAGTGGTGCGATCATGGCTTACTGCTGCCTCAGCTTTCAGGCTTAAGTGATCCTTCCACCTCAGCCTCCTGCATAGCTGGGACTATAGGCACATGCTACCATGCCCAGCTAGATTGTGTGTGTTTTTTGTAAAGACAGGGTCTCACTATGTTGCCTATGCTGGTCTTGAACTGTGGAGCTCAAGCAATCCTCCTACCTTGGCCTCCCAAAGTGCTGGGATTACAAATATGAGCCACTATGCCTGGCCCCTGGCCTATTAACATGTTAGAAACTAGTTATTTGTGAAGCTCTTTCATAATAAATTATCAGTATATTATAGCATTATACAATTTGCAAGTGCTTTTACACAGATAATCTCATTTTTATTACCCCCATTTTACACATGAGAAAATTGAATCTTAGAAATGACTAGTTTGAGGACACACAGGTAGGATATTCTAAAGTTGAAACATGAGCTCTGGTCTTTTTTATCATGCTCCACATAAAATTATGGATGGTGCTTCAGATTAGGAGATTAGAATTTTCAATGAAAATACAATTAAAATTGGATTAGTATGACATTCTATCTTTTACCAGTGTTAAGCATGATTGGCTAATCATATAAAAGCTTTTTCACTGTTACCTAATTCAGTCCTGCTGGGCAAATGCTATTCTATTCTATTCAATATGATATCACGGAAAACTTCATAGAATATAATAAGCTGGAAAGATTAGGCAAACAACTCCTCACTAAGGGTACACAAGCACACACAAACAAACACACACACACATCCCCACACACTTATACATCCTCTCATTTATTTAAATGTAGAACTGTATACAATAATTAATACAAGCAACGAATATTTATGTATTATGTTATTAGTAAGTTACTATTGAATATTCCAATATAGATAATGGAATTAATTAATTTTAATTAATACCTGAGGGGCAGTTAATTACAGTAATGTAATAAAAATTGTTTAACAACCAGCTCCAGGGAGGAGTAGAGTCCTGATTTGTAGCAATTGCTGATTTCTGTCACATCGATACTCTCACCATGGCTGTTTTCAGGCTACCAGTGTGAGGTGACCTAATGCAGGAATATAGATGCTGCTATTTAAATCTGCACCAGAGGGTTCATTGATGAGGGTAAGGGATGCTGGGAGTAATTTTGGGGGGTAAGTAAATGGTGTCCAAGGTGTTTTGCTGAAAAAAAGATTACACAGGCATCTTTGTCCTTGAAGGAACAGTATTGAAGGATCCATTAAGCCCAGGAGGCTAACATCTTCACAGTATCCCCTGGGTCTAGAGCTTTGGTTCTATGGCTCTGTATTTAATCAAGACTCTGTTACCTGATCCAATTACAAGTTTGGCTGATTCTTCTGTTAGATTATTATTGTAAAGCTTGTTGGAGTGCCTAAAAGATATATATCAGGGATTTCCTCAAGCCAGGGTAATAGTTTCAGTGACATTATGGAGTTTGATTGCTAACAGATATTTCTATGTAGCAGAATGCTATCTAAGATTTCCTTTATTAAACTTACTAACTAATGGTGAGGTAAGGGAAGAAGTCATAGCTTCCATTTTCTCTTTTTTCCATATTACCAAATATTGATGTGATAAATATTTAACAAAAAATCTGACAGCTGTATAGGGCCAACTTGGTTTATGATGTCAATTTACAGTATCAGTAAGTTCCTTCTAAGTTTGGGGCACTATAACATGATAAAATCCTTGTCTACAGAGAGGTTTTAGGTGGATTTAAAAATGCAATGCTACCATTTCTGTTTATAAAATGTGAAAACAAAGTGGATGCCAAGTCACACACAAGCCAGCAGAGAACGGTCTTGTTTACAATACTGGGATTGTGGTCAAGGTGAATACACATAGCTTACTCTCTTATAAGAGAGCAAAAGTTTAAAGAGAAACCAAAAAAGTGTCTAGGTACTTTTTTTTTCTTCTTGAGTCAGGGTCTCACCTAGGCTGGAGTATAGTGGCACGATCACAGCTCACTGTAGCCTTGACCTCCTGGGCTCAAGCAATCCTCCCACCT